>NC_047660.1:19459220-19786720 GCF_011762505.2 Arvicanthis niloticus
TCAAAGAAAAGTAGAAATTGAAAGCTTTGGTTGACTGGGGAAAGGGAAGTGGCGCTAGGAGGGAAGTGGGAAACTGAGCGAGAAAGGAAAGCCTGAGCCCTCGGGCAGCAGCAGCAGAAGAGCAGCCTGCCCTGAGGGCCAGAGAACACTACGACTAAATGGGGATTCTGTCCTTTTCTTAAGCTAAACTAGTTAGTTTCTTTGCTACTTTTTTCTTTTTGTTAGAAATGTCAGTTGACTGGCTTGTTAGTATACTCCCAGTTTGTGGGTGGTAGAGGTAGGAAGGTCAGGAGTTCAAGGCCAGCCTGTGGTATATAACAACTTGAAGGCCAGCCTCTGGACCTGGTATTCTATCTTGAAGTAAAACAGAACAGAACAGAAATGGTATTTGAGTCCATTCTGTCTGTGCTTGGAATTTGGGCTGTAAGAGGTTAAACAGTCAAACCTGTGAATGTTGAGGGTTATTAGATGTTGAAGTTACTAGTCTTCAGTGTATTGTCTGTCTGGGGATGAAAGATAAAAGGCAGATACTTAAGGGAAACATTAATGAAAACAACTATTACATGATGGTGGCCTGGGCTTGCTCGGCAGTCTCTGTGTAGGTAATGCTAACATTTTTATTAATGCTAGGATGTAGGTATCAGGAGGGAAAGGAGTAAGAATTTATTGCAGGATTGGGAAGATTAGCCAGAAGGACAGTATCTGGAAGAACAAGAAAAATTAAATTTTGATCAGAATTATTGGGAAAATCCTGATAGTTTTGAGCTAAGAAGAGACATCATTATAGAAATGGGTTAGGGAATGATGTGGGGTTTATAGAACATCTGTGAAATTCTCTGTGTTCTATAAACACATTAAGTCAAAGGCAATACTGTTGGTATACTGATTGGTAGAAATATAAAGTGAATTAGTCTCCTAGCACAAAAGAAATGAAAACTATTGGATTTTTTTTCATGCTTTTTTTCCTTTTTTTCTTTTTTTTTTTTTTACTATATATTTTATTTTCATTTCAGATGCCATCCCCTTTCCCCATTTCCCCTCCCTAGAAAACCCCTATCCCATGCCTCCTTTTCCTTTTTGCTTTTATACATTTTTTAAATGTTAATCAAAGGCTTTATAAGTTTGGTAATGCTCAATCAGAAGTGTAACCCAATACCCAACCTAGATATATAAACTATCTTTGACTGGTGGAGACATGTGAACATCTGCCTCCATGCCCCCCCTTTCTGTCTCTCTGTCTGTGTCTCTCTCTCTCTCTCTCTCTCTCTCATCATCTAGCTTCACCCTTCCTGTTAAAATAAAACTTTTTTCTCAAAATGCAATTAGAGCATAATTATTCCTAATTGTACCAGTGAGGTACAAGATAGTCCTAATACCCAGTCCATCATTTTGTTGACTAACTAGAAAAACTATTGGATCTTATAAAAATATATGTAATTCATTTAATAAATTTAAATATGTTAATTTAATCATAATAGTTTCATATTATAAGCCATTCAGTTTAGAAGTTCGCAAAACAAGTTTTTGTTTTTCTCAACAACAGATTAAATGTGTCGAATCTTTTTTGGGGGTGCTGTTAGGTTAGTTAAGATTCAATTTATAGACAATAAAATTAACCCTCTTTAAATATTCATTTAATGAATCTTAGAACTATCACTATAGTCAAGTGTAGAATATTTCCATCACTTCAGAAAGCTTTTTAAGGCTTCATACTCCTACCTCCTGGCTATCATTATGACTGTATCTAGCACTCTACCTTTTCTATAATAATATGCAAATCTAGTTCCTTTTAGGACAGGGCCATACATATTGTTGATGCTTTTGTCTTCCATTCTGTGTTTCCTGTAAATGGAAATTAGGCCTTAAGACCTCATTGGATTCTGTGTAGAAGTCTTAGCGGGAGTATTTTGTGTATAGTATGGGTCACTGCATGTTGTCCCAGTCCCAAGTTACTGGCTTTCCTTACTTGCAATGGTGCTAACATTAGTACCCATCAGACCTGCCCCTTGTAATTTACACACTTCTCTTGTAATGAGCACAGAACTGTGGGAGTAAGGACTGGCACTCTGCACCTTTCACCAAATGGTTTTAGTATCCTTTGATAGTCTTTGCCTGAGTCAGTAATTTTATTAGACATTTAAAAATGCTTTTCCCCTCTTACAATTCTGTTAATCTTTTTGTAGTTATTAGTGCTTTTTGGTGTACTAGACCAGTGCTGATGGGCAGGGCTACATTAGGCTTCCAGATTACCCACCTTCCTTCTCAGATTGAGTCATATGCTTTTCTAGTGAGAACTAAAAGAGAAGGTAGCTGAGTTCCCCAGATGTGCTTCCTAGTCACTGCATCCATATTGGCTGATGTGTATAGTACCTGGCCCGTTTGCCTAGAGGCAAAACAGTTTTTTTTTTTTTTTCCCTCCAAGACAGGGTTTCTCTGTGTAGCCCTGGCTGTCCTAGAATTCCCTCTGTAGACCAGGCTGGCCTCGAACTCAGAAATCCACCTGCCTCTGCCTCCTAAGTGCTGGGATTAAAGGCGTGCGCCACCACTGACAAAATAGTTTTGAAGGATCATCTTGACCTGAGCTTCCCCAGGGTACTGGCTGAGGCCTTTCTATGGCTGAACTGCAGTCCAGCTTCTGCTCAGAACTACTACTTTCCCTTCTCCTTATTTGTTGATTCTCGGAGCACTCCTCAGTAAGTTCTGGTGTGTATATCTCCTTTTTAGTCATTTCACTCACTACCAGAAACAGTCTTAGTTCTAGCTGAGATGAACCACGTTCTAATAGTGTCAGTTGAACACTGCTGCTGCTGCAACTCAGCAGCACAGTTGTGTAACTATTAAAACTGCCATGCAGAATGCAGTTTCTGTGATTGGAGATGTCCTGGTGAGTACTGTATCTTGGGTTTTTGAGAGGCTTAGGGAAGTAATCATTATAAGGGTAGTATAATGAGCAAGCACACTGTTGCTAAGTGACATTGATAGATGAGAATGATGAAGAAAGGCTGAAGGTAATTGGACATAAAAGGTAAAAGGAATTTTCTTTTTCTTTTTTAGTAACATATAAAGAAATACCTGCAATGGGGATAAGAAGCAAAGGACAGGCCAACCAAAGGCTTAATGTTGAAGGTGCTAAGGTGGATAGAATTTTCATTTGGTATAACCACTGTCAGTGTTCTAATTGGGTTGAAATGGATTCCTGACCCTTAGAGTAGAACTGATGTACCTGTAAACCTTTGAACCTCTAAATTTTCCTGAGTTCTTTAGGCTTTCAGAAGTTGCTTAATTATGAGTAGAAAATGCCTTCTTGAAGATTGTAGAAGTTTGTACTCTCCTGCCTCTTCTGGACCATCTCTGACCTTCTCACTCTTAGCTAATAACAAACCAATAAATAGAGTCAAGGCATGAAGGCACTGGATCGGTCTCTCTCTCTCTCTCTCTCTCTCTCTCTCTCTCTCTCTCTCTCTCTCTCTCTCTCATTCACACACACACACCCCTATACACATGTATATTCCTAAACTAAACAATACTCTAGTACCACAATAGACACACAGAAATACGATATGATATTTGAACTTTTCAAAGGAAATACTATAATGTTTGTCTCACCACTAGTTTAAAATAGTTAATGGTTTTGACTTTACTTACTACTGCATTTCTTTTGATGGCATCCTATTTTTGCAAAGTTAGGCTTTTGGTGGTTGTGATACAAACCAAGCATTACTTGTCAGAAATATGGAACTGCACAGGAAGGTGGCCTCTCCAGTTTGACTCCATGCTTGAGAATTGTTACAGTGCCCAATAGTATAGCACAGGGATTGTTTTAGACTAAGAGTCCACTTTATATCAAAGAAGGACCGCTTAGATCATTTGTCTCATCAGACACCACATGAGCCAGAAGCTGCTGATCTGATAGGGCATCAGGTCTTTTATGGCAACACTGATGACAATACCCTAGCTTGAACATGATACTCTGCAGGGATGAGCAAGAATTCTTTGATAGTCTCAGACAAAAGAATAGGTAGGAGTGGTTTTATTCAACATCATTCTCATTTAGACAATTGAGGAGTGTTTCCTGTCATCAGAGCTTGAGTAGGAGGAGTTAAGAGATACTGATGCTTAGATGAGAAACATTTTAGAAAAGAAAACACAGAAGAATCCTGTTATACTTGAAACTACAGTTGGTAGGGAAACATCCAACTTTCTTTGGATAGGGCTTATGGACCTAAAGGAAAATAGGGTTGACAACACAACAGAGCACAGATGTTTGTCACATAAGTGATGCAGTGGGTGTCTCTGAGATGTTAGTATTATAGTTATTCTCATAAGATGAGTTTAATAATAATTCTGTATTAAAAATTGTATAGGCTTGTTGTTCATAAATATTTGATAGACTCCATCCGAGGCACTTAGTGGTATGTGCTCTTTCTTTAATTGCCTGACAGCTTGTTTCTTTTAATACTTAATATCTGTCATCTAAAGGTGCCATAGTTTGTTCTCTGAAAGGGAATCTTGACCGCTCCTAAGTTTTGACAATTCTGAATGAAATTCTTATAAACATCCACGTGCAGGTTTTTGTTTGGGCATAAGTTTTCAGCGTCTCTGGATAAATACATTCCAGATTTTGTAACTGGTGTTAGATCATGTGGTCAGGATCTGTTTAGTTTTGTAGGAAACTGTCAAATTCTCTCCCCAAGTGGATCTACCATTTCTATGTATGGAACAAAACTTTCAGTAGTGTATGAGAGTTTGCGTTGCTCTGTGTCCTCGGTGACATTAAGTGTTGTCAGTGTTCTAGATTTTGGGCATTCTGATTGATGGATCCCTTTGCTGTTTTAATCTGTATTAGTGTGGTAACACATGTTTTAGAACACCTTTTCAGGTGCTGATTTGTTATTTCTGTATCTACTTTGAGGACATATCAAGGATGTGTTCTCATCTTTAAATCCCAGCATTGTTGTTTCAGTAGTGTTGGGTTAGAGAGTTCTTGAATAGCTTGTCTTTTACAGGTGATAATTTCTCCTGGTTTGTATATTTTTTCTCATTCTATTGATAATTTTTTTTTTTTTTGGAAAGCAGATATTTTTGATTTCAATGAAGTTCTCAACTATTTTTTCCTAGTTCATGCTTTATCATTTTATTTAAAAAACTGTTGTCATACTCAAGGCTATCTAGAGTTTCTCCTATTCCATCTTCTGAACGCTGTATTGTTTTGTGTTTCGCATGCAAGGTTTATTTTCCATTTTGAGTTAATTTTTTGTGCAGGCTACAAGGCCTGTGTGTCTAGTTGTTCCACCATCCTTTGTTTCGTTGCTTTGTTTTGCCCCTCTGCTAATGCCATTTGACTGTATTTATGTGGGTCTGTTCTGAGTTCCCTGCTCTTTGTTCTGTTGGGCTGTCTCTTGTTTCTTCAGTACTACACAGTCTTAGTTACTGTAGTTTTATAGGAAATCTTGAAGTGAGATATTTACTTTTTTTTTCACATTGTCTTAGCTATTATAGATGTTTGTCTCCTCTCATAAACTCTTAAACATTTGTCAAAATTCCAGAAATAACCTACTAGAATATTTATTGAAACTGTTAGATCAATGGATTAGATAATAATATTGAGCTTTCCTATCTGTATCTATGGGATATTTGTTATTTAGTTTCTTTTATTAGAATTTTGCAGTTTTCTTCATTTAGCTTTTATAAGTTTTTTTTTTTTTTAGATTTATACCTTTATATTTCTTTGTTGAGGATACAACATTTTTATATTCTACTTTGCTTCTGGTATAGAGGAAAACAATTCCCCCCCCCCCCCACGACATAAACATACACACTACTGTTTTGTGCATACATGCTATAATCTTTTCATTAGGTATACCAGGGTTATTGTGCTTTGTTTTGTCTCTTCTTTTAGATTTTGACCTAGGAAGGCACACCATCTTCTTTTTTCTCCTTTTACTGTGTTAACTGTAGTTCTCACAGCGATGCTGATGCTTCCTTTTCTCGTTTTGTTGTGTTAACTGTGTTCTCACTCTGTCAGTGGTGCTGACAGAGTGGTGTGGGAACACCTTTGCTTTGTTCTGATCCTAGTGAGAAAGCTCCTACCTTCTCACTGTCAAGTCTGATGTCATCTGTAGCATTTTCTGCATATATTCTTTTGACACATTGAGGAAAGGTTAATTTCTAGTTTACCGAGAACTTTTATGAACTGGGGGTTGAATTTCTCAAATTCCTTTCCTGCATCTATTGATGTAATCATCTCATAGATTATTTTTAGCCTGTTAATTTTCTTCAGATGATACATACCTAGCTGGGATATATTTCACTTTGGTTGCTGGGAATGTTTTTTTTATATTGCTGGATTCAATTTGATAAAATTTAGAGGTTCTCATGTATATACATTCATGAGAGATGCTGGCTTGTACTTTTCTAGTATTTATTTCATTGCATGTCGAGTTTAACGTTTGTGTTATCCTGGCCTCATAAAGTGAGCCAGCATGTGTGTCTTCTGTTTTATCCTCTAAAGAGAGTCATAGAAGCTTGGTAGAATTCACCAGTGAACTTTTGAAAGGCTGTTAAGGTACTGATTTGCTGCCATCTCATAGTTCCTACAATTTTAGGATGTCTAGTTTTTGTGTAAATTCTGGCACATTGTGTCTTTTAAGGATGAGTCTGTTTTGTCTTAGTCACCAAGTTTATGCATATAGTTATTGATATTTCCTTTTTTATTTTAAAGTCAGTGCAATTTGTAAAGATGATTCCTCTTTCATTTCTGATAAAATTCATTCATTCAATTCATTTTCTAGTTTTGCTTATAAGTTTAGAGAACCAACTTTTGCTTTGTTTCTAATTTATTCTTCTTTCATATAATGCATCCATTCACATTTCTCCCTCCATTCTTCCCAGTACCCCCTACCCCAGATCTACCCCATCCTGTCTTACCCCCCCCCCCCCCCCGAAAAGAGCAGGCCTCCTAGGGATATCACCTGAGCTCAATGTAACAAGACACAGTAATACTAGGCACAGACCTTCCTATCAAGGCTGGGCAAGGTGACCCAGGAGGAGGAGGAGGAAAAGGGTCCCAGAAGCAGGCAAAAGGACAATATAGGACTATGCTGTTCTTGGTGTTTGCTTTTGTGCTGGCTTCCCCTCAGCACTGAAAGAGAGGAGCAGGAAGGACCTAGAGCCCAGATAGCGCCTTCCAAGGCACACCCCTTCCATAGTTTTACCTAATAATCTATTCATGATTTGAGTCTCATTTGAATCTTACTTGAAGCTTATGCCATTAATTAGGTCAGATCTAATTGTCTCTAGAAATGCCCTCATAGATATACCCCAGAGATGGTTTGTTCTAATCTTTTAGGTGTATGTTTCAACCTAATCAAGTTGCCAATCAGTACTAATCATCACAATTATTTAAATTTGGGTAGACAGTTGTTTGGATATTTTGTATATGTGTATTACTTTTTTTTTTTTTTTTTTTTAGTCTTAACTGACTATAAATGGGTATTAAAATAGTTTTGGGCCTTTAATTTTGTCAATGGTGGCTTTATATAATTTTAGTCTTTTCTATTGGATACATACACATTTATTTATAACTATTAAAATTCTGGTGCATTGGTGCTCCAGAGACAGCTTAGTAGAGAGCATTTACTGCTCTTGTAGAGGATGCATGTTCAATTCCTAGCATCCACAGCAGATAGCTTACAACATCCAGCTCCATGAAGGAGTCTATGCCTCTGGTCTCAGCAGGTACCTGTATTCTCTTCTTATGTTGTACTAGTGCACATACTTGTACATGTACACATAATTTAAAAAATCCTGGTGCAATTTATTGTTTTTATCTTATTAATATCACACTTCCATTTCTAGTAATACTTTTGAAAGAGTTTATTTTAGTGATACAAAAATAGTTTTCAAGGGCTGAAAAGATGGTTTAGTGTTTAAAATGCCTGTTTGCAAACTTAATAGCCCAAGTTTGGGTTTCTGACTACCCACACAAAAGTCAGGCCGAGCAGTGCAAGCCCCCCGCACCCCCAGCCCTTGGCTGATTCCAGAGTTGTAGACAGATCCCAGAGGCTTACTGGCCATCAAATTTAGCCAAAACAGTGAGCTCCATGATCAGTGAAAGAACCATTCTAAAAAATAAGATGGGAGAGGGGTCGGGAAGACATTTCCTATGTGCGAAGATCAGGACAGCTGTTTGAGAGTCACTTTTCTCCTTCCACCAGGCTTTTGAGGCAGGGTCTCATTGTTTCTGCTGCCAGTGTTGCTTTGTAACTTCCTTACATGTCACTGTGAGTGTGCCGACATTACATGCTGGAACTGGCACATCACTCTTTTATTTATTTATTTATTTAATTTGTTTAAAGATTTATTTATTTGTTTTATGTTAAGTACACTGTCACTGTTTTCAGATGCACCAGAACAGGGCATTGGATTCCATTACAGATGGTTGTGAGCCACCGTGTGGTTGCTGGGAATTGAACTCAGGACCTCTGGAAGAGCTATCAGTGCTCCTAACCGCTGAGCCATCTATCCAGCCCACATCACTCTTTTATTTCAGTTTTGGGGACTGAAGGTAGGTCCTCAGGCTTATACAGGAAGCACATTGGCTTGCTGGGCCATCTTGCCACCGCAAATTGGATAATTTTTATTGACCCATTTTAAATTTACAGATTTTGTGTTATTTCCATTTACTTAGTGAATTATTTAATGAAATTTTAAATTTTATATTGTTCAAGTCTATTTAAAACTTTCTTTTGTGCTGGGAACTTTCTATGTATTTCAATTATATTTGCCTTTTCTTGATGGAATATATTTACAGTAGTGTTATTAAAATCTTTATTTCATAATTATTATATCTAGCAGATGTGCCTTAGACTTCTGGTATTACAACATGATATCATGAACTAGCCATAGCGAGTTGCCTCCTTTCCTGTAGTCTCTTGAACAGATGTTTTAGACAGGATCATGAAGGTGGCATTAAGAGATCATACTAGGGTTTGGGGGAAAGGGCTTATTTACTTCAGTGCTTGTTGCAACCACAAGGACCTGAGTTTGTCTCTTTGGCACTCACCTAAAAACAAAACAAAACAGCAAAACAAAACAAAAGAGGCATGCTCTTGTTCATTTGTAACCCCAGAGCTGGTGAGGCAGAGACAGATGGATACCTGGAGCTTGCTATCGAGACAGTTCAGCTAGTTGGTGGATCTGGATTCAGTGAGAGACCTGGTGCCAAAAGCAGGGTTAGAGAGCAATCGAGGAAGATTCCTCACCTTGCCCTCTAGCCACATGCACACAAGTATAAACATAGGCACACATACACCACACATGCACACACACAAATTTAATAAAAGAAATAATATAATAATGAATTATTATCTACTCCTTATTCATAAGTCTGAAAAATGGCATTTTACTGGAATAGAAAGAGAAACCTTGTCTCCAAAAAAAAAAAAAAAAAAAAAAAAAACCCCAAAAAAAACCAAAAAGAGGAGGCGGAGTAGCTGAAGGAGGAGGAGGTCATATAGCATTTTTCAATGCTGCTTCTAATTTCTTTGGTTTTGGTGTAATTAAAACTATAATTATGAAAAACACTATAATTAATAATATAGCCAATGACTGCTTTAAAGAAAAAGAAAGGGGAGTGGGAGTTAATATTTAGAGAGAAAGGTGTGGAGTAGTACTTTAGAAAGGGAAAAAAAGAAATTATCTTTTATATGAGAGACTGTAGCAGATGTTCTTACTGGACTAGCTATATCTCTGACATTCATCTCCAGCTGTCTCCTGGAAACATCTATCACTCTGAGCCTTGGAAGTGTGTGCAGGACTTTATAATAGAAAGTTTCCCTGAGAAATGTTTTCAACCAGTGATGAGTAGGAATCAGATAAGCAACTCATTTTTCTTACCTACAGCTAGAGTAACTGTGAGCCATGTTCAGTGGTAGAATTACTTGTCATGGTAATAAGCTTTGCAATGCACTGCCCTTGTTTGCTTTCCATTGCTGTGACAGAACAATGACCAAAAGCAACTGAAGGGGAAAGGCTTTATTTGCCTTATAGTTCCTGACCACTGTTCTATCACCAAGACATCCCGACCCAGTGAGAACTCAAGCAAGGGCAGAGTCAGGGACCATCAGGGAAACTGTTTACTTATTTGGTCTTTATGGCTTGCTAGCTTGGTTTCTTATAAAGCCAGGCCCACTACCTCAGGGATTGTTCTGCCCACCCTGAGCTGAGCCTTCCACATCAACCATTAAGCAAGAAAGTGCTCCACAGTCATGCCCACTGGCCAGTATGATGGAAGCAACTCCTCAACTCAGGTTTTATCTTCTGGTTGAAGTCAGTTTGTGTCTACTGAGAAAAACCAGGGAGGGTTTACATTCCTTTCTCTAGGTCACTAATGATTTTCTTTACCAGAGATCACATCTCAAAGCAACTGTTGCCTGTAGATTCTTTGGTTGTTTTGTGGCTTTGAGGGAATACAAATCAAGATAGACACTTCAGGAATAATAATGTAGAAGGCTTATTGTACATTTACGAAAAGCTTTTATTTTCACTGTTTGCTCTTTAAGAGTCTGGTTTGGAGGTCTCTGTTTTACTCATTTTATTCATAGTGTTTTAGAGATGTATTTACTTGTCTTTCTTGTATCTAATTCTGGTACTATCACTAGTATGTGTAAGTCCCTATTTATTTGTAAGTTCTTACTATCCGTGGGGTATGTCTCTGAAGTTTACTGTAACAATTTACAGTTGTGTCATGATGTGTGTTTCCATCTTATCTGGGCTGTGTGTGGAGTGTGATTCTGTAGGTGTCTACTTTGGAGGTTTCTCCTCTTGCCCCTTACTGGTTTGTTCACTCAGTTCCCTCTCCTTCCCCCTCCCTTCCCCCTCCCCCTCCCCTTCTTTCCTTCTTCCCACCCTTCTACATTCATGTCTTCATTTCTTCCTTTTTTCTGCTTTGTGCACAGATAGCATAGCTTTACAGTTCTCTCTCTGTCTTTCCTCTTGTCATATTTGTAATTCTCATTTAATAGGAAATAGTTTTTAGTTTCCACTGTGATTGTTATTTGGAGACACTTTTTCTTTTTTTCTTTCTTTGCCTGCCCGCGTGCTTGCCTGCTTGCCTGCTTGCCTGCTTGCCTGCCTGCCTGCCTGCCTGCCTGCCTGCCTGCCTGCCTGCCTGCCTGCCTGCCTGCCTTCCTTCCTTCCTTCCTTCCTTCCTTCCTTCCTTCCTTCCTTCCTTCCTTCCTTCCTTCTGATTGCCAGCATTTAAAATTCTCTTTCTGTTGTTAATCTCTAGTTTTTCCTTGATGAATGAATTACCTAATGTACTTAGCAGCCTGAAGCAGGAAGCAATAAGTGTGAGGCTAGCTTAACCAACATAGTGACACTGAGGCTAGCCTGGGCTTTGTAATGGGACCCTATATCTTACCTCATTGTCACCACCAACAGAAAGTATTCATGACTTAGTGTCATTTTGGTGTTTTGTTTGCTTTAATAGTAGTCATCTGACTGAATGAAGCTCAGTCTTGTCTGTGTCCAAATGTTCCACATGTCTATAAAAGATAATGCCAGAGCTCTATTCTGTGTTGGGTTGCCTAGTTCTCACTTCTTCTAGAACTTTTTTATGATGATCTAGTCTGTGAAGGAATGCAATAATTTAATCATGTATATTATCAAATATTAGAGAAGTAGAAGCTAATAGCACATCGTCATACATGGGAAAAGAAGATAATTTAAGAGTACTTATATCAATAAGCATAGTATTGCTTTGAATACTTTCTCTGTATTATGTACATATATATTTATATTTGATATAAACCATTCTAATACAATATTTTATAAGATGTACCTTAGGCCAGGGAATCTTAAAAATTTTCTCCTAGTTTTCTTGTAATTATTACATACTCAAAGCATATAGGTTAGGTATGTAAATTAAACATTTACTTGATAAGAAATAATTAGAAAATGTATTTTAGGATAACCTTTGTTATGCATGTAGTTTTGTCATTTACTAAATATGAAAGCAAATTACTGTACTAATAGATGGATATGCTTGTTTATTTTTATATAAAGAATAATGAATTTTTACATAAAGAAGGATGCTGGATATTACATGACATAGAGAATCTTAATCCATTAGTGACATTAGTGAGTTACTGATCTAACCACTAGTGCTAGGAATAGTATTTCACATAAGTATCTAGTATATGACTGAACTGTGTTCAGGGTTGTTTCAGGAATTAATTGGAAATACTGGTCAGGCCCAAGCAAAGACTGATTTACTCATTTTTAAATGAAATTTACGTATTTCAAAGTAACTTTTAAAGTAAAACATTCTAACACAATACAATTTAAAGATATACTAAACTTGATACATATTCTAACACAATGCAATCTAAAGGTATACTACCTTGATACATGATGAGGAATGACTATAGGTAAATAATTTAGTCATTGTTTTCATAATTAAACCATGTTTCTATAAGAGCAGAAAACTTGGCCAGGCAGTGGTGGCGCACACCTTTAATCCCAGCACTTGGGAGGCAGAGGCAGGCGGATTTCTGAGTTTGAGGCCAGCCTGGTCTACAGAGTGAGTTGTTCCAGGACAGCCAGGGCTACACAGAAAACCCTGTCTCAAAAAAACCAAAGAAGAAAGAAAGAAAGAAAGAAAGAAAGAAAGAAAGAAAGAAAGAGAGAGAGAGAAAAGAAAGGAGCAGAAAACTTTGTGTTGTAACAGAAGCACTGCTTCATAACACATAGTAATATCAAGTTTGACCTGAAGTATTTTAGGCATTGTTGATTAGCATTGGATAACATCATTATGCGCGCGCGCGTACGCGTGTGTGTGTGTGTGTGTGTGTGTGTGTGTATATATATATATGTATGTATTAGAAAGTGTGTTCAGAATAAGGGTGCAGAATAGTTTTGAGATACAACATGGGTGATTAATGCCAGAAATACCTGGGATTCATAATGTGCTTTGTATTGAACTAGGTTTTGTATACATGTGTGTGTGTATATATATATATATATATATAATGTTTTGTGATACAAACAAATGATATACAATTTGAATTTAGGAATAAGATTTTACTCATAGCTGCACTCATCTATTTCTGTGTTGTTTATGGCTGTATCTACGATGTGGTGATTACAGCAGTGACCACAGAGATCTTATGGCCCGCAATGTAGATTACTTAACATGCTGGTGGTTTACAGAAAATGTTAGCCTATTATTGCTTTAGGTTGCATTAGAGATTTTAAGTAAAGTTTTCTTTAATATATAAAGTTAGATAAAAGATTGAAACCTTTTAACCCCAAATATTCTATACATTTGGATTCATCACAACTTGGCATTTGAGTTAGAAGGAACTAAAGAAACAGATTTGAATGAGAATGTTAAAATTGTAATTAATTTCTGTTTTTTTTTTTTTTTTTTTAGGAAACAGACTTACTAATAAGCTTATAAAAAACGAATATATACAACGGCAAATTTTGCAGACTTGGTTTTTATATTACAGAAATATTTAATCTTCCTTAAATAATAACAATTTTAAAATATAATTTTAAAAGTATTTTTATGCATGAGTGTTTTACCTACATGTGTATATGAATATACATCACATTCATGCTTGATATTTTCAGAGGCCAGAAAAAAACCATTGACTTCCTTGGCAGTTGTGAACCACCCTGTGGGTGTTGGAAAATCCCTTAGTCCTCTGTAAGATCAGCAAATGTGTTAAGTGCCAAGCTGTCTTTCCAGCCTCCGAATGTATTAAGATATTTACCTCACTTTTATGATACCTTCACAAGTCTGAAGTTCTTTTTGTGACAATAAAAAATGTCTTACAAGACCAATTCTAGACATTCTTCTTTGAGCTTCAATCAATTTAGTATTTAAAGTCTTAAATCATCATAAATTCCAAAGTGAATTGTTGGTGTATAAGACTGGTTTCTGGAGATTTGTCTGTGTTCTCAAATATAGTTAGGTGTAAGGATGTTATGTTATTGGCAAAGCAATTTCAGTTTCCAGTTTCCAGGGACTCATTTAAAAACTCTCTACCTTTAAACTGCAGATTGAAGTGGCACAGTGGCCCTAGTCAGATGTTAGAAGAGGATGTTGTTCCAAATGATGTCAGTCTTTTTAGTCTATTTTAAGTGAATTGAGTATACTGTTTTAAGTGGGAGATTGTCCACTTAGGAGGTGGGTCGTGGATGTGTGAAGCTTTGCCATGGTCCAGGTGATTATAGACATCATTTAGGAGAGCAGCTGACAAAGAGTTGCTGTGGACATAATCAAGAGTCATTATATGAAATATAATTTTGTGATTATTTTGATGTGAGGAGTGAAGTGACAGGCAGTGGTAAATATCAACTTTTCATATGCTGATCACCTGTGTCCATCTTATGACACTTTAGTAACTTAAAAATGGAACTTACTTTTCTTTTTTGCAAATTAACTTTGTTACCTGACTTCTTTATTTGAAAATAGCCTTCCTGCCTACAAATGACCTAGTTAATTTTTTTTCTTTTTTCTTGTTTTCTTTTTTGCTTTAGAAAAAGGATTTTTATTTTTTGCATAGGTCTTGCGTTACAAGTCCTAGGTCAGTCAATGTTGTCTCCTCTGTATTTTTTATTAAATTTTTTATATAATATATTTTGATCATATTTTCCTCTCTCAACTCCTAAGATCTACTCCCCCTCAACTTCATCTACACAACTTTATGTCTCTCTATCAAAATGAAACAAAACCAATGAGATAAAAAATAGCAAGAGAAAAAGTGCATGCATGCTCGCTCTCTCTCTCTCTCTCTCTCTCTCTCACACACACACACACACACACACACACACACACACACACACACACACATCATGGAGGCCAAAGGCCAAATATTCATAACCATGGAGACTGCCCTGGAGTATGGTTGATATATCCAATGACACCTCATTGGAGAAAGTGGATTTCTCCTTTTCCAAACAAGTATGATCTGCAAATAGGTTCTCTGTTAGGGATGGACTTTGTGACTACTTCCCCTTCTCAAGATTGTGATTTTAATGTGTTTGAACCTGTGTATGTCATCTGCTTGCTGCCACAGTCTTTGTAATTTCCAACGTGTGTCAGTCCTGCTATGTCTGGAGGATGCTGTTTTCCTGGAGTCATTTCACCACTTCTGGCTTCTGCAGTCTTTTATCATCTCCTTTTCAGCATAGATTCTGAGCCTTAAGGGGAATTGTTTGATGAAAACATCTCATTTAGGGCTGTGTTCCCAAGTCTCTTATGGGTTTGAGTTAATTACCTTCTACTACAAGAAGCTTCTCTGATAAGCACTGATTGATCTAAGGGTGTCTATTGCTTCTTAGTAGTGTAGTACACTTCCTCATGGACTCCACTTTCTGCCTTCCCTCTAAGGACCTGCTTTGCCTTGAGTCTGGTTCTAGGTCTAGAAGAAACTGTTGGTGGGCCTTGAGGAATAGTATTGTCTTGCCTGGCATTTTCTTTTAGAGAAAGTCGCTGCTGGTTTATCAGACAATGAAAGATTAATTTCATCATGTAAAAGAGGCTCAAGGGGTGGGGCGGAGGGTACTACTTCCTCAGATGAGGTAAACCCTTGAGAATCTGAGGATTCAAAGTTCTCAGCTTCAGTAGGGTCTTCCCATACATCCCATCCCATCCCAAGTTAGAGGATCCCATTCTTTGCCAATAAATACCCTTACTTTAACTGCTGACACCTTCTGAGGCTGAGACTTGAATTTTTGCTGTAATTCAGCCAACCCTATAATGAGGGCTTAGGTTTGATTTTCTGCAAATTGAGCTATGGGCTGCTGGAGAGAAGATTCTCTTCAAGGGCACACTTAGAAACCTTCAGATTGTTTATTCACATCTGGAGCTGTTCAGTTTTATCATGGAGCCCATTCTTTCCCTTTATTAATTTATCCAGAGATGCTAAGAGCAAAATAATTTGAGCCAGCAAAATCATTTTCCTTATTTTCCCCAAACTGTAGAAAGTTTCATATACTGGGTCAATTAATATTTGCCAGTCACAATTGGTAGATCAAGATAATCAATGACATTTACTTCTTTATAGTTTTCATCATGGGCCTTCCATATTCGCCAAGCTCCTAGGAGAGAGAATCAGAAAAAGTTTCAATAGTTGAAGGTGTTGGTGAATTAGAAAGTGCTGGCAAATTATTAAGCCAATTCTAGATACTAAAGAGATTCATCCTTATACTTCTGCTTTTTTAGAACTACTCCAGGTACAACTTCTGTATTTGTCAGGGTCTAGAGTCACAGAACTTAGGGAATGTCTATATACTAAGGGGATTTACTGTAATGACTTACAGTCTGCAGTCCAACTAACTCAGCAGTGGGCAGCTGTGGATGGAAAGTCCAAGAATCTAGTAGTTGCTCAGTCCACAAAGCTAATTGTTTCCGTTGATCTTCTGTTTAAGCTGGAATCCTAAAGAAGTAGGTTCCACCAGATGTGCTGGCAAGTAAGTGCATGCAGGTGGGAAGGGAAGTGAGTCTGCCTTCTTCCACTATCCTTATGTAAGCCTCCAGCAGAAGGTATGGCCCAAATTAAAGGTGTGTAGTACCTCACCTGAGTTTGGAACTGCTCTGTCCCAGGTTAGTCTTGAATTCAGAGATCTGCTTGCCTTATTAGCCTGTACTACCTTGTCTGGACCTAAGCTTTTCATGGCCACTATGCTTCAAGATCTGGATCAAAAGCATGTATCATCCCATGTCAAGATCTGGATTCTAGGTGTGCCCTCCATTTCTGTACTGTAGTTCATTCCAGATGTAGTCAAGTTGACAGTCAGGAATAGCCATCACGGCACAGCGACCAAAGCAACTTTTGTAAAGGAAAGCATTTGATTGAGGGCTTACTTAGAGTTCCAATGGTTTAGTCTATTATTATCATGGCAGGTGTCATCATGGCGCGTAGCATAGTGGCACACTCAGTGCTGGAGCAGTAGCTGAAAGCCACATCCTGAGCTACAGACTGAGAGAGAACCTGGGCCTCACATGGAGTTTGGAAACCTCAAAGCATAGCCCCTGTGATACACTTTCTCCAACAAGTCCAGACCTCCCAATCCTTCTAATCCTTTCAGTGACAACAGTTCCCTTGGTGATTAAGCATTCAAACATATGCCACAGCTTCCCTCTTAATAGTTAATAAGATCCTAAGAAGTTGACTTCAACATCCATGATCATTATTGTGATTATCTTTATCTCCTCTCCTTCTGCCTCCTCTATCTTCCTCCTTATTTGTTTCTTCTTCCTTCCCCTTTTCTATCTTTAAATTATTTAATTACATTCATCTATTTGTTAATTCTCTTTCTCTGTCCCCCCCTCCGTGTGTGTGTGTCTGTGTGTGTCTGTGTCTGTGTGTGTGTGTGTGTGTCTGTGTGTGTGTGTGTGTGTGTGTGTGTGTGTGTGTGTTCAGAGACCAACCTGTGGAAATTGGTTCTCTCCTTTTACCATATGGGACTCAAGGAATTGAACTCAGGTCACTGAACCATCTCACCAGTCCCTCTTTTTCTATTTTTGTTCTTTTTGAAGATGGTGTCTCTCTGTTTAGCACATGGTGCTAATTTTAATTTCTAATTTTCCTGCTTTATCTAAACTAACAAGAACTGTGAATGCTGAGATTACAGGCAGAGAACTACCTTGCAGGCTACCTTTTTTTTTCCTTTTTTTAAAAAGAATAATGACAACCTCTTACTAGACAGATAAATTGTTCTTTTCACTTAAGTCGCTGCTATTCTCCAGAGCAAAAACTGTATTTTTTAAGTCTTTGTTACCCAGGAATGTGTTTTTCATCATAGTAAGCATTCAGAATATGAAGTTCTATAAAAGTGAAATGTTTGGCCAGCCTCTTATTCCTCCCCTTTTATTTACTATGTTGAGGGAGGACAGGGAGAAAGGGTGTTTTTCTCTTAAGTTACTCAGAGGGTTCCTTCTCCTTAATGCAAAAACAGGCCTGGGGTTGAGGCAGGGAGAATTAGTTGCTAAGGATATGAGCTCAAATTTCCTTTCCTCTTCTCCCCTTCCTTCCCTACCCTTCCCTCCCCTCTCCTTAACCTTGTTTTTCTTTTTGAGTATGGATACTCTGCCTATATATATCTGTGTACCATTTGTATCTAGTGCTTGTTGAGACCAGAAGATGGTGTTCAATCCCATAGGACTGGAGTTAATAATGGTGTGAACTGCCATGTGGATGCTGAGACTTGACCCTAGTCCTCTTAACCACTGAGCCATTTCTCCACCCCCTCAACATTTTCTTTATATTAATAATAATTTAGTAGAAAGTTACTTGAGCTTTCTACATTGCAGCCTTCCCTTGTGTAAAGAACAAGTTTTTGGATGTTCATTAACATACCCACTAATAAAAACGTTGGTTCTTTTAAAATTACATTTACTCTCTGTGTGTCTATGCATATGTGTGCATATGTGTGCAAGTATGCTACAACATACATGTGAATTTCAGAGACAGCTAGCCTGCCACCAAATGAGTTTCACTGATTGAACTCTGGTTGACAGATTTAGTGGCAGCCTACTGTCTTGCATGAGCATCTGATAGGCCTTGAAAGAAGGTTTTCTTCTTAATTGCTTTACTTTGATAAAAAGCTTTATAGAATCCTTTTTGGAATTACTGTTCATTGCTGTCTTTTTTTAAAGCTACTGTAATAACTACCTGTATGTATATTATTTAGAGTATACTGCTTTATAGACGCTATAAGAAATATGTAAGTATCTATTAAAATATTTATTTCACATGTCTTGAGGTAAATATTCATAACGTTTACACCTTTTATTTTTAGGAATAAGAAAATTTTGAATAAGAAGAAATTGAAGCGAAAACAGAAAAGCAAATCAAAAGTAAAGACAAGAAGCAAGGTAAAGTTGCTAGCAACTTGTTGACATAGTAATTGGAACAAAAATAAAAAGTCTTAAAAATAGGAATATAATTGTCAAATCATTCTGTTCTGTGTGCTAAAGTAATTTTGTAGATGCTTCTTTTTAAAGGTAATTTTTGAAAATTTTAAACATATCCACAGTGTGTTTTGATCATACCTACTTACACAAGCACCATCCAGTCATTCCCAAGACCCAACAATCCTGATCTATTTGCATTGTTCTACAGTTGAAATACTGTTAGATCAGCACCATTTGTTGAAGGTGCTTTTCTTTTTCCGTTGTATATTTCTAGCTTCTTTATCCAAAGTTATCCCTACGTGTGTTGTGTGGATTTACGTCTGGGTCTTTGATTCCATTGATCAACCTACCTGTTTTTATGCCAATACAATATGCTTTTTACTATTATAGTACTGTAGTATAGCTTGAAATCAGGGATGATGATACCTCTAGAAGTTCTTTTTGTTGTTCAGAATTGTTTTAGCTATTGGGTATTTGGTTGTTTGCTGTTGTTTTTGTTTTGTTTTGTTTTTTATATGAAATTGAATATTGCCCTTTCAAGGTCTATAAAGAATTGTGTAGGATTTTGATGGGAATTGTGTTGAATCTGTAAATTCCTTTTGATAAGATGGCCACTTTTACTATATTAATTCTACTGATCTATGAACATAGGAGACTTTTTACATCTTCTGATATATTTTTCAGTTTCTTTTTTCAAAGACGAAGTTTTTGTCATACAGCTCTTTCACTTGTTTGGTTAGATTATACTACAATATTTTATATTATTTGTGACTGTTATAAAGGGTGTGGTTTCCTTGATGTTTTTTCCTTAGTCCATTTGTCATTTATAGGAGGGCTACTGAGGTTTTTGAGTTAATTTTGTATCCAACCATTTTACTGATGGTGTTTATCAGGTGTAGGAGTTCTTTGGTAGAGTTTTTGGGGACACTTATCTATACTATCATATATCATCTGTGAATAGGGATACTTTGACTTCTTCCTTTCCAATTTGTATCTCCTTGATCCCCTTATTGCTCTAGCTACAACTTTGAGTACTATATTGAAGAGTTATGAAGAGAGTGGGCAGCCTTGTCTTGTTCCTGATTTTAGTACCATTGCTTTGAGTTTCACTACATTTAATTTGATGTTGGTATTGGCTTGCTGTATACTGCCTTATTGTTTAGGTATGGGCCTTATAGTCCTGACATCTATCATGAACTGCTCATGGATTTTGTCAAAAACTTTTTCAGCATCTAATGAGATGATCATACCTTTTTTCCTTTCTTTTGTTTATGTGGTGGATTACACTGACAGGTTTTTATATGCTGAACCATCCCTGCATCACTGGGATTTAAGCCTACTTGATCATGGTGGATGATCTTTTGATGTAATCTTGGATTCAGTTTTAGTATTCCTTGCATCTATATTCATGTAGGAAATTAGTTTGTAATTCTCTTTGTTGGGTCTTTGTATGGTTTGAGTATCAGAGTAACTGAGACCTTATAACATGAATTTGGCAGTGTTTCTTCTGTTTCTGTTTTGTGGAATAATTTGAGGGGTATTGGACTTAGCTCTTCTTTGAAAGTCTGGTAGAATTCAGACTTTCAGTGCTAAGTCCATCTGGCCCAGGACATTCATTTATATTTATTTATTTATTTATTTATTTATTTATTTGTTAGGAGATTTTTAATGAGTGCTTCTGTTTCCTTAGGTGTTTTAGGCCTATTTAAATTGTTTACCTAAACTGTATTTAACTTTCATAAGTGGTATCTATGAGAAAATTATCCATTTCTTCTAGATTTTTTTCCAGTTTTGTGGAGTACATGCTTTTAAACTATGAACTAATGATTCTTTTGATTTCCTCAGTGTAGGTTGTTTTCATTTCTGATTTTTCTAGTTTGCATATTCTCTTCCAATCTTTTAGTTAGTTTGGATAAAGATTTGTCTATCTCATTTTTTTTGTTGTTTTGTTTTGTTTTAAAAAACAACTCTTTGTTTTATTGATTCTTTGTATTGGTTTCTTTGTTTCTATTTTATTGATTTTTTTTATTGATTATTTCTTCTATCTACTCCTCTTGGATATGCTTGCTTCGTTTTGTTCTGGAGCTTTTAGGTGTACCTTAAGTTGCTAGTAAGTTCATTCCATTTTTTTTTTTTTTAATGTAGGCATTTAGTGCTATGACCTATCATGGCTTTCATTGTGTCCCATAAATCTGGATATGTTGTGCATTCATTTTATTTTCATTGAATTCTAGGAAGTCTTTAGTTTTTTTATTTCTATCCTGGCCTGTTTTTCATTCAGTAGAGACTGGTTCAGTTTTCTTGAGTTTGTGTAGCCTTTCTGCCGTTTCGATTGTTGTTGACACCCAGCTTTAATCTGTAGTATTCTGATAGAATGTGGGTGATTATTTCAATTTTCTCATCTGTTGAGACTTGCTTTGTGACCAACTATGTGGTCAGTTTTGGAGGTGAGGTGCAGAGAAGAATGTCTTTTTTTCCTCTGTGTTTCTTCTTGTGTTTGGGTGACGTGCTCTGTAGATAGCTGGTAGTCCATTTATAATGTCTGTTAGTTCCAGCATTTGTCTATTTAGGTTTTTGTCTGGGTGACTTGTCTGTTAGTGAGAATGTGGTATTAAAGTCTCCCACTATCAGTATGTGGAGAAGGTCAATATGTGGTTTAAACTGTAGTGGTGTTTCTTTTACAGACTTCGGTGTCTTTGTCCTGGGGCATTAGATGTTAAGAATTAAAATGTCATCTTGGTGGGATTTTCCTTTGATGAGTATGTAGTGTCCTTCCCCATCTCTTGATTAGTTTTTGTTGGAAGTCTATTTTGTTAGATATTAAAATGACTACACTAGCTTGCTTCTTAGGTCAAGCTGGAGTATCTATTTCCATCCTTTATTTTCAAGTGATATGTATCCTTGATGTTGAGTTGTGTTTCTTGGATGCAGCAGAAGGATGGATCTTGTTTTCATAGCTAGGCTTTGCTTTTTTATTGGAGATTTAAGATCATTGATACTGAGAGATATCAATGATTGTTGATTCCTGTTTTTTTGGTGGTCGTGGCGTGTGTGTGTGTGTGTGTGTGTGTGTGTGTGTGTGTATGTGTGTGTCTTCTTTTGATTTTGTTGGTGTGAGTTTATTTTATGTTTTTATGGGTATAGTTAACCTCCTTAGTTTGGAGTTTTTCTTTTAGCACCTTCTGTAGGATTAGGTTTGTAGATAGATATTGTTTAAATTTTTCTTTATCATGGAATATTTTATTTTCATCTACAGTGATTGATAGTTTTGTTGGGTATAGTAGTCTGGGCTGGTTTCAGTGGCCCTTTAGAGTCTGTAGCACATCTGTCAATGACCTTCTAGCTTTTAGAGTCTCTGTTGAGAAGTCAGGTGTAATTCTAATAGGTCTGCCTTTATATGTTACTAGCTGTTTTTCTATTGCAGCTTTTTATTTTCTTTCTTTGTCCTATATGTTTAATGTGTTGATTATTATATGGTGAGAAGATTTTCTTTCCTGGTTCAATCTGTTTGGTCTTTCGTATGCTTCTTCTACCTTTATAGTCAGGCATCTTCTTTAGGTTAGGATAATTTTCCATGATTTTGTTGAATATCATTTTTTTTTCTGGGACTTTGAGCTGGGATTCTTGTTTTATTTCTATTCTTAGGTTTGGTCTTTTCATAGCATCCCAGATTTCCTGGATGTTTTGTGTCAGGAATTTTTTAGATTTAATTTTTTCTTTGACCGATGTATTCATTTCTTCTATCATATCTTTAATGCCTGAGATTTTCACTTCCATTTCTTATATTCTCAAGTTGAAGCTTGCTTCTGTAGTTCTTGTTTGAATTCCTAGATTTTTCATTTCCAGAATTTCCTGTTTTTCTTTATTTGCTTCTATTTCCATTTTTAGGTCTTACACAGTCTTATTTGTTTTCTTCAACAGTTTGTGTTTTCTTGCCTTTCTTTATGGGATTTATTTATTTCCTGTAATTGTTAGTGTTTTCCTGTATTATTTTTAAGGAGTTTATTTAAGGTGTTCAAGAGAATTCCTGCTGGTGTTGGAAGCTTGGGTACTAGGATGAATTAGGGAAAGGAAAGTTGGGGGAGAAGGTCTTTGTGATGTCTTGGAGACGGGGGTCAAAGAGGAAAGGGATATGGCAGCGTGTCCTGCTACAGTGCTGGGGAGGAGACTTCGGATATTGGATCTCAGCAGGAGTAGGATCTGTGAGTCTGCCTTTAGCCTACTGCCTTGGGAGGAGAGGCCCTTGGGTTAGCAGTGGATGGCCGCTGCAGTTGGAGACTGGGACAAAGTGACCAAAGGATAGCATAGAATGGACTGTGGGCATCGGGAATGAAGGCTACAGTTGGGATTCTTTTGCTGGGGCTTGGTTGGGGTGGGAGTAGGTTTTTGAGGGAAGGAGAGAGTGGTAAGGGTCTTCAGGTAGCTTTCCTGTTTGCCTGGCATACTTAGCTGGTATGTTCTCAGTGAATGCCTACTAAAATTGGAGGCTGGGATAATGGAATGAGGTGGGAGAAGGAAGGTTTGGGGAGAATATTTTTGTGATCCCTGGGAGATGAGGTCAGATAGGAAAGCGAGTTTTCTGCTACAGAGCTGGGGATGAAACTGTACTTGGTTTGTCTGTCCTTCCTTCCTTCCTTCCTTCTCCCCCTCTCTCTTTCTTTTTGAATCTTTAAAAGAACAAGTGTTTTATAAATCTAATTGACTAGTATTTTCCTTATGCGATTTATATATGTGGTACCCTAAGTTGTATTGTAATTACTGAAGTTGAAGAAATTATATTCTTTTAGGTCTTGCCCAAAGATTTTATACCTTTATCTAATATCTTTAGATATATGGTCTGTTTCAAGTTAATTTTTAGTTTAAATGTTAACATTCATTTTTTCTCATTATTCTTCAATTGATAGATCTAGTTCCATTTAATTCTTTTTAATTTATTTACTTTTTCATTGAATAGTCTTATAAAAGAGTCAGTTAACTATATTTATTTTGGGTGTATTTATGGAATCTTTTTTGTTTAGTTGATTTAAATGTCTGTCTTTCTATTAGTACCATCCACTAGCTTTATTTTAAGTCTCAAAATCAGGTAGTATGTTTTCCAAGAGTTTTTTTTTTTTCCTCTAAAATTTCTGTAGTTATTTTAATATTTCAGATGCTAAATAGATCCACCTCAACAACCAAAGTTTTAGAGACTTGGTCACTAGTCTCTACACTTACATAGTGATAGAATACTGCTGCAAAGCCATTGAAGGTCTACCCCTTGAAGTGGATTATGGGACCCTCATTCCATTATCTTTATCTTTTTGGCTTCCTGATCACTGGTGGCACTTCCAGGCACTGCCATGTTACATGACTGTTGTAGTAATTATTTTAAAAAGTGGCTGCCGGTTAAGCCAACTGGCTAAGCTGCGGCGACTCTGCCTAGAACAGGCACCATGTTGCTTGGTCAGAAACCATGTGTACGCCGCAGCTAGAAACGGCCAGCCAGAGACACCAGCCCTGCCACCCACAGTATACCAGCATGGGAGATGGCTCTGCCAATCTTCCATGCTGTTTCCGTAAGGCTGGGCATTGCCCCGGCCATCCCACCAACTACACGGGCTCCATACAGATGAGACTCTAATGCTTAGATTATCCAAAGGCTTACATATTTAGTAATGATCAATAACAAGATGCCCTTACAATCAGAGGTGTAACCCAATAACCAACCTAGATATACCAACTACATTTGACTGCTACAGACAAACGAACATCAGCCTCCATGTCCTCCCTCCCCCCCATCTCTCTCCTTGCTCCTCCTCTTTCTTCTCCTCCTCTTCCCTTTACTCCTCCTCTTCCTCTCCTTACTCCTCCTACCTTAGTTCCTCCTACACATGACCATGCCATTGTCCCCTAAAACAGGAGCAAATGATCATGGAACAGAACTTCAAAAATGGGAATTGAGTAAATCTTTTCCACTCATAAGTTGATTATAGTGCTAGAAGTAGGCTAAAACAGCTGCTTTCTGTCCTTTAGGTTTCTATGTAAGTATTATGGCAATCCTTATCAATTTCTTTTATTAGAAGCTTTGAGAAGTTTATTGATGTTATGTTGAGGCTTGCTGAGGTTTGTCATTTTAATGATGCATAATATGGATGGATGCTTGTTGTGGGAAATATCAAAAAAGAAACGGCAGGTTCCAGCGCTACCCCGTGCAATGGTGGGCCACAAGGCACCAGAGTTCTACTCTCCACCCAGCTTGCTAAGTTCCCACTGGTGGATCACTACCATGCCATCCCCATGCTTCAAAACCCCCAAGGCCTTTGTGGTGCACATCTGGCAAACCTACACTTTGTCACTGTACCTTTCTCTCTGGAACCCAGTAGAACCACTGTGGGAAGCAAAACACCAATCAAACGTAGTTCAGAAATGACAGTAACTCAATTGCTGGGCACCAACAACTAAAATCCTAATCTTATAAGCCTTAGTAAATTTAAATCCTTTGGTGGATCTGCCATAGAAACCAGGAGATACTAGTAGCTACATCTTGTCCTCACACTGTCCCCTTCTAACAAAAGACCTATCTCTCTTCTGCTTCCTCTCTTCCTCCATCCAACCCAGAAGTCCCTCCTACTCACCCAGTGATTGGCTCCTTTATTCTTTAGGGGATGGTTTGCAAGTCACCTGAGTACATGACTCACTTCTTGCCTGCAGCCCCTCCTAGGAGAGTGGAATTCGAGTCAAAGTACAAGCAACCCTGGGGCTATCACAACAGGTGCTTGTTCATTTATTTAAGTCTTTTTGTTTTCAAGACAGGATTTGTTTGTCTAGTCCTAGTTGTTCTGGAACCTTCTCTGAAGACCAGGCCAACCTCAAACTCAGAAATCCACCTGCCTGAGTACTGGTATTAAAGGCATGTGCCATCAGTATCTGGCTTACAGTCTTAACTCACCATTTTTCAGTTTTTATTACATAAAGCTCATATACTTTTTAATTACATTTATTTGTAATTTTTGAATTTTGGATGCTGTTTTAAATGCTATGATTTTAAAAATTGTTTTGAGATTATTGTAGTGTAAAAATATTTCTTATATTTTTTTTATTTTTCATATTTAACAGAGGTCTTTTAAACCCTTCACATACTTTTACCCATTGTTAGCATCTTATATAATTAGTTTCATAAATAGTACTTTCACATTGGTATAATCTACAACCTTATTTGGATGTCACCAGGTATGTGCACATGTGGTGCCCACTTGTTCATCTTGGAGGCCAAAGGTCAATGTCAGATGTCATCCTCTAACTATTTCCCTCTTAATTTATTAAATAACATCTTTGGCTGAACTCAGAGCTTCCTGATTCAAACTGGCTGGCCAGCAGGTCCAGAGATCCTGCTGTCAGCACTCTCTGGCACTGGGACTGTGGTCCACTCCTCCATACTCGCCAGCTCTCTGTGTGCTCCTCTCATGCTGCATGGCCAGCTCTTCACTGACCGGGCCATCTCCTCAGATCTCGGCTTCTTCAGATTTCCACATGCTTATTAGTGTGCATCCAATTCTGTGTGATAACTACTTCTGTGACTTATTGTCAGGATTCAGAACCGGTCCAGCTTAGGTTTGCTATCCTTTTGCCACCCTCTGTAGCCATTTTGTCTTCTTAGCTTTTGGCTATTCTTCATCACAATAGACTTGCTAGTTCAAGAATACTTACTTGAGCCAGGCAGTGGTGGCACACGCCTTTAATCCCAGCACTTGGGAGTCATAGGCAGGCGGATTTCTGAGTTCGAGGCCAGCCTGGTCTACAGAATGAGTGAGTTCCAGGACAGCCAGGACTACACACAGAGAGAAACCCTGTCTCGAAAAACAAACAAACAAACAAACAAACAAACAAAAATACTTACTTGAATGGGCTAGTATGAAATTTATGGGATTGGCTTTCTAAAATACTTAATATAATTTCTTTGAGTTCATCCAACTAATTGCACATATTAATAGTTTGTTCCATTTCTGCTGCTGATCAGTCATATTCTAGTGGGGCTGTACTACAGTTTATCATTGTACCCAGTAAAAAGACACCTGGGCCTTGGTAGTAGTGGTGGTGCATGCCTTTAATCTCAACACTTGGGAGGCAGAGGGAGGTAAATTCCAGAGTTTGAGGCCAGCATGGTCTACAGATTGATTTCCAGGACAGCCAGGGCAACATAGAGAAACCCTGTCTTGAAAAACAAAAAAACAAAGACATCTGGGTTATTTTTTAGTTTGGAGCTTTTTTTTGAATAAATCTAAGAAAATTTACTTGCTGTTTTTTTGTATGAACATAGGTGGTACTTTTTTTTTTTCAATGCTGATGAATGAAATTGCTTAATTACATTGTAGGTACATGCTTAGTTTTGTAAAAAATAGTGTTTTTACTCACCTATTAGCATTGAAATTGTGTGTATCTTTTCCATTTTCCAGGGTTGGCACTATTGGCAATCTTAGTGATTCTGTTAGCTATGTGTATATGTCCTTTCACTTACATCTTGCCTATGGCCCTAATGATGCTGTGCTTTATAGACCTTCCCTGTATCTTTGTCAGTCTTGTACGCATGTCTTTTCAGGGTTCACATTTTTTTCTTTTCTTTTCTCTCTTTCTCTCTTTCTCTCTTTCTCTCTTTCTCTCTTTCTCTCTTTCTCTCTTTCTCTCTTTCTCTCTTTCTCTCTTTCTCTCTCTCTCTCTCTCTCTCTCTCTCTCTTTCTCTCTTTCTTTCTTTCTTTCTTTCTTTCTTTCTTTCTTTCTTTCTTTCTTTCTTTCTTCTGTTGAGTTTTGAAATAATGTGCATATTCCAAATACTTACTAGTCTTTTCTAAGATGTGTGTTTTGCAGATGCTTTTTTCTGTTAGAGACTCCAATTGAATTCTTTTAAAGCTGGCATTAATTTTTTAAGGTTTAATTATGTTATTATTTTATGTGTATTTGTATTTACCTCCATGTATGTAAGTACTGGGAATCAAACACAGGTCCTCCAAAGAGCAACCAGTGCTCTTCACCGCTGAGCCAGTTCTCCAGCTGTCGAGTGGTATTTTTGTTAATTCTTTACGTATGGATGTTCCTAGTCTTTATACTTTGTGCTCTGTGATTTTGCCAAACCTACATTTAATTTCTAGTAGATTGTTTTCAAAATCGTCTATATGTCTCAGGAAATAAAAAACATTTCTAGAAGATGATTTTCTTCTTAGTCATTTCTTTTGTGATGGCTGCAATAGGAAAGTAACATGACATGGAGTTGAATTCCTGAGTGTTTGCCTTGTTTGCAGGCCTAGGAGTGAGGCAGTCTGTTACCATGTCTGATAAGGGTATGATATAGTTATCTTTTGTCTAGTTGAGAAAATATTTTAACATTCCTGATTTGCTTATACTTTTTTCTTTTTTGTATCTTGGTATTAGGTTTTTGTCAAATGCTTTTACCATTTTTTATAGTATCTTATGTTTACTACTTTATTATATTTGTTCTTTTGGGAATTAAACTGATTGGTTTTTGGGTGTTGTATCAACATTTTTTATTGATTAAATACTATTCATTATATATTACCTTTAATATATTCTTAATATACTTATGTTGTTTATTTTTTAGTGTTTTGAAAGATATATTCACAAGTTACATGATGATTTAACTGTAACATATTTCTTTTTTTGATTAAATTTATTTTTTATTGGATATTTTATTTACATTTCAGATGCCATCCTCTTTCCCCATTTCCCCTCCCTAGAAAACCCCTATCCCATGCCCCCTTTTCCTTTTAGCTTTTATACAGTTTTTAAAAATGTTAATCAAAGGTTCAGAACATATTTCTTATTTAAAGAAATATCATCTCTTGCCCTTCCTCTAAGTACTTTGTAGAAGGGAGGCATTTTCTGCCTGTTTTTGGTTCTTGAAAGATAGTAAAATACTGTTTTTTTAAAACTTATGTAAGATATGCAAGGTAGTTTAATCTGTGTATACTTTTTATGTACATTGGAATGATAATTACAAAGAATGTAAATGAGAAATGTTGTGTTTTATATTTTAGTCTGAAAACGTGGAGAATACAGTAATTATACCAGATATCAAACTCCATAGCAATCCCTCTGCCTTCAACATTTACTGTAATGTACGGCATTGCGTTTTGGAATGGCAGAAAAAGGAAATATCACTGGCAGCCGCATCGAAGAACTCTGTACAGAGTGGAGACTCAGACAGTGATGAGGAAGAGGAGTCCAGAGAGCCCCCCATCAAGCTGCCAAAGGTAGGCCACAGAATTGTATTTATGTGTACTACCTACAAGTGGTCTGCTTATCATACAGACACACACATTCCTGAGATACCCGGCTTTGTCTAAAACAGTGCAGTAACACAACATGACTTATGGATAAAAATAGGTTTGGTTTGGGGTAGACGAGGAAAACTCAATGGGACTTTTAACCAGCTAACAAAGCCAGTAGTTGGGAACACAGCAGAATGAGCTTGGGAAGCCCAGGCAGCAAGGTCAGTGGGTTGTAGCTTGTTAAGGGTTGTTAGTGTACAAAAGCTGTAGTGCAGATATGCTCGTGTGGAGGCCTCCAACAGTGGCAGAGGGAAGATCAGTTCTGAGCTGGTGAACTTCCGATAAGGTGAGCATAAAGAGGATGTGATTCAGAGCAAGCCCTGGAAGCAGGTAGCTACTTATATTTTTCTTAAATAGAAATGGGAAGTTTCCTTAACAGCAGCTAAACTGAAAGCTTTGTCTTGTCTTTTTACTTTTTCACTGTCTTCTTACTTCTTATTCTGGCCTACAGCAAAAAAAAAAAAAGATGAGGAACAGTCTAGTTCATAATGTTCTGATATCACTTCCTATTACCAGAAGCATATAAACTATTTCATATTACAACTGAACAGACTATTCTTATTGTACTTTGTTCTAGTATACATACAGACATGCATGTATGCATACATATATACAGGAGATAGTCTTTCTTTTCCTCCCTTTGTCCTTCTTTCCTTCTGTTTCTGTTTGTTTTCTTCTTTCATAGCAATGAAGATCAAGTCCAGGTCCTCATAATCCAATGCTAGTGCTGTTCATGAGTTACATCACTGGCTTTGGAGTTATTATAGTACTAAGAAAAAAGCGAAAAATGTGATTATTTTAAAATGGTTTATGTGTAATTCGTGCATATTGTTTTCTTATAAATAAACTTAAAAGTGACTTTTTGTCAAAAATGATCTATATATTATTAAATTGGAGTGCTAAATCCATCTGGAAAATGAATTTACAATGTATCTTATAAACATGGAGAACCTTACTTGAGTTATGGGAACAGATGGAGCTCATGTTCCTGGGCTGGTATCTCTTTCATGGTCTGTGGTGGCTGATTCTAAGTATGCACTGTCCTTGACTGTACTGTTGGCTTCATCTCCTCTTACCTCAGGGATGACTTGGTTTGTACTTCATAAGCTAAGGGCATGACAGCTTTGTGAACGTCCTTGCCTCTTGACCAGTTCTCAGATTGTGTCTTCCTTTCTTTCCCCTTTCTCTGGCGTCTTAACTGCTCCTGCTGACCTACTTTTCTTATAACCTAACATGAACACGCTCACTTTTTCCCTCCTGAAGGTGCAGCTCATGGTCTCTTCAGTATGATTTCTTCTGCCTAACTAGGGAAGTTGGAAAAAAAAAAAAAAAAAAAAAAAAACCAGATAATCCCCAGAGAATTTGTGTCGTATACTTTTTGTAAGAATACTGTACTATTCTGGGCAGGTCACACTGCACTGAATTAATCATGGTGATTAAATTCAGTATTGGGAGGGAAATCAAAGTTCAAAGAAGGCTTTTATACAAGAATATAGATGTTGAATAATACACCAAAAGCTAGATTAGAAAACACTTAAGAAAATTTGATTATTATACCATTTTAAAACGTTAGATAGTGAGTAGTGAAGAAAGAATTAGCCATTCTTAATATTTTTTTAGCATGATTAACAATGTCTAAAAGGAAATCTTAAAAAAAAAAAAAAACCAAAAGAATACATGGTTAATATTGCATTTTCTACCACATACTTTGCTTTCTGAAAACAGGGAATAATGATTAAAAATCATGGGGATGCAGCCAAATTACTTAAGTTGAAATATCATTAAAATTATTAGCTTTGTAATACTAGGTGAATGCGTGCCTCCGCTTTATCATCTACATATCGAGAGCATTATAAATCTCCTAGGATTGCAGTTAAGATTATTTGGGTTTATGAATGTTGAGTGCTTAGGAAAGAGTACTGAGCACATACCAAGTACTCAGTAAATGAGAGCTGTGGTTATGTCAGGTTAGAGCCAAACAAGAGAATGTGTGGGTGTATTTAAATTTTAGTTACTTCCCAATATATCTTACATTTAATAATAAATACTTTATATGCAAGGAAATAAAGTTTCTAGAAATTCAATGTGATGCTGTATTGAAAGAGATACGAAGACAAGGGAGGGAGCAGAAAGGTGGCTGCCTCTGGTGCCATTAGTGCTTCCTGAGCAGGCCCATGAGTAGAGAGTGAACATTGTGGGTGCCTTTGCAGCCTGTAGCAGCATCACATCAGAACTGACAGACGAAGGGGTGAGGCTTTTAAGATTGAAAGGGATCAGAATTTGAGACAGGTTTTCTTTTTTTCCATCTTTCACTACAGATTTTGTTTTGCTCTTCCTGTGTATGTGCCTTTCTTTTTTCTTTTTTTTTAATTGGATATTTTATTTACATTTCAGATGTTATCCCCTTACCTTATTCTCCTCTCTGCCCAGAAACCCCTATCCCATCCCCCCTCCTCCTGCTTCTTTGAGGATGTGCCCCCCCACCCCCCACCTCCCCACCCTCGAATTCCTCCATACTCCTTTCTTTTTTCTTCTCATCTGAGTTTTCTTTCTCTTGTGTTACTTTTTCTTTTATCTGGTTTTAGCAGGTTTTGTATTATTAAGAAGTTTTAAATCAGTTGTAATGCTTACACACTTAAAACACCTCAAATGGAAATGAGACACAGATTTCCATGTCATTACAAAGTACACTGCCTCTTGAGATTGTTTCAGTAAAGCAATGATAAAAATCTTAAAAGGGAAGAAGAAGAGAAGAGGAGGCATGAGAGGGAGAATAAGGGAAAAAAGATGAATTTGCCTTTGGGGCCCAGATGACTCTGATTCTCTGTCACTCGGTCTCTGCTCTTCATACCAGGAGGGAAAGTGTCCTTCAAGTTTTTAAGGCTAGTTTATGCTTTCAAACAGTTCTCTTGGTTTCATCCTCCTTATATTTCTCATACTATTTTTTGGCTTGTGTCTATGCAGAGATACTTATTGAATCTACATTTCTAGTTGGTATCTCTCCTTAGGGCTTTAGTCACATACTGAAGGTCTTCCACCTGCTTTAAAGCCAGGCTATGGCGAGCGTGAGCTAAATGTCATCATTATTCCAGCCACACAGTAATCTTCCTTTAGTCTTCCCTTTTCCTGTAGATGGGCGATGTTGCCACTCTGAAGCCTTGAGAATATGCTCATTCTGCCATTCGTTTCAGCCTTTAGTAGTGAACTAACTACCAAACATTACAGTTTGGATCTGAAATGTTACGTGAGGCTTATAGTATTATCTGGGAAGGTTACTACGGACTGTAGGAGGTGGTGTCCAGTAGAGAAGGAAGTCACTGGAGGCAGGTTTTGGGAAAGGATCTTGACTGTGAAACTCATCCTGCTTCCATGTCTGCTCCCTCTTCACCATGAGGTGAACAGATCTGTCCTCTACATGGTCTCTACTGTATTGTACCCAAGTGCATGAAGCCAACCAATCTCGGACTGAACTTTCTGAATCCAAGAGACAGAATAATACATTCCAGTTGGTCACACATATGCAAACGTAGCTAGTCTACTAATCCTTACATACAGTCCTGTTTCTTTAGCCATTCTTGTAATGAAGACCTTGTCACACAGTCTTTCCAGCCTTCATAAGCACTTCCTAAAAAAGCCCAGCTGCCTACCTGCTGTTGAATCTTACTTCACCACCCTTTAGCTAATCTGGCTAAATAATATCTAAGTAACTTTTATGAACTGTGCAGAGATACTTACCTGGTTATAGTCTTTTTGCTTAAAATCTTCAGTGTTATCTGTCAAAGACAACAGCTGTATCAGTTAGCTGGCATATGAAGCTTTCTGTGTTCTAACTATTGCCATCTCTGATCTTACCTCAGTTAGTGCTATGTCCTCTTCCCCATGTGTTCTGCATATTCTACTATATCTAGCACACTGAAAATTTCAAGGCATTAGAACAAGGTATTTATTGATTTGTTTTCTGTCTCGACTCGAAAATGCTTTCTTGAAGGAAGGGAATGTATCTCAACTTTTTATTTTTGTACCCTAATGCACTGCTGCCTACAAATTCAGAAAGAATTACTGACTGAAGAACCAAATAAATTAATCAACATAAAAATATATTTTAAACTAAAATATGCAGCAAGACTAGCTTCAAGCATCATGAGATGGGAATCATGAATCCCACTAGAAAATTACATGCCTCTGGCATTTCTATATACAACAGAAACATCATATAAATGAGCCCCATCCAAAAATGTCAGCTCTGAAAAATTCGTGAATTATGAACAGTCATTATTGTTTATATAGAATAAGCAGCCCTAAATACTAGAATCTTGTAGTCTTCTTCTGCTTGAGAAAAGAGATACACATTTTGTACTTAATGTTTTGATTTCTTCTAAATATATACATAAATAGAAATCTTAGCACATTTTAATTTTTTAAGTCCATTTCATTGACATAAACTAAAACAGGTGAACAAATTATAGGAGTATTTATTGAATTGAAATTCTGTGCATAAACTTGGATAAACTTAACTATATTCAAGGCTAGGATTTTAGATAACTTCTGTAAAGACAATCATACTGGTTATTTGACCTCCTTTTTTATAATTGTACACATGAAAAACCATAATAATGACAGCTAGAACAACAGGATTTGTCTACAATTAATTTCATCTTTGTCTAAGAAAACCAATTATGTTTCTGAATTGTCATAGTTTTTAGTACACAGATGAGTAGCTAGTTAGATGAATATTAATTGTGTCTCCACATTTGCTAAACACTGAGCTAATCATGGGAAATGTTTCTTGTCCATAGAGGGATAGTTTAGTTAGGAAATGAAAATAAATATACTCAGTTATACTATAATCTAATAAATTCTGTAACAGAAATTTGTTTTGGGTAAGAGTTATGTACATAGCTCACTTACTCTTCTACATTACAAACTCTCAAAAGACAAGGTCCAGCATATCTTCATATTTCCTCTAGTGAGTTGCATAAAACAAGTAATTAAAAGGGTTCATTTATATAATGTATAATACTTGCATCATATATAGTATAATTATAATGTAAAAATCTCAACAGAAAGAATATTATCTCATTATTTTGTTCTTAGAATTATTGTTTGAAGTGTTTGTACAACTTGGCCTTATTTTAATTCTTTTTTAGATTTATTTATTTATGTGAATACAGTGTTACTCTTTTCAGACACACCAGAAGAGGGCAATGGATCTCATGACAGATGGTTGTTAGCCACCATGTGGTTGCTGGGAATTGAACTCAGGTCCTCTGAAAAAGCAGTCAGTGCACTTAACTGCTGAGCCATCTCTCCAGCCCCTTATTTTAATTCTTAATGTCACTTCTACACATAATTTATATCCTGAAGCTATATATCTGATTCTCAAAATCTTGAGGTTGGCTGAGAAATAGAATTTTATTGTCTAGTGTTTTATTAATTATTGATCTTCCAAAATTATCATAGCAGCTCATTGTAACTTTGCTCTTACAGTCTCTAACTAAAAATTTACTTCTTTTGTAAAGATAGTCAGGGATTTCTTGGCCAAATGAGGACTATTCTGATTAAACTAAAATACCAGTGATATTTTCACTGAGCTAATTTTAGGTCCTTTAATGATCATCTTGCCCAAATGAAGAGGATACTACCTATAAATGTTAACATTGCAATTATACCATCACAGGAAGGGCTAAGGTGAAATCAAGTTTCAAAGTTGCCTTTGCTGTATATGTTTTTGTCTTTTGGTTTGTGGGTACTGTAATAAAGTTACTTACATACAACCAAATGCACTATATAAATCGACAGAGCCGTTTTTTTTTTTTTTTTTTTTTTTTTTTTTTTTTTTTTTTCTGAGTGAGTGCCCCTGAGTTCAGTTTCCGAGGTTTTATTCACCATCTCTTGCTATGGCTTCATTGTTTCCAAACTAATCTTTAAATAATGTGACTAGTTCTTAGTCTTGTATATAGGTACATGGTTTTCAAAGTCTTCGTGTTAAATAAATAAAAACAAGTGTGGTTTTCTTGCTTTTCTGTTTAAACATGGTACTTTAGTATTGAGATAACTTCTATAGAAAGTCTTGTTTACTTACAAATTAGAAAGCCTCATTCTCTTTTCATATTAAATAGATAATTGAAGTTGGGCTTTGTGAAGTGTTTGAATTGATCAAGGAGACCCGGTTTTCTCATCCATCCTTGTGTCTAAGGAGCCTCCAAGCCCTGCTGAATGTGCTCCAAGGCCAGCAGCCAGAAGGCCTCCAGTCAGAGCCACCAGAGGTCCTAGGTAAGAGCTTATGTTAGAGAGAAGCATGTGACAGTGAACTCCATCTCAGTGAGCCATGCACAGGAGCAAGAGACGCAGCCTGTGCTGACTGGGTACAGAAAAAGCAGGAATGGAACTTTGCTGTTATTTTGCTGTATTTTACTGGATATATAGTCTGAAGAGTTATGGTTCATGCAGAGTTGTTTCTTGGTGGTTGTAACAATAGAAGAGCAACAAAACGTAAATCCTTGAAATCCCAGAATAACATCCAAACCCTAAAGTCCCCATGAACTTGAATACCTGTGGCTAATTGAAAATACGAATCTTCTCTACTTTTTGCTCTAGGGCAGTGGTTCTTACCTGTGGGTCACAGCCCCTTTTGAAGTCGAACTACCCTTTCACAGAGGTTTCCTAAGACCATCGGAAAACACAGATATTTACATTATTATTCATAGCAGTCACAAAATTATAGTTATGAAGTAGCAACCAAAATAACTTTATGGTTGGGAAACCACAGCCTGAGGAACTGTATTAAAGTGTCGCAGCATTGGGAAGGCTGAGCTGAGAACCACTGCTCTAGAGGATTTAAACCAGTAAGGGAGGAAAAAAAACAAATGTCACAAACCTCAAACAGTACAGTTATTTTTAAAGAGAGGACATTTCTTTTTATATATCATAAACAACAACAACAATAACAAATGGTTTTGGGGAGAAAGGGTCTTTTTTTTTTTTTTTTTTTTTAGCAAGATTCATTACTGGCTTTTCTTCAAGTATATATATATATTTTAGCATTGCTTGCTTTTCATGTTAATAACTTGGGCTTAACATATTACCATGTAAGGAAGATAGAACTTTTTGCAATGTGATAGAAATGTAGGTGAAGCATAAGTTTTAGTTGGCTTCTTGTTTTTCTCTGATGATAACCATGGATATCCTGCCAGCCTGGAGTTTTCTAGATTGTTTTAACAATATAGGAAAATAGCCTCAAAGCCATAGAGATATGATTCTCAAACATTAGCCTGTATCTAAGTCATCTGTGACCCAGGCATGGAGTTTTTCATTCAGTAGCTTTAAGCTGCCACCACACATTGATGTTTGGAATAAGTTTTTGGACTATCTTGCAGCAGTGGCCTGGGAACACTGTTGATTGAATTAGAGCACTCTGTGTTCTCTGTATCTGGCTTCACTTCACTTTTCTTTTGACTTAAATTGTTTTTCTGAAACAAAGCCTTGCTGTGTAGCCCAGGCTGGCCTTGAACTTTATTCTTCTGTCCTGGTTTCCCAAGTACTAGGGTTAATAGATATGTACAACTATGCCCTACTTAATTATTTGAATTTTCTTAGACCCACATTTTGAGAACCTAACTATGTGCCAGATCTTTCTTTCCTTGGTCAAATATAGTGATTTAGTTTTTATGTTTAACTTTGTCTTATTGGAGGAGTTTGTCTGGTTCTTCCTCCCAGGCCCATGCTCCCAGAATAACATTTAGGTTCAAAATATATTTATAAATAACTTGGCCATGTAGCTAGGCTTTTATCTGACTAGATCATAATGTAATATAATCCATTTATTCTAATCTATACTCTGCCATGTGGCTGCTTAAGCACTCAGGTACCATGTGGCTGTCTTGGTCACATCTTCCGGGGGGAATCTCTTGGGCTTGGCACTATCTCAGAATCCTTTCTGCCTCCTGGATGTTTCACCTTCTATCCTTTCCTGTAAGTCATAGGTTTTTTAATTGACAGGTGATATATCCATACAATACACAAGATTTTCTCTCTACAGAGGAGAGATATGCTGAAAACGTTAACGACAGCCTATATCTCAGCTCCCACCAAACAAAAGGTAGAACAGGTTAAGAATTAGTCAGTTTGCTGGTTCTTGGTACAGTAGCACCAGTAATCCTATTACTAGTGTGACATGTTACTCAACAGCATTATTTTACTTATTTTATATAGGAGCTGATTTTTGTTTGAGCTCTGCTGTGGTGGTTAATAAATCACAGTCCTCTAACTGTATAGCCTGTTTTTTTTTTGTTTTTGTTTTTTTTTTAACTTTGAAACTTGTGTGTCTTCTACTGTTCTCTTATCGACTGGGTATTTACGCTTATTTTCGTTTTTTTACATAAATATTTCCTTTTAAAATGTATCTTATTCTAAATATTAGCCTTTGAATATGTTTTCACCTAATTATTTTCTATCAAAAATTTAATTTTATTAAGTTGCCCACCTTTTTCTTAGAAGTTTTAAATGCCATTATTCCCTTTGTTTGGTATCTTGTCTTATTATCAGAGTTTCCTTCTGGTGCTTTTACTTCTGGGATTGGCTTTTCTGTGTAAGGGTTTTACTGTCATTTCACGTTTCAGATTTGTTTAATTAGCTCAAAGAAGTAAATGGTAATTAGTTCCATAGTGCTAAACTTATATTGGTATTGCCTGCTCCTTTTCCTTTGTTTAATCTCATATTCCTTTGCCAGTTGTTTTCCAGCTCATTATAAACATTTGTAAATTGTTACTGTTAAATACTCTCAGATGGGGAAATGACTGGAGGGAGTCTGATGACTAGAACATAAGTGGTGGACAGAAGGGAGGAAGGGAAGAAGAGGGTGCAACTATGTAGAGCTGTCTAGACATAAGGTTTGTTACCGTGCTGGGGAGTAGTGAAAGTTACTCTCTACTTCATTATACAAAATACAAAGCAGTTTCTATAGAGAATATGCAAAGCTGGCTCAGTGTGTAAGCGTTCCGAGTGCGCCTACAGAGGGCCAGAATCCTGTTTCCAAACCTGTATGAGGCAGTTGACAACCTCTAGTAATTTCAGTTCTAGAGGATCAAGTACTCTCTTCTGGCTTTCTTGGGAATCTGCACTCATGTGTGCATATCCACATACAGATACTCACACACACATAAATAAAAATAATCTATCTTGGTGCTGGTAAGATAGCTTAGTAGGTAGAGATCTTGCCACAGAAACCTGAAAGCCTGACTTAGATCCAGGACCCACATAGAAGGAAAGAACTGATTCCAAATGTGGTCTTTTGATCTCCACATGTGCACCACGATATGCATATGTACACATGTGTACACATGTTCACATATGCCTTGTTTAAATTAGAGATAAAAATGTTTTATGTCATGGAATTTATTATGTAAAATTATTTATTAAATTATCAATTTCTTTCATCTTAAATCTAACATTTAAAAAAAATGACATTGTTCATTTTGCTCACCAGTATACTGTCCCAACTTAGAGTGCTTCTATATGCAGGAGATTTCAGTGTTTGGTGACCAGCTGAAAGACTGAACAGCTGAAGCATAAAGATTAGAGGGAGATGTGCGGAACAGGGTCAGATTAAAGAAATAAAGATGAAATGATGATATTTAAATGGATGACAGATAGGAAAGAGATGTCAAAAGAAACAGGGAACCAAAGAGATCACAAAGGAGAGGAAGGAAGGAGAGAGAACAGAATTAACAAAAGAATGAGTGTGTTTTAAGCACATAACTAGATTTTTAGTTTAAAAATTCTCTGACTATAAATGGAAAAGAGGAATAGTGAATGTTAAATTTTGACCCCTTTTTTGGTAGCCCTGTTAACCATTGGTAGTAGATACCATGGATCAGGAAGATGGTGATAAGATGAAGGAAAGAGGAAGAATTAATTAGGAAAAATACACGCTTATTTGAGCTGAGCATTAGGAAAATGACAAATTGATGGGAGATGATCCCTCTGTTCCTGTGAATTACAGAATGAATCAAAAAAATCCTTAGTTTCAGAGTATTTCAAGTATTGATTCCCTCCCTCCCTCCCTCCCTCCCTCCCTCCCTCCCTCCCTCCTTCCCTCCCTCCCTCCCTCCCTCCCTCCTTCCCTCCCTCCCTCCCTCCTTCCCTCCCTTCCTCCCTCCTTCCCTCCCTCCCTCCTTCCCTCCCTTCCTCCCTCCCTTCCTTCCTCCCTGTTCTTCCTCCTTTATCTTTCCAAGGTTTTCTGTCAGTCTGACTTGGTTTTGTTCACTTTCCTTTATTTTACTTTCTAAGAATTTTCACTTCCCCTTTCCCTTCTGCTAAAGAAACAGCCAGGCGGTATTGATCAGTCCTGGGTGGTGTTCAGGTGATTTACTGTGGCAATATAACAGTCATGCATTCTTCTTTTCTCCTTTGTCACTATAAGGCTTTATGAATAAAGGGAAGTCTGCCTGCGTCTCAATGGTATTACCCACTAGAGAAGAAAGTTATTTGTCCTCTGTCCTTGAGAGTTCGTTAAGATAAATGAATTATATACCCCTCTATTACTGTGAGATGTTATTTATAAATTATGTTAATAGTAAAGTTTTTATATTAAAGCTATAACATTTTTTTTTGTGGTTTTGTAAATATGCCATGGGGCACAGATGAAAGGGCACATTCCTTTCACTCTGAAAGTACAGTGAGTAGTCCTTACTTGAAAAGCTCTGACTTTAAGGATGAGTTTCTTGTATAAGCAAGATTGATGTATATGAACTCAGACAAATTTTATTACCTCCTTTACAAAAGCAAGGGATAGAACTAAATGCTAATTCCTTGTTATATAAATGTATTAATTGTGGAGCGGTTAACTAGACAAAAACTAGTTGAAAACTAATAGTTCTAGGTGCCTTAAAATTAATATATAGTGAATAAGATATAGTAAGAATGTATATTTAGTGCTCTGTAACTCAAATGAATATAATTGAATCTTGTATCCACAGAGTCTCTCTTCCAGCTCCTTTTGGAGATCACTGTTCGGAGCACAGGGATGAATGACAGCACAGGGCAGTCCCTCACAGCACTCTCCTGTGCTTGCCTCTTCAGCCTGGTGGCTTCCTGGGGAGAAACAGGAAGGACACTTCAGGCCATCTCTGCTATCCTAACCAACAATGGTAGTCATGCTTGCCAAACTATTCAGGTATTTCATATTTTTAGCTGTTAAGATATTTCAAAGATGCCAAATTGTACTTTACTGTCAATAGAAATTCTCTGACTTTTCACATTATTTTGAGATAGCATTTGATTTAGTCTGTATGTGTTTTTAATTTTTTATCAGTAAAGATAAATGGATTTTGGCAAAATCTCTAAATATTTAAACTATAATTAATGAATATAATATAAAAAGTAGTCACATTAGGAAAAAATCAGATAAGAACTCCAGGAAGTGAAAAATCAAATAATTATAATTTGAAAGTTAAAGGCAAGGTTAAATAATGGTAGTATGGCTAAAAGCACAAATAGCTAAAAATAAAAGAGGAAGAAACTATGCAGAATATAACAGAGAAAGAGAAAATAAAAATCATGTACAGAGAGTAAGAAAGCTAGTATATAATAAAGCAGACTATATTAACACGTTCTGAATTCCATAAAGCAATAATAGATCAAAGTGACAGAGAACAAGTCATAGACAAGCTTTACAGATTTACAGAATCCTTAAAGAAGCCTAATCTGCCTGAGTGTTACTTCTTCTTCTTTTTTTATTACATTTATTTTTTTTTACAGTCCAGTATTGTGCTCCTCCCAGTCTGCCCTCCCACTGTTCCTCATCCCATTCCTCCTCTCTTCAAGAGGATTGCCTCCCATCCCCTGGCCCCCCATCCAGGCTTTCCGACTCCTTGGGGCCTCAAGTCTCTCAAGGGTTAGGTGCATCTTCTCTCACTGAGGCCAGACCAGGCAGTCCTCTCCAGTATATGTGTTGGGGCCTTATATTAGCTGGTGTTTGCTGCCTGGTTGGTGGCTCAGTGAGAGATCTCAGGGGGTCCAGGTTGGTTGAGACTGCTGGTCTTCCTGTACGGTTGCCCTCCTTCTCAGCTTCATCCAGCTTTTCCCTAATTCAACCACAGAGGTCACCAACTTTCGTCCAATGGTTGATTGTAAGTATCTGCATCAGTCTCAGTCAGCTGCTTGTTAGGCCTCTTGGAGGACAGCCATGCTAGGTTCCTGTCTGCACGCACATCATAGCATCTGTGATAGTACTTTACTTCTTACAAGTTTAGTTTGTATTTTTGCAAGGCTGTCAAACGTTGATCAGTCTTTATAGCTTATTTTGTTAGAAATAATACAAGTGTCTTACTTTGTCTGAAAAACTTTAAAATGTGTTTTTATATCTTCTCTTTTGAACAGGTGCCAACAATACTAAATTCACTACAGAGAAGTGTACAGGCAGTGTTGGTTGGAAAGATTCAAGTTCAAGACTGGTTTAGCAATGGCATTAAGAAAGCAGCTTTAATGCACAAGTGGCCATTAAAAGAAATATCTGTTGATGAAGATGACCAGTGTCTGCTTCAGAACGATGGATTTTTTCTTTATTTGTTATGCAAGGATGGATTATACAAAATAGGCTCTGGATACAGTGGAACAGTTAGGGTAAAATGACTTTTATAGTTTTTATTGTAACAGAAATAGCCGTAACTCAGTAACTGATTGTACCCTTGTTCTATTGCCTTTAGTATTGTCTAATTTTTATTTTTACTTGCAAATTATAACTGAGATACATGACTAAATAGGTTTATTTTTATTACTTTTATTGTTTAGTAAATATTAATCACTTCATAGACTTTTTTTTTTGCTATTTTACAGGGCCATATATATAATTCTACATCTCGTATCAGAAACAGAAAAGAAAAAAAGTCTTGGTTAGGATATGCCCAGGTAGGAGAATATCCTCAATAAATGAAATTATCCACTCACACTTGTTGAATGAATTTACATAAGAATGCTGTATTTGTAGTAAACTGGCTAGGTAATGGTACAGAGCAGGAGGGAAAATATAAAGTCAGAATTCCTTGGTGGTTCAGCTACAAGCCTGGCTCTGCACTTGAGTAACATTTGACTTAGGACAAGTCAACGTATTTTGTTCTCTGTTATTTACATTTAAAGAGGAATTAAAAACAGCTTCTTTGGTGTTCTTGTTTAAGCAAGTCTAGGGATAAGAATCCTAGACAGCCTTGTTCATTAACAAGTCTGAATTGAAAATGAATAAATGACCTGAGACCAAAGAAAGGTCTCCTTGCCATAAAATCTTGCATTCTAAGTATAGATCCTGTCCCTTCTAACAAACACTTGGCCTGCCCATTGAACATCCACCTGCTAGAGATGCATACAGAAACCCACAAAGTAATGAAAACAGTAAGCCTATGGAGCTTACTGAATGCTGTGGTCTCAGCTGCAAACAACACTGTCTGCTTTTACTAGTTCAGCATCAGATATAGTTACTTTTCCTCTTATGAAGAAAGAGTAAGTGAAAGATGGACAGAAAGATTCAGAAATACATAATTCTGTTGTATCCCTGTCTTTGAGACAGGTTCCCTCTGGGAAGTATAAAGTGGGAAAAAATTTCTTTATACTTTATGGTTTCTTGAGCTATCAGGATCTATTGTCTGCATGAAATGATAGACATGGCATTTGAAAGTAGTTTGAAAACTAAAGAAATTGTTATTCTGTCTTCATTACTGTTCAGGCAATTTAAAAAGGAAAACATTTAGGGGTTTGCTTACAGTTTTAGACAGTCATCGATGGGGTGTGGTGATAGGGGAGACGTGGTGCTGGAGCAATAGCTGAAAGCTCACATCTGATCCTTAAGTTGTAAGGAGACAGAGGGACAGACAGACAGACAGACAGACAGACAGAAGCAGGGGTGGGGTGAGGGTAAAGGAAAGAGGATGTGGAGGGAGAGAGAAAGAGCAAGAGAGCTGGGGTGGGCTTTTAAAAACTCAAAGCCTTCCTCCTCTTCCAACAAGGCTCCACATACTAATCTTTCCCAAGCAGTCTGACCAACTGGAGACTAAGCACTCAAACACATGAGCCTATAGGGGCCATTCTCATTCAGACTACCACATATGTGAAGAATCATCTTGCTATATCAATTTTTGAGATATTTTGAAAATAAAATTTTAATATTAAAGTGATTGTCTCTTAAAACTCAGTGTGCTTTAAAATGTCTCATTAATTTATGCTTAGATTTTATCTAGGAAATGATGTCTTGGAAAATGCTTTAGGTTTTAGAGTTTGAGTGTGGTTTTGTGTGTGTGTGTGTGTGTGTGTTATATGGGGGTGTATACATGTGGCACATGTGTTTGCAGGCCAGAAGATCATCCTAAGTTATTCCTCAACGCCTCCATCCGAAGTAGACACGTGTCTTAATTTTAATCTTTAATAGCCTTTAGATATCATCATTGATTTATTATAATCAACAAAACAGAAACAGAAATATACAACTGCTTTTTCTATTTCTATTGGTAATGAAAATATGTCTTAACATAGTCAAAATTGTTTATTATCAGGGTTATTTATTATATCGAGATGTGCATAACCACAGTATGACTGCCATAAGAATAAGCCCTGAAACACTGGAACAAGATGGTACTGTAATATTACCAGGTATGTTTTAACTATTCTTATCTTTCTTCACAAGTAATGTGAAGATACTTAACGACGTGAATGGTAATTAGCAAAGAATAGTACTTACTTACAAATGAGTTTTTAAATATTGTAACATATAAACCATTTTATCTCCTACAGTAAGTTAATACCTGTGAAAATACTAGGCATCAGAAACAAAGTATAATGATATTTCTTATTTATTTCCAAATTCATACACATCTACAGGGTCTAACACCTTTACCCATTAAGACCCCCTCAACCCACCAGTTAACAGGGTAATGTTCTTTCCTTCTCTCTCTCTCTCTCTCTCTCTCTCTCTCTCTCTCTCTCTCTCTCTCTCTCTCTCTCTCTCTCTCTCTCAAACCACTGCTTTAACTCTTAAGTTACCCTGTACATTGTGGTTATTAGTCACCGTAACAGTGCTCTAAAGTTCTCCTCTGCTTTAAAGGACTTGTAGCGGTCGGGCATAGGATGGTCAAGAAATTGTTAACATTTGTCATCCACTTTGTATGAAAGCGTTGACAAAGACTTTGGGCCCAGTTCCTCGGCCACTGTGCCCCCTCCACCTGAGTTTCGAGGCACTAGCTCTCGGGTTTTCTGCAGCACTAGGCAAATGCAGAAATAGTCTCTATCCTAAAGTTTTAAATTTGCTTATACCATTGGTGCTTTCTAAAGCTGATCACACTCAACCTTAAATATTTAGTGTGTTTGTTAGTAATCTCTTGGTAAACAGTAATATACTTCTAAGCGTTTGATCTTTTGAAGAAGTAAGAAGAAAAAGCATATTGAAAAAGATATGTACTCCTAGCCTGCTTGTCAAGCTTTTAAATATTCTTATAGCTTCATTAGAAACTGAATTGAACTTTTTTATTTCTGTATTTTTCCAAAATAGGATGTAGACAGCATCATAAAGCAAATGAAACATTTCATGTCCATGTCAGTGACAGAGCAGTTTTGGAAAGTGGCAACCATCAAAATCATTTTATAACACCTCTTTTCAGATTCTACATTTTTTCTAAACAAGTCTTGGGCTGTATCATTTGTTTGACAATAATAACTTTAGAAATATTTTGAAGCATCAGCATATATTTGTTGTATAATGCAATGGGTTTCATTAGGATTATTTTCATACATTATGACATATACTTTCATTATATTGCCACTCTCAGTTCTAGTTTCCTTGGATCATTCTCCTCTTCCACTTTCTACTTTGAAATTGATTGAAAATGCCTTGGTTTTTGGATTTTTTTTTTTGTTCTTTTGTTTTTGTTTTGAGACAGCTGTGCAGCTGTTACTGTACAGCTCTGCCTGGCCTGGCCTGAAATTTGCATTGTACACCAGACTGGCCTTGAGTTCACACATCTACCTGTCTCTGCCTCCTGAGTGCTCTGACTAAAGGCATGAGGCACCACACCTGGCTGATTTAAAAACAGTGTTTTAAAATTATATTATACCTTCACAAAACTCATATAAGTGTATGTCAGTAGTTATAAAAATGAATCCTATTCTGCTGTAGACTTACCCTTTACTTACTACTCGGACTACATTTCCAGGTCTTTAGGCTTTTTCTGCATTATTTTAATGTTTATAAATTATACTTAAAATTATTGATTTATTAATAATGAGAGTCTTCCAGTCTCTCTGCTTTCCAGTTTCCTTCTTTTCCCTCCCTCCCTCCCTCCCTTCTGTCCTTCCTTCCTTCCTTCTTTCTTTCCCTTTCTCCCCCTTTCTTCTTTCTCTCCCTCCCTCCCTTCTTCCTCTTTTCCCTCCTCCTATACCTCTATCTCCTCCTCCTCCTCTTCCTCTCCCTCCTCCTCCCCCTCCTCTTCCTCCTTCTCTTCTTCTTCTTCCTTCTTTTGTCTTGTTTTTTGTTATGAAAATTACAGGGGGAAGATCACCTTTATCTCTCTGACCAGTTATTTTAGGATAATGTCATAGAAGAAAAGTTTATTATTGACAAAACGTGTCCTCCTAAATAGATGGGTACAAAAGAATACAAAAGAGTAACTTCTGTGCAGCTCATTTATAAGGTTGTAGCTGAAAGGAAAATTAAGAAATACCTACCTATAGGTATTTCGTTTATTTACCATGATTAAAAATTATTTTCTAATGTTTTTATTCAGTTTAAGTTCTGCATCATTTAACATAAGTGTAAATTTTAACCATACAAGTCTGGCTTTCTGTGTTTCATAAACTTGTGCTGTGCTCACAGTGAAGAACAAATCAAACTTTGGGAGGATAGTCCCATATTGTGTGTCTTCCAAGCTTGCAGATCTTGCTTGACATATTCCTGAAGCTGCTGTGTTACAATGTTACACTGGATAAAGAAAGGAGCAAGAGAAGTTCTCAATATGTCATGGAAAGAAGAGCCAGCCCTCAGCCCTCAAGCCTGAAGAAGCCTGTTGTCATTTGCTCATTTCTTTGGCATGGACTACATTTTCTTCAATAAAACCATTTGCTCTTTCCCTGACAAGGGACATTTCTTCTCTGTAGCTTCTCATCAAGAAGAGAAGTAGTAAACTGTCAGATTTATAGGTTTACTGAATACCATGTTTAAAGTGAACACAAATTGGTAATTTATTCAGTTTCAATTCTAGCTAGTCTTACAGCTGTTCCACTGCAGTATGAATAAACACCTCTTGTTAAATATCATTTTATTCTTTATATTTCAGTATAACTTTCTGATTGTGTTCTTGTGTCGTTTGCTGTCTATGTCTTGTGACAGGTTGCCTCAGAACATGGGGCCTTTTTGCTACTCTTGCGCCGCTTCACGCCCTCACCCCTGCATTTATCTGAAATTATAATGAGTTTTTCTTCTTTGCTTTTTAGTTTAAAATCTTACTGCTTAGAGCTTGAGAAGCATCTTTCTTGTGCCTCTTTGTATTCTATACAGTGGACTAGGAACTCTTTCTTTCGATTTCTCCTCTCTTTGATTACCAAGTCTCTTGGGCTACCAGTGGCCTTGTCTCCCAGTTTCTATTTCCAGTTTGTGATCACTGAATTCTCTATTTGGTAAGGGTCTGCCTGTGTTTTGCATATTTATAATAAGGAAGTATGCTAGTATGAAGCTCTTGGGCAAAGATATAGCTTATTTGGGTGGGTTCCATTGCTGTATTCAAAAAAAAAAAAAAAAAAAAAAAAAAAAAAAGAGTTTTATGTATTGTTGATTCAGGTTGAAGAGAAATGAAATTTCTTTTTGTATTGTGATTAATGGAGAGATTCATCCTAGTTCTCCATGGTTACTATAGAAAGTGTGTGTGCTCTTAGACTTGCTTGCTGAATACTTGTTTTTCCAAGGGATACAATTTATACAGATGTTGATTTTGCTTGTAGTTTGTGTTATTTAGCAGCAGTCACTAACACATGTTCCAGTGTCCTTCTATGATATTGGTATCCCTTGTCACAATTAGCTTGTGCGTTACTTTGATTGAAGAATTGTTTGATCAAAGTGCACCATTCTACATAGATAATATGTTCAGTGCTGGCAAGTATGGGTAGTAGCTGAGATGTTTGGCTATTTTGAGACAAAAAGAAAGAAATGAGTATAGATTTGTTGAATATGAGAAGGATAAATGGTTAGAAAATCTAGTATATTGTAAATAGTAAACACGTGGAACAGACATTGACTTTCTGTAGGAGAAATATTTAGGTAGTTTTGATCCTTCATTTTGTAAAGCAAGGGATATCTGCAGTTGGACACCATAGACTTAAATACAGAAGCCTTAGATCTATCTGTATTTCTCTGTGACACTAATGACCGTGGTGTATGTCTGTTGGTAGTGTTGCCTACATTGCATGTGATGGTATTGAAATGATTGTAACCAACACTGTTTGTTTATCATGGTGCATGTTCGACTCCCAGACTATATTGGCTACTAATTCGTTTTGAAACTAGGTTGCCTCTCAGATCCTTAATTATGCAAGCTTTATAAATGTAAGCACAACATGTGATCAGAACTCTTAGTTGAATCATTTATTTTTTGCTAATTTGTAATTCTTAACTTTTAAAAAGTCCTTTTTTTAATGTAAGTCTATTCTTATTACATGATGAACTCTCATTCTGACTTCAGCAGAGGAGTAAAATCATTTCATGAGTTGCTGATTTTATGTGTAATATAATTACTTTTTCTTTCATTTGTATAGATTGCCACACTGAAGGTCAAAATATTTTATTTACTGATGGAGAGTTTATTAACCAGATAGCTGCTTCAAGAGACGTAAGTGTTTGGAATCACTGTTGTAAATGAAGCCATTTTGTCTTAAATTACTGGGTTTTTATTAATTAATAGAAGACTGATTCATGCAATGTAATACTTGATTCTTTTTCTTTAATTTTTAAAATATTGCAGGATGGCTTTGTTGTCAGGATTTTTGCCACAAGTACAGAACCTGTACTGCAACAAGAATTACAGCTGAAACTGGCCAGGAAGTGCCTACACGCCTGCGGCATCTCACTGTTTGACCTTGAGAAGGATCTGCATATCATAAGTAAGATGACAAAAGACATTGTGTTTTCAGCATTGCAGTTAATAATTTAGTGGCTATTGTGTTTAATACTGTAAAACAATTTTTAATTAATATATAAGCAATTAGGAAATACAGCCTGTAAGGTATTAGAAAGTGCTGAGAAAAGTGACTGATGATAATACTTTCCAACTCTCAGTTTGAATAGGACAAATGAAATAAACCAATACTTCTTAAGGATTATGGTGGACAGTGCTGAGTGTAATTTATTTAATACCACTGCAGATTGAGTAGTGTTGTTCTGTAACTTAGAGAAACTTTACAAAATTTTTCATCTTTGGGAGTATAATAACCTTGACATTAGTTTTTTATCTCATGTTTTAATTACATAAGATTTTTTTTATATCTTCCCTTCCATTTTATAAGCCAAACTGAGCTCAAAATTTCCATTTAAAAGGCCCACAGAATGGGTTGCTTGTATGACTGGCCAAACATCATAAAATGTACTGTATAGAAAATTATAATTTATGGTTTGAAATGTTATACATTTTTTTTTATACATATTTTTCAATTTAGGAGTTCTTCTTTTATAAAAAAAACATGGGACAGAGAGTCTGAAATATTTTAATCTAGATATCTTCATGATTTTTTTCAATCCCAAATAGAGGTGCTAGATGAACCTGTTAGCTTTGTATTTGTTTAGTTAAACAATGGGCAGTAACTTATGAGATTAAAGATTAAATCGAACCTTGGTCCCTTGGAACAGTAGCTAGTTCTTCCAACTTCTGAACCATCTTTCCAGCCCATAAAAATGTGTATTTTTTTTATGCCTTAAATCAGTGACTACTGTTGACATTGATTTTTATAATGTTTTATTATAAATGTTGGTAGTAATAGAATAGCTTCATCTTGAAGTTGCAGACCCATTGTATCTGTAAAAGTGACAGCAGATGATGGAGCAGATGGTGGTGCTTAGGTTTTACTTTGCTTTGTCTCATCACTTTGTGACAGTCTTTCTAGGTAGCCCAGGGTGCTCTCAAACTAGTTGTCCTCTAGATACCATTGAAGTGGGCCATGTGGCCAGGCCATTTTAATTTTTAACAGTACTAATTGGATTGACTAAAATTATTTCATAGAGTGCATGCTGTAATTAGAATTACATGTACTAGAAATACAGTCATATTTATTAGTCTTGTTTTGATTGCAGGTACAGGATTTGATGAAGAGTCAGCCATACTTGGTGCAGGACGAGAGTTTGCACTAATGAAAACAGCAAATGGAAAGGTAAGTGAGTCACGTTGTTCAAAATTAACATTTTCTGCTTAACAAGAAAGTACAAATTGTTACATATATTCAGATAGTTTTCATATTTAAATATTGTCATATTTAAAGAGTAGTGACATTTAAGACCTTAAAAGTTTATAAACTTTTAAAAACATTATGTATTTGAAAATATTTAATTTTGAATTCCTATAATTTTTGAATTATTGCAAGTTTATATTTTGTATTTATTTTGTAAATGAGAAATCAGAAATTTATTAAAATGTCCATAATAAAATACAAGCATGTTTAATTAGCATGTAGATTGTGTAGGTTAGTTTATATTGGTTGAAGTTTCTTTTTTGTCTAATAAATATGAAGAGAAATTAAGATAAATAAAGGGAATTCTGAAAATAGAAATTATCAGGAATATATTTACATGAAGGTTTTTATAAATTTTGAAAATTAACAGTTTTATGAATTTTTTCTGTGAGTATATTCATGGGAATATAAACATAAAAATTGTAATTATCTAGAATACATATGGAAAGCAAGCTTGAGTGGCTTAGTTTCTTCTCCCTCAGGTCACAAAATATGAATACTATAAAATATATCACATTCTTTTTTTACCTTTCAATAAAATGTGGAAGCTTTTACATTTTTGTAAAACCTGGTGCACCACTCCAAAAGTCTAACTTCTGCTTTTCTTTCCTTTCTAACATGTCAGATATATTACACTGGCAAGTACCAGAGTCTCGGAATCAAACAAGGTGGTCCTTCAGCAGGAAAATGGGTTGAGTTACCAATTACCAAATCTCCAAAGATAGTGCACTTCTCTGTGGGACATGACGGCTCGCATGCCCTTTTAGTTGCAGAGGATGGAAGTGTGTTCTTCACAGGATCTGCAAGCAAAGGAGAAGATGGAGAGTCAAGTAAGTTGACTGAGAGTTGGCACTTCTGAGTTAGTGGAGAGTTATCCCAGCAGCTCCATCCTCGTCAGTCTGAATGGGGCATGTTCAGTAAATGATGAGCTCCAGGATGGTTCCTGGTTCACTACAGTTCTTATGAATGAATTTGCATCTTTATGGCTATACGATTATTCATCTGAGAATATGTAGTTGGTAATTTTTTGTTTCATTTATTTATTCTGGTAGATTACTTAAAAAGCTGAAAACTTGGCAAGGACAATATATTTCAAAGTGAAGATAAACCTTATGTAACTTTGTTTATAGTATTATATATTTATTACTGCTTATGAAATTCTTTCTGTACTAGGAAATCATTTGCTCAGCAATGAAAAAGTAAATAATTTTGTGTATTTTTTTCTGTTTAAATCATTTAAAGCACCATTTTTCTCTCTTAAATAACTTTCCATATTCCTCGGAGTGGCATCTTACAGGGATTCATTTTTGAAGTCTGTACATAATGGAAAATTATGTGAAAATAAAAGTTGCCTTGGAACAAACCCTTAACAAAACCGCAGAGTATGTTACCATCTCCTAGAAACTTGAACATATAGAGAACATTCATGTAAACTAATTATTGCACATACTTAGAGGTGTCAAGACATATGAGAGGCATGCTGTAGCATAACAAGATGTTTATATTCTGAAAGCTTGTAGAAAATTGATTAATCCAATGAACAGCTCATAGATGTTTCCCATCTTTGGCTTATTTCATGAGTAGATTTTTTTTTAGAATAGTTTGTTAAATCACCCATATTTCTTATTTATTTGTTCTGTTTTATATGTATATCATCTTTCCTTATAATCACGTTGAGTTGGTATAGCTACTTAATATCTATTAGATGAATGAGAAACTTTGTTTCTAGAATCTAATATAAGAGCACACATTAGTTAGAGATAAAAAGGAGGTGACATAAGTATGTGTGTAGGGGGACTGGGATGGTCTGTGTGCTTGTGGCATTTGATAACCTAAACATTAATTGACTACATGAGGCTAGCAAGTTCCTGTTTTAATCTGCATGGTGGTAAGCCCAGGCCTTCTGAGGCTTAATAAAGTGCATCAAGAAGTGTATCAAAGAAAATAATTTGCTTCTTTGGTTTTATATAATCATTGTTATTACCTTCTATTCATTTTATTTGTTCTTTTTAGCTAAGAGCAGACGGCAGTCAAAACCCTATAAACCGAAAAAGATTATTAAAATGGAAGGAAAGATTGTTGTGTACACAGCCTGCAATAATGGAAGTAGTTCTGTTATTTCTAAAGATGGAGAACTATACATGTTTGGAAAAGATGCTATTTATTCTGATAGTTCAAGTAAGTTAAAAATTAACGATTGTTAACATTTATACAAAAAGATTCCAATATGAATCAGATATGTAACAAATATGTAAATAAAGATGTGTCTAGAAAATTAACATATATAGTATGCTTTCTCTACATATTTTACATTATTTTTCAAATGTGAAAGTTTGGGGCAGATGTTTTCCATTGTATTTTGTCACTAGAAGACGTTTCACAAAAAGCTAGTCATGAACCTGGTGAGGGGAACTTTCTCTCTGGAAAGCTTTCCCTTTATACCATAGCGCTCACGTAACAAGTTTTTGGTTTGTTGTTACTATCAGCAGACAGTTTTTATAACAAGGCTGACTTACAATCATTGCATTATCTGTTTTTTCACTTAGACAATGTGGAAGTATTATTTTTTTTGCTAATTACTATTTTCTATAATACCTAGCACACAGATACAAGAATGATTTATCAGCTTATCAGGTGCCTGACTGAAATTTAAGAAGGGGCTATGAGGAATAGAAGTAGCTAGATAGTTTTATTTTTTGTAAACTCCAGTCTATAACCTCATAATATTTGGTTGCTGGATTTTTTTTTAATAATTAAAAATGAGAATAGTGAATGAGTCATTCCACTTGGGGAAGATTTTGTTTGAGACAAAAATACAAAATGGAGACCAGAGTAAATGAAGTTTATGACTACAAAGTTAAGTGATTATCCAAAGAATGAAGAAGTCAAGGATTTAGACAGTTTATTTAGAGCAGTTAATTATTAACTGAAACTGACCTCAGATCATAGGAGTACTGACTTAGTGTGGGGACATTCAGGTTCTCAGTGGTCTGAAATTGTTAGAGTGAACCAGACTTGCAAGTGTAGCATATTAATAGTTTTAAAATAATATTCACATAGATATTGCTTGCTAAAATGCTGATAGAAATTGAACATTTACATGTAAGTTGGGTGGACCAGACAGACAAGGTCTACCTGCCCTCTTGCAGGCTGAGAGATATTTGACCATGATAGCCAGTGCCTGTAGATAAGAGTCAGATTTATTACTAACTTTTTTAGTTTGGAAAAGTTTACTTAACTTTCAGACTTTTCTTTTTTTCTACTTTCCTTAAAAAGAGGCTAAATGACAGTATATGTTTCATAATTTACTTTCGTAAGTCTGTAAGAAAGAACATTTAAGAAACGCTCTGCACTCCTTGGAGATACTCCAGTTGTGCGGTGACAGCCACTAGGCAAGAATTGCCTCTCTCCATCTACAGACAAATTACTGTCCAGAAAAGGACACACATGCAGAATAGTCGACTATATCTGCCTAGACAGAGTAATCAGCCCATAATAATCCTGCATCACTAAGGTCTGTCAGATGATTCTGGGCCAGAAGGCTGAAGATTTGATGCTCCAACGTTCGGTAGTATAGGGGCTTTTCAGGTGTTCAGTGGTCTCTATAAATTGGCTAAGTTTTAGAAGCTATGCTTAGTGCTTCCCACAATTATAGTTAACTCAGTCATTCTGGATTTCTGATGGGGTTGAAGACCTATAGTCTCATAACCAATCCTGGCTATTTACTTTGAGAGAAAAGATCTGAGTAGATGGTTTTCAGCTGACATTCATTCTAAAGCCAAAAAGCCAGGATCAAAAGTAAGTGTTTTGGTTAGAAGAGATGACAGAGGTTCTGGTTAGTCAACAGTGTGATGGACTGGGTATTAGGACTATCTTGTACCTCACTGGTACAATTAGGAATAAGTGTGCTCTAATTATATTTTGAGAGAAAAGTTCTACTTTAACAGGAAGAGTGATATGTAGGAGGAGCTAAGTGGGAAGGAGTACTGAGAGGAAGAGATGGAACAAGGAGAGAAGATGAAGAAGAGGAGAAGCTAGGAGATGAGAGAGAGAAAGAGAGAGGGCATGGAGGCAGATGTTCACATGTCTCCACCAGTCAAAGATAGTTTTTATATCTAGGTTGGGTATTGGATTATGCTTCTGATTGAGCATTACCAAACTTATAAATCCTTTGATTAACATTTTAAAAAAATCGTATAAAAGCAAAAAGAAAAGGGGGGGCATGGGATAGGGGTGTTCTAGGGAGGCGAAATGGGGAAAGGGGATGGCATCTTAAATGTAAATAAAATATAAAAAAAAAGAAAAAAAAAAGAAATGCTCTGCACAGAACCTAGAACATGTAAGAGCTCACTGTATAGTCATCTATTATTAGTAATCAAATTTTGTTCTGTTAAATAAATATATATATTTTTCAAGTGTGCTACATACTGAATTTAAGAATATTTTCAACTTAAATAATCACCTAAATTTTTAGAAATGAAGTTTTTTATATATTTTAGAAAGCTGTTTAGTTTTTACTATTATTACTACTTAATAAGGCTAAGCATACCTTTGTAATTTGAAAAATTACATTGCAAAATTATTGCAAAAATAAGTAATCAGGGTAGTACACGAGTGTAAAAAGCATGCTAAAAGGAACATAAGGGAAACAGGAAATTCTGGAGTGGACTGTGAAAGAAATTGTAAGAGGTTCAAAATGTTTTGAGGCCTGGTGAGATAGCTTAGCACGCAAAGGCACTTGCTTCTAAGCTTGACAACCTAAGTCAATCCTCAGGACTCAAGTGGTAAAAGAGAGAGCCATCTCCCACAAGTTCCCTTCTGACCTAGTCCTGTGCATCATGGACACATGTGCATTTGAATGCATGCACCGGAAGTAATGAAATAAATGTGATTTTACAATGAAATCTACTATTTTGAAGAATTTTACAGGTTTATAAAATAAATACTGTTTTATTATACTATTACAAGTAATTTGCTATTTTTCTGCTGAAGTAAGTTTAAGCCTGTAAGGATTCATGACTTCTTTGTGCTGGTAGTAGGAATTTGAGAGCTGTTGGTTCTTCTGAGTACTTGTGTTCAAAGGTGCTAGTACTTGAAGCAAGCAGACAGGAGAAGTTAGCTAGAAATCATATTACACTAAGTATTTGTCCCAAGTACGAATACCATTTTAAAATCCGTTGAAACTACACTTAATGCTTTTTTTCCCCCCTGAAAATTTGGTGATAACCTACTAGGAGTTTGGTCACTTGTTTTGCCCAAGAAATTAGCGTCATTAAAGTTGTTCTTCTAGGTACAGAAATATTTTGTTGTTTTTATTAATGTTGTATCTTTTTTTTATTTTTAGGTTTGGTATCTGATTTGAAAGGCCATTTTGTAACTCAGGTAGCAATGGGCAAAGCCCACACATGTGTTTTAATGAAGAATGGAGAGGTTTGGACATTTGGTGTAAATAATAAAGGACAATGTGGACGAGACACTGGTGCTATGAACCAAGGAGGGAAAGGTAGGAGTTTAAGTCTTCGATATTAAGATCTCCGTGGTCTTTTCATTAGCTTTTTGGAATATAGTGAAGAATCTTATTCTTTTCAAAAATGAATGAGTAGGATCCAAGAGATATCGAAACAATTTAGAGCACCTGCTATTCTTTCAGAACATCCAGGTTCTATCCCTGCACTTGTGTGGTGTGGTGGCTTACACCATCTATAACTCCAGTTCCAGACGTTTGATGCTCTAAACATGTATGTTCGTGTGTGTGTGTGTGTGTGTGTGTACACGTGCAGGCAAAACTCATACATAGCAATTAAAAACAAGTATGAATGACTCTTTGAGTTCTTATAAATTTAGAAAACCCCTACATTTTTACTTGAAAATAACTATTGATGAAAGTCGATCACTCAAAAATAAAATAGACTTTATTGTAACAGTAACTTTTATTGGCCTGAAGCTTAGTGCCTCTCTGCTAATGTAGGCCTAGTCCTGGAAACTTCTAGTCTCCATAGAATCTAATCTAAGCCTATAATATTTTAGCCCCTGAAACTTACTGCTGAATAGTATGCTTACCTTTTCTAGCTCTTTTTGTGCTCTAGCTGGTTTAACTCAGCTCTTCTGGCTCAAACTCATTTCCAACCTGATTTATTTGGCCCCTCCTGAATTACTTACTCTGTTTGCCCTCATACTAGGTTAGAAATATGTTCTAATCTTCTGGCTCATTCTAATTTTCTGGCTGGTTCTAGCTTGATCTCTCTGCAATCTGCCTCTGTACAAGTGTCCAGTAACACTGCCTCTCATCCTCTCCCTACACTGCTCTCCTTAAGTAGCTTTCTTTCTTACTGCACTCCCCCTCAATTAGCTTCCCTTTCCTCTGTTCTCCTGAGTTGGGCATATCCTATTCTGTCAAATCTTTCTCTGATTCATCACTTTGTCTACCACTCAATTAGACATCACTTTCAAGTATGAGTGCTTCCCTCTACAGACTAACTTTACCTTCATAGTTTAGAACTAAAGGTGTGTACTAAGAGGGTGTCTCTATTACTGTCAGAGAGATTAAGGTATGTGCTAAGACTGAACTGCAGCATAACTGGAAACAGGTTATGTCCAGTAAACAACACAATATCAGGGTTCACAACCTGATCAAATATTCTGTAACACTTTGTTTATTTTGTTTTTTGAGAAAGTAATGTTCCTAGCTGTTTAATATTTTAAAAAATTACATAAGTTAATAAGTAAATCTTTGATTTAACATTTTCAATGACTAAATTATTCATGGAAAGGAGATTTTTCTCAAATGGTTGTCAACTTCAGTTTTAACTACTTTTTGGCAGTAGCCTATCAACAGTATCACCTTCCTGTTTAATCACCAGTACTTTGACAACTCAGTCTGCTCTCATTTTCTGGCCCTTGGCTAGGAAAAGACAGAACTGTAGCTATCTTTTTTCATAGTATGTTTTTCTGAATTCTTAGGCTGTTGAAGGGAAGGGATGTTTTATCCTTCAATTTCCTTGCTGTTGTGGTCTTGATCTTTGCTCTTAATGGTATGGTTAGTTAATTTGTGCTTCCAGTTTTTACTTTTAGCTGTTACCAACATTGCCTGTATTCTTTAGTTCAATTTTTGACTGTCTTTTATTTTTTTTTAAAACAGTGGGAGAAGATACATTCATACAATCAGAACTAAGCACTGGGCTATGAATGAACTTTAATCATTTGAGGTTTAAACTTTCAATTTATTAACCAAACCAAAAGAGCATCTCTTTTGAGGTCTGCTTCACAGCAGATTCAAATAGGTCACAGGAACCAGTTTTGACAGGGAGAGTGTTGGTCCTATTTGTGTGTGTAGTTATATTAGTTTCTTTTAAAACAATAGTTAGCATTTTTAAAGCTATTGTTTTTGTTTCAGGTAGCTAGGTTGGATCTTTTATTTTAAATTATTATATATGAATCCATTTATATGATATTAGAATCCATTTGTATTTTATTGAATATATAAATTAATTCAAAGACAATGGTTATAATATTGTTGACTCTTAAATAATAATGTGTGTAAAATTAGATAAGGGACATACTTGATACATTCCATCAGAATTGTTTTATTCTAACGCTAGCCAAAATTCTCTGATACTTGATTGTCTCATTTTTTTATATTGTCCATTGATTACAACTGGCAAAGCTAAACAAAGACCTCATGTGCTGTGCTCTGTCTGTTTCTGTGATTGTGAGCTTAGCCTTTTAACACCTTAGCATCCTGAACCAGTTTCTTGATTAGACATAGTTACCTTGAGTGGTTTTTCTTTAAGTTATGTGCTATAAATAAGGGATAAATAAATTTGATGAGGAATAAAGTGAGTAAATACATAAGCACTGTGATTGCAGCAGGGTTTCATGTATGTTTTTCATTTGGGAAATACCTGTTTTCAGATAGGAAATAATTCACATACAGTTATAAATTTAATTGTCATACAGGGTTTGGAGTTGAAAATATGGCAACAGCAATGGATGAAGACCTGGAGGAAGAACTCGATGAGAAAGATGAGAAGTCCATGATGTGCCCTCCAGGCATGCACAAGTGGAAGCTGGAGCAGTGCATGGTGTGCACTGTGTGTGGGGACTGCACGGGCTATGGCGCCAGCTGTGTGAGCAGTGGGCGTCCCGACAGAGTTCCTGGAGGGTAAGACAAGGCTTGCTACTGACAAAAATAAGCACACTCCCTCCTCTCCCCTTTTTTGGTTTTATTGCTTTCAGGTTATCTCATAGTGTATCTACCTATTTTCTGTGTGTGTGTGTGTGTGGGGGGGTGGTAGTGGTGTGTGGACTTCAGACTAATACCAGTTAAGTGCTCTACCACTGAACTACACATTTGACCCTAAACTTAAAATACTTCATTATTTTCTACTATATTGAGTTCTAATTTAGTATCATCTTTATGTTTGTCTACCTTTATTTGATTCATTGAGGCCATTATTTAAAAATTAAGTTATAATTTTCTTCATGTCTAGAGCATTATTTGTTTTTTCTAAACTTGTTTAATACCAAGTGTTTATGATCTTTTCTTAGTAAAATAATCAAATATATATGATGCTTGAGTAGAAATACAGATTTTCTGTCTAACATGGTATCCTTCTTATCGATCTACCATGCCTGCCTGCCTGCCTATCTATCTATCTTATCTATCTATCTATCTATCTATCTATCTATCTATCTATCTATCTAATAGACTCTTAAGGGTTTGTCTTGGTTAGGTTTTTTGTTTTTTTTTTTTGTCAACTTGATATAAACCTATACATACCTGGGAAGAGGGCTTCTTAATTGAGAAATCACTTGTCCAATCTTATCCTATAGACAAGTCTGTGGAATATTGTATTAATTAATGATTCAGTGTGGAAGAATTCTGTCTGTTGTGTATGGTGTCACACCTGGGCAGGCTGAGAAAACCATGAAGAACAAGACAGTAGCACTCCTCCATGGGCTCTATGTCAGTGTCTCTAGATTCCTGTCCTGGCTTCCCTCTGGGATGGATTGTGATGTGGAACTGTGAGCTGAAACAAACCCTTTCCTCTCCAAGGTTCTATATTATAATCAGTTCAAAGATAGTATAAATTTGAGTTCCATCAAATAATATGAATGTTCTCCTAGAATTTTAGAAGAATTTCACATCTACATTTTATAGGCAATATAACACATAAAGGGATGTCTTTTGCAAGCCGAGGTTTCTGATAACTGGCTGATCTAGGGTAGGAGTAGAAATTTTGTGAAGATTGAGGAGAATTTTGCCTAGATTGAGGACAACTACCTCCAGTCTCTGGTTTTACTATTTAGCAGATGTTTAGCTGTTAAGTGATGCTTCCCAATTCCTGACATCATCTATTATGAATGTATTTCTGGCCTTATGCTTTTTCTGTCATAAGTAGATTGATTGTATACAATACCCATTTTTCTTTAAGGCTATTGAACTATTATTTCAGGTTTGTTTTATTACATTGTGTACCTTAGTCAGCCTGGCTTCACACTTCAAGGCTCAGGTGATAACCCCTGATTCCTTACCACCTACTACATCCACAGGCTTTATCCCTATCATGTTCTTGGCATGGCTTATTTAATTAGCATAAGTAAAAAATGTACTCTAAGAATAGATAATATTTATTCTATAGTGCTTTGTTAGATACCATTTTCTACTTTAATGACCTAACTTATTTATTTTTAATTAATTTTTATTTTGAGTATTTTTTATGTAAAAAGATTCTATTTTTTCTTTTTAAACAGTGTTAGAATTTGAATTTAATCTCTCAGACCTTTCCTAGGCTGTTTTCATTAAAAATAGTCCCAAACTCCAAGCTTGATCTAGAATATAGAATCCAGAAATGCAGACATATTTTCTGAATTCTCTGTGTCCTACTAAAATTATTTTCTTAAGTGCTCTTCTACAGACATTTATACAATTTTCATTGATAGCATCTAGCCAATTATAATGATTTTTGTTAATGACCAAAATAAATATATGAATAAATTAAAGATAGTATTAAATGCCAGAGTACTGAGAACTTTCAGAGATGATTTTAGTCATCATAAAATTATTACTACATACCTTAGGATACATTTAGAATTAGACATTTTTTTTTTTAAGTTTCTTTTGTGGTCTAAGGTATGTAACATAAAACTGACCAGTGTGGTTATTTGTAAGTATACAATTCAGTGGTTTTTAGTATTTCACACTGATATACTACACACACACACACACACACACACACACGAGCGTGCACACACACATAGCTTTTCGTCTTGCAAAACTAACTGTATTTCTTTAATAGTCATCCCCAGTTTCCCCTCTCCTCCTCTGTTTACCATCATACTCTGTCTGCGTGACTTTGACTACTCTAAAGATGTCATGCAAGTGAAACATGTGGTATTATGTCTTCCTTTCTCTTGCTCATTCACTTAATAGAATGTCCTCAGAGTTCATCCATATTGTAGCACATGTCAGAATTTCCTTCCTCAGGACAAATTGAATGATTGTATGTTTCTTATTCTTTTGTCTACTGATGGACAAGAGTTGCCTCCAACATCTAAGCCAATGTGCATATTACTGCTGTGCACTTAGGTAGACAGATAGGTATCTGTCTCTTGGAGATTCTGTGTGGAATTCTGTTTGTCTTCTAGTGGCAGGAGAAAGGATTAGATAGATGCAGAGAGAAGAGAAAAATGGGACATGGTAATATATCAAGACTGAGGAAAGAGACAAAAACATATTCTTTGCTGATAAGGCTGCCTTATTACCAAAGGCTGCCAACACCCCCTTAACTTCCCTGAAGACAGACTTGATGCTTGTGCTAGCCACCAGCCCATACTGCCCTTAGTGCTAAAACTGGTGTACTTATTGAGAAAACTTATAGGAGAATGTCCATTTACAGTTAATTGTATAAAAGTAGACTATTTTGATTTTATGCAGAAATATATTAGTTAGAATCATTAGAATCATAACACATTCTTCTTTTGTTTTTCTAAAATTCCTAATTTTTTTAAAGAATCAATCTAAGAGATTGGAAAAGTGGTTATAGAAAAAGAATATTAAAAGATTTGAAGGATTCCAGTTAAGCCTGCTTTTCATTGTTTGTTTGTTTGCTTCTACATAGGATCTGTGGTTGTGGTTCAGGAGAATCTGGCTGTGCTGTGTGTGGGTGTTGCAAGGCATGTGCAAGAGAGCTGGACGGTCAAGAGGCCAGACAAAGAGGGATTCTTGATGCAGTGAAAGAAATGATACCTTTAGACCTTCTTTTAGGTAATTTATTTTGTTACGTTGAATATCTTGCCCTCACCTCAATAATTCTAATAGTCTAAGTCTTCTATTGAGTATGGTTTTAAAGTTAAGGTAATGGTTAGTATGTGCATTGTTTTGGTATCTGACATGATCATGGGCAATACCTTTTCCCCCTTCTATGATAAGAATTTCTTTTGGGGGTGGTTGTTTTTGTTTTGTTTTGTTATTTTTGTTTTCTATTTTTGTTTTTTGACACCAGGTTTATCTGTGTGGACTTGGTTGTTCTGTAACTCACTCTGTAGACCAGGCTGGCCTTGAAGTCTGCCTATCTGTGTCTCCTGAGTGCTGGGACTAAAGGTGTGCACCACCACTGCCCAGCTCATATGATAGGAATTCCTACAATAAAAATTTGAGTTTAAGGTGGTTTTCTGCTAGCTTTTACTTTACTGAAATTTGTATATGTATAGCTCTTATATACTTAAATTATATGACATATGCAATCTTTATTATTTTGACCAATTATTCAGCTGTCCCTGTACCTGGGGTTAATATTGAGGAACATCTTCAGTTAAGACAAGAAGAAAAACGGCAGCGTGTCATTAGAAGACACAGATTAGAAGATGGAAGAGGTAAGATGTAGCTACAGAGAAAGAGTGTAGGGAAACTGTCATGCCATAACTGACTCAACTGAAATATGTACAGAATACCCTTATTTAGTAGGAAGTATTAAAGTTCACAACATCTTAGTAGCAAGTGAAGTTACATGAGCATATTATTACTAGCATTTATAATTGTGTTAGTAATAATACATTTAATTCAGTAGAGTGCTCCTCAACCACAGTAAAATGTGTGCTATGTAGCTCAGCTTGATGGCTCATACTTATAACTTCAGCACCCTAATGTTAACACAAGAGGATTGCTACAAATTCCAAGCCTGTCTGCAATTAGACTGTTAAAATATAAAAGATAAAAGGATGTTCCATTGCAAAATGTAAATACCATTAGTAATGACCATTACAAATCATAAATAGCAATCCTTTTCTCAGACTTTTGGGTAATCTGTATCTGACCATGGGCCCATATTTAGTTTATCCTAGGCTTTTCAGGTCTGTTTTTATAGCTGTTCACATCATTGTCATTTGCTGTAGTATCATTATGCTTTCCATCCATGTGTTGCATAATTGTGACTTTTTAATGTCTTTTTTTTTCTTTCTTTTTTTTTTTAAATATGAAAAGATTATTTAGAAAAAGGAATTGAAAGTCTTTATTTGCAAAGACAGGTATATTGCTTATATTATCACCTTATTGTTTAGGTCAGCTTCCTAACCTGAAAATATATTTATTACTAGTTGTACATAAGTGACATTTTAAAATACATGAATAAGGTAGAAATAAATATTATGTTACTAAAATTGTTTTCCAACAGAGTCTTCGTACAATTATGACAAAAATGTTAACCTGTGATTTAATGTTGAATTAAGCAAATTCTTACTTAGAAGAATATATTGACATTGCATATTTTCAGTACATCTTAGAAAGTACAGATACTTGGTATAGAAAGAAACCTATTACCATTTTTATATGTTTTTCATAAGCTCATGGTAACTTCTTACCATTATTGTTCATTTTTCTTAGTTATCTCTTATGAAATGTAGTAAGTAATAAATGGAACTTTTGGAATGCATAGTTATTGTTTCCAGAACAGAAGCAGTGATGACTGACAGGATGAATAGTTGCCACTTTGGCTTTATTGTGTATTTTAATGGATTTGTGGATGTACTGTTATTTTTACGTTTCATAAATGTTTGCAAAATTTGCACATTTGGTTGTAGGTCTCTAACATGACAATTTATTTCTTTTATGTTAATGGTATTTTTGCTTAAGGTAATTAATTATCTCTTTTCTACTCATTTTTAATTCTTTGAAACATTAGATTGAGTCACATAAATTGACCCACAACACCCAGTAATTTCATAGATTTTATTCAAAGTAGAGCTTTTACTTACTGCAGTGGTTCTCAACAGGACCATCATTAGGTGGGCATTTACCAGAGGTACCAGTTCTCAGGCCCCACTCCTGTCCTACTGAGTCTAAAACTTGGACATTAGGGCCTAGCAAAATATTCTTTAACAAGATTTCTAGGGGGTTCTGGTGATGCCCAACTCATAAGCCAGTATTTTAGGCTGTGCGGTTCAGAGTTCTGTTATGGTTCTGTTGGAGAAGGTTGCTTGTTTCTGGTTTCCCACACAAGAACAGTAATGATAGAATTGTAATATATCAGTTCCCACTTCTACTCGTTTGTTAGTGATGGATTTATACCCATATCTGTAGTATAAGGGTTTGTATGTTATTCTCATCATATTTTAAGTCTGCCTTAGTTGTTTCAAATTGACCAACATTCAGAACTTAGCTCTCTATTAAAGCCTATTTAGTCAGCTGTAGGCCTATTTGTACAGTTTAGTACTGTTATTGACACAAGCTGTTCGACAATACTGTCACTCTCAATGGCACCTCGGTTAGTTGATAATTTACAGATACCTAGCTGTACTACTGTACTGACAAGGCCTTAGTGTATATTAGTGACTGTGTGAAAGTGCCTAGCATGTGCTAAGCTGTAATTGTTGAATTAGAGTAGAATTAGAATTAGAACAGTAGTCCATTTCCTTTTAAGTGATACTTTCACATCTCTGTCCTTGACATAATTGTTTTTCTTATAACATTTTGATTCTGACTGTAAAACATTGATTCTGATAAAGAAAAATATTGAACTGCTTCTCAAGAATAAAAGAGATTCCATTTTGCTACATAAAAATCTGTTTAGTCACAAATTAGACTATAAAATAAAATTTATTAGAAAGTGGCCAATTGCAATTGTTAGGACTCTAGAGACCTTGCTTGATGGATTTGATGCACGAAATACAGTATTTATTTAAATTCAAATGCCACATAAAAGTATTTTAAAATTAAAATATATGAAGCATTTAGAAAGTATCTGTTAAAAATCTGTATAATTCTTTATATAAATATACAAACAGAATTTTGTTATTTCTTTTATAATTTTATATATGATTTTGCTTTATTTTAGATGATTTTTATCTTGTAATACAGATTGATGTGTATTTTTCTCTTAATAATGTTTTCTATTATTTAAAATCTTTACCACATATAAAATAATTGAAGTAGTATAGGAATTAGGCCCTATTCTTTGATTCAGTTATACATTTTACTTGTTTCATTGTCATCTAGTCAAGCTTAGGCACATACATATTTACAGCAGTAAATACAACAGTGGTCTGGTGTTATAGATACATTTGCAACAACCTACTGTCATTTTCTAGTCTAGAATAAATACAAATTAGGTCAATAAGTAGACTCTACTATGTTCATCACAAACTTATACAACCATTATTGGTTGATTGACACTTGGGTTCTTTTCAGGCTTTTGAGAAATTTGTTGAGATGAAAATCGTTAAACTTACAACAGTGCGAAGAGCAGCTCTGGCTGTTTCCTTGAGTTACCGAATATGTATTTTCAGTTTTTTTAGGCTTTTCACTTTTTTTTTTTTTTAGTGTTATAGGAATTAATGTTCTCAAGTCTAGTGTGTAAGAGTCATGTTTCTCACTAATGCCACTTTTATTAGTTTTTCTTTTAATTTTTTTGCAAAAGAACAGTATGGTGTCATTGTTAATTTAAACAGCACAAAATACTTTTTTGTATAAAAGTGTTTTGTAAGTTGCAGTTTAATGTCTGAATGTTCTTCCATTTAGGGGATTCCATAGTTCTTCAACTAACTGTAATCCTGCATGGGTTATTTTTGAATTTTTGCCTCAATTAATGAGATACAATTAAAATAAGTGCCTTTGAGCTAAAATGTCTTTAAAACTTGGAAGGACTTTTCCTAAGGATAAGTGAGAACTACAGTTTCTGAGAGTGTGGGCAGAGCACATGTGCATGCAAGCTTGAGGTGAATGCTAAGATGTCTTCCTCAGTACTTTGCACCTTCACAGTGTTTGAGACAGGCTCTCTTTTCTGAACATAGAACTTGCTTTTTCAGCTTAACTATCCAGAGAGCTTTGGGTATCCACTTCTCTCAGCCTTACTCTTGGTCTTGCCATGCCTGCCTTTTAATGTGGGTGCTGGAAATTTGAACTCAGGTCCTTACTTCATCTACAGAGCCATCTCTTCAGTTCCAATAATAATAGTTAAATTATTGGTATATGTCACTATTAGCTTGCTGGTTAAATTATTGGTATATTTCACTATTATCTTATTTAATGCTTTCATGTACTGTACATTCTTCTTACATGCTTGTGAGTGGACTCCAAATAATCTCCTTTATATACATACATATTGGGAGCTGTCAGACAATTTATTTTTATTTTTATTATTTCAAACTTCTCATTTGGTGGTGTGTAAACACCAGCCTTCATTAAACTGTGTGATTCTTGAAGCAGGGTGTATGTCTTATTTACTAGGTGTTGTAGATCAATGTTTAATCTCAGATCAGGGGTTTCTACTCCACCTTTGATCAGTTCCCAGATAAAGACACACAGCCTTTATATTTATAAGCCTTAAACAGCACTAAAGCCGGGCATATATCTACTTACTATTCTGTTATGTCTACTTCCCTATTAATAGTCCCAAAGTTATAACGTGCTGTGTTCCATCTGGGCTGCTCTGAACTCCAGCTGGCCACCCCTCATGGCCATGTTTTCATGATTCAGTCATCCACCCCATGGAGCCTCTCTCTACCTTCTTCTCTCCTCTGTCCAGGTCCCTTCCCCCATCCCAATCCCAGGAAACAAAAGCTCTGCCTGTCTTTCTTCTGCCCAGCTATAGGCTGTAGGCATCTTTATTCACTGATCAGGGATAACTTGGGGTCAAGGTTACATAGCATCACTTGGGTCTATATGCAGATTCTGTTGTCCTGCAGGCAACCAGGCTTTGGAGGGGCAGTATTTAACATTATAATACATAGCAAAAGACCAAATCTCAACAACTAATTGTTCTCTTAAGTGGAGAAATTGGAATATCTTTGTTAGTTGATTGAAAACAATTCAGGGATACCTGATTACCTCTAGAATGGAGGTTGATTCTATCTGAAAATTTTGTGATTGTTTTGAGCAAACTCCCAAGTGCTGGAATTATCATGCCAGGCACACAGACTAATTTCTCATAACTGTATGCCCTATTTGCTATTTTGGCTCTATGTGTTATTAATGACAGAACAGTACTGCTTAACATCAAAAGTGTTTCTAAATCTTTTAACTAGAATGTCTTCTTTTCCATTTCTCTTGTTAATACCACATCTTTTGAAAGCTTTCTGAGCCAACCAAATTAATTATAGGACTTTTCATCCTTTAATGACATACAGACTTCTTTTATTGCACTAGCAATATCTTATAGTTAGTTTTTTCTGGTGTGGGTCTATGTCTTTATAATTTTATATTTTATAATTTTATTGCTGGTAGCTAGTATTTGCTACATAAGCAATAACTGAATATTTTGTAAATAAATGAATGATCAGGCACTGTACTTGGGAAAAGCTATTTCAGTTTACAATGCTGGAGCTTAATGTTTTCTAGGCATGATTGCCCATATACTGTCAGTGTTCATGTATCAAAAGATTCTTAAAAGATTGAATTTAGTGAGAAACTATTCAGTGGATTTTTTTTAGGTAAAAATATCTCCATCAGACTCCCAAGTCAGAAAAGTGTAATATAGCTTGCTATAAGTTATTACTTTAATATTCTTTTTTTATAGGTGGAAAGTATTTTAGAGTAATTCATACTAATTTCTTTAGTAAATCAAATCATAGTAATACTCAATGAGGAAATCAAACGTTTAGTTCATATTTGAAATATGTATTTTGGTTCCTTTAGAAATAGAACTCAATTTATATGAATTTACTGCATTACAGGAAAATAATACTTAGTTTTTCTAACATTAAATTTGCTTGTTTTTATTATAATTAATCACAGAAACTATTTTACTGCTTTTCAAAGTATTGGTGCTACTCACCCTTTTGTTGTAGCTAGGAACATAATCAAAATGTCTTCTCTCGTTGTTTTGTGTTTACTAAAGAATACTCCAGATTTAAGCTATTTATAAGAGTAATTGTGACTATAGTTTTAATTTGCATCATTAGAATAATTAATTAAAACAAAGATCAATAGACAGCTAGGAAAAATGCTTTATTAAAGAACATTCAGCATTTATATATTTTCATAAATTAATTTAACTCTCACATTTAGAGTTGTTTTAAAGTTTGGCTTTGTTGAAGTTGCTAAAACTCAAGATTGTTCTTATGTCCTTAAAGTGTAACCTAAATTTCCTTTTCTTTTTAAGTTAAATGTTCACAAGAAAAAGTGATCTTTTAAAAATTTATTAAAATTATTTTGACTATAGATATTTTTCTTAAGTACTAAATAATTGGAAGGAACAAAGATGTATGATTATGTTTTTTATAATGGTGCTTCAGAAAGAAATGGTTTAATGAATGATAATTAATGTTTCTAAAATGTCACTTGAATTAGATAGTCCTTTGTACTGTCAATATGAGACCCAGTCCAGGTCATCCTTATATCCTTATTTCCACATATGTGGAACACACGCAAATAAATGTCAGTGACAGTGTTAACCTTGATTTTATAGCAAAGGTGATAGAAAAATGTTAACTTAAAATATTGTTGTTTCCTATTATTTTAAAAGGAAGCAAACTTATTTTCATTCAACATATGTTTACTAATCTTTAAGATATGGCATAAAAATACTTTAAAGATTACTTTAGTAGAACTTCTGGTAATCCATTTAAGATTATTTCTAAATGCTCAGTTTATATAGGAATAAAAGATTGGATTTTTTCTTTATAAACTGTACTTGAGATAGTAATGTGTGGAAGAGGAATTGGAAAAAGTAAAATGTCCAAACAGTTAAAAATAAATTTTCTCATGCATTTTAGCTTTAATTACTTTTGTTCATTATAGTGTTTTCATTTTGTGAGCTTTTCTATGCACATGCAAAATGTTTCTCCTCAGGCCCCCTTGTATTTGCTGGTCCTATTTTTATGAACCACCGAGAACAGGCTCTAGCCAGACTCAGATCCCATCCAGCTCAGCTAAAGCATAAACGGGACAAGCACAAAGGTATTTGGTCTTCTTTACCACCTAGGTGGGATGCTCTCCAAATTTCTTCCACTCAATTAAATTTTGTCTCTGGGAAAATGTACAAAACTGACTCTTCTGCTCTGTTTCTGTGGTGTAGCCTGAGGAGAAAGGACTGCTCTAAGTGGGACTGTCCTTTGTGGCTGTGCTGCTTCTTTCTCTCTTTGTTGTTGGTGTGAACTGCAACAAGGAATGTGTTCTACACTCTGTCTTTTCATTTGCTTTCCTCTTTCATAGGCTTTAGCGGCATCACTCCTAACTCTTTTTCTTCTTTATTATTTGCCTTTTGAAGGTCACAATGTAAGATTTTTAGTCCAATGCTGTTAACATGGTATGTCATCTACAAAATTATTACATACAGTGTGTAAAACTGTTAAAATTGCCAATATATTTTCTGCTATTTTAATGTCAACAACATACAAGAATATAGAAATGCTTGTTATTTGAAGGCCAAGTGGAAACATCTATAAGTAGAGAGTAAAGCATAGAGACGTATTGTAGTTTTTGTGAGAGAGAGAGAGAGAGAGAGAGAGAGAGAGAGAGAGAGAGAGAGAGAGAAAGAGAAAGAGAAACACAGAGACAGAGACAGACAGACAGACTGACTTGGAATTTCCTTCTGCATCATTTATTTCTTAAGCAGAGTTCTAAGTATAATTATTCTAAAGTATGCTTATATTTGTTGGTTAAACAACCAATTGTATCTTGGTTAACATCAGATAATAATATAGACAATTTTTTATTTATGTGTAAATTGTATCTTGAATTTTAGCATGCGAACCAGGTACTCACTCATCATTGGCTAACGCACCTTATTTTTGCTGTTTTCTACAATGCCTAAGGTAGGGCTAATGACTGTTGAAAGTTTTACAAGTTCCTTTTGAATAGACAGCTTAGTCTAATTACTCTATCTTGCTTTTTTTCTTTTGCCTAGAGACCTTTAACCTGTGTTTAAAAGTGACATTCATGTGAGACCTGGCAGTCATGCACACTTAATTATCTGCCCCTCTCGGCTCTTCATTTTTCCACTCAAAGTACACAAAGCAGGGATTTTAGACTTAACATATAGATTAACTTCATATGAAGTATGAATATATAATATATGTAGTAGAAACAGGTGTTTTAGATGTATTTATATTAGATATTTACTTATTATAAGATAAAGATTTGTGTTTGCTCTGTTTACTGGGTGAATCATTTCGGTGAAGTCTTAAATCACTTCTCTGTGCCACTGGATTACGTTTTGTAGAGTTGTAACAGTCTCTTTGAGAAGGATGTGATATTACAGACCCAGGTTTGTTTGTTCACTTATTTTTCTTGGTTTTATAGAGTGAGATAATTTCATCTTTTTACTTCAAGAGGAATGCAGTGTTAAGTTATGAGATGGTATTCTATCTGTGTAAAATATTAACTCACCACCTGCTGCTCACTATGCTAACTGTCCACCTCCTTATTCACTGCCTGCCTTTTATTCCTCTCTATTGACTACTCTTACTACTTTTCACTGTCCCCATTATTTTTTAAAATGCTTTGACCTTTAGTTTACCTACTAGTTTACTGTGCTAGTTATCTTCTGACATAAATGTAATTCTGTTACATATAGGATGACAACAGTTACAGTTCCTGACTTGTGACTAAAGAAGTCTAAAACTAAAGAAGGGCTAAAACTAGATCTATTAGGAGCAGTGCTTTCTAAAATAGAAAGCTGGAGAGCTTCCGGCTGTTCTGAAGAAGTTCAGAGACGCTCATAGGATGGCAGGTTTGATTACAAAAACCGGAGAAGAAGAAGGAGAAGAGAAGCTAGGTGATGAAAGAGAGAAAGAGGGGGGAGACAGGGAGGCAGATATTCATGTATCTCCACCAGTCAAAGATAGTTGTTATATCTAGGTTGGTCAGTGGGTTACACCTCTGATTGAACAACTCCAAACTTATAAAGCCTATGATTAACATTTTTTAAAAAAAGTGTATAAATGAAAAAAGGAAAAGGGGGCATGGGATAGGGGTTTCCTAAGGGGGGTGGGGGGGGGAATGGGGATAGGGGATGCCATCTGAAGTGTAAATAAAATATCTAATAATAAAACAAAAACAAAAACTCCACTGTGGAAGACTGAATCACTGAGGAGAATTCTATACAACATACAGTAGGTTGCGATCATAAACTAGATTTCTAAAGGATTCTTGGATTAGCATTTTCTCTAGCTACATATCAAAGTCAGGGAAGTTTGTCGATATGTCATATCTAGTTAGAAACAGCTGAATTATTCAAGAAATAGTCTTGGAATCTTTCTTAGAGTGGCTGATGTGACGTTCTGAAGACATGCCGCTAAGCACCTGGGAGTGTTCTCTGCTCTTTCTGTTTGAGAGTGTGTCTTAGGGCTTTCATCACTGTAAAAACGCACTATGACCAAGAACCTAGGGACAACATTTAATTGAAGCTGGCTTACGGATTCAGAGGTTCAGTCCAGTATCATCAAGGCGGCAGCATGGCAGCATCCAGGCAGACACTGTGCTAGAGAAGGAGCTGAGAGTTCTGAGCTTGTTCTGAAGGCAGCTAGGAGAAGACTGACTTCCAGGCACCCATGATGAGGGTCGTAAAGCCTATCTACACCCATAGAGACACACTTACTCCAACAAAGCCACGCCTACTCTGACAAGGCCACACCTCCTAATAGTGTTATTTCCTGGCCCAAACAAATACAAACCTTCACAGAGTGCCACAGAGTATAGTGGAAGCATGAGCTTTATTTAATTGGGGTTCAGTTTTCATTCTGTGTCTTTCATTTACTTAAATCACGCATCTGTTCTATATTTGTTAGTCTTTTTAGGGTCTTTATTTATTTTAAAAATAAAAATAATTACAGCCTACATTGCTATAAAGATTATATGAAAAACATGAGACATATGTAATGTTTGCACATAGAAGTCTTCTATGATTCTTAGCCACTCAGTGGCACTCTTTGCTTTCATTTTAGAATTCTCTTGATGTATAAGACTCACAATGTCATTAAATATGTAAATAGTTTATATTTAGTAAAGATTTAAGGTGTTGGTGATTTGATAACAGAAAAAACACATGAGTCTTATTAATAGTCAAAATCGACATTAGTTCCACAATTTATGATGTGGACTTGTTGGTAACCCTTATGGTGTAGTAAAATGGTCAAAGAATACTGTGTTGTTGGACTGCTATGTTGATTAAAGCAAACAGTAACAAACAACAGTGGTGAATATTGATTGAATACTTTCTTTCCATAAATTACTTTGTTTAATCCTCCAAAGAACTTTGTGAGGTGTGCACCATTGTTGATATTTTACAAGTGGGAAAGCTAATGCAACAGGCCTAGTGTCTAATTGTGACTCCCTGGTGGGATTGCTATTCAACCACTTATCCACAGTGGCACTGAAAATTTTATAGTGTTAGCACAAATCAAGTACTTAAGACACTGCAATTACCACCTCTTTTGGTTTTTTAATTTAACTATGTTGCTCAAAGCACTCACTGTGTTCTGTGATCACTTTTACGTTTTTTTGACTAAAGTTAGCTGAAAAATACATGGCTTTATGTAAGAATTAAACTTCAAGTTTATAATCCTTTAGATGCTAAGTCTTATTTCTTCAACACAAATATGTTCAGAGAAGATAAATGCAATGTTTTAATTATACATCTGCCAAGATGTCAGTTTTATTATCATATGATAGGTATCTGTTAACATTGATTAGAAAAAGACAGTTATGGTCATGCTGAGAAAACTATAATAAGATTATTCAGATTTTTTAATTAATTAGTTTATTTATTTATTGTAACACAAAGTGAAATCCTTTGGTTGTTCATTAGTCTTTTTGAGTAGTGAGCTTCACATACTTGGCATTGCTGAATTTCACTTGCTGATGCTTGATTTGGATTACATTTTGGATGCTTACTAAGTACTCCTTTTCAAAACCTAAAAAACATTAAATTTTATAATTATATCATTTTTTTAAATGAAAACCCCAATGTGTGTTTGTGTGTGTATGAAGTCTACAAGTGACTATGACTCATCCTTATTTTTTATTACTACTTTCACAATCTGTAATAATTAAGCTATGATTTTACGTATAGGGTGTTTACATGAACTCTTAACAAAATGCTCCTAGTAGAAGTTGTATATCAAATAAAATCTTTTATTCTCTTATATGAATTTTATTTAATAAATTATTAGGCCTTTAGAATTTTTTCTTCTGCATTATTGTACATCTTTTGTGGGATTTGTATCTGTGTTAGCCTCCATCTCATAGGAAGAGGAAGATATTAAAGTCAAGGTAGAAGTTTCTAAGTAGACAGAATATACTTATATAGTGGAATATGTTTTATTAAGTCTGGTAAAATCATATGAAAAGAACTACTTTCATTGTAAATCACACTTGCTTTCAGTAAGTATATATTTTACCAGTTATGACAAAGTTAAAAAGTTTATTCCCATCTAGTACTTGATTTAAATAAATAACCCTTGGGAAAATATATATTCCTTTTTTGTGAGACATTTAAATGTGTTCCACTATCTTCCAAGATTAGAGAGAAGCCTTTAAACAAAGAATACATTTTATCTGAACTGAAACAAAATACTGGAACTTTTTAATTTGCTTTTTCTGTGATTTAACAGACAAACTCACATTAAAAAATTTAGCAAAACAGGTATTATTTGTTATCCTATTATAGTAAAACCTCTCACTAATTCAGATATAGTATTTGTGATATTTTTAAATAAAATTTCAAAGTAATTTCTTCCTCTGAATTTTCAGGGTCATACTTTTAAGGGGAATCCTGTCTAAAATCACTAGCTTTTCAAACCAAGGGCTCAAGAAATGAAGGATTCCTTCAACGTGCCTTCAACCTCTGGGTCCAGCAGTTAATTCTTGTATGTTAAAGGACTTTCATGTTTATGGTACATTTTAATATACTGTCAGCATATTTGAAGTTTAATATAGGTGAATACATTTTTTTCATTGTAGCATTTAATATGTAACCTATATTGCTTGAAGATAACAAAACTGAACGTTTATGTACATATTCTGTAATTAATACTTCTTCATTAAGTCACATGGGCCCACCCACTTTATGTTATTCCAAATTAGTGAGTTTTACCATCCAAGTGTTAGAAAGTGTTTAACGTATTCAAGATAAAGTCCACTTACAGAAAAGAAAGTCATACTTGAGGACAAGTTTGTGTTAACTAAATATTGATGAAAGTAAATCAGAGTGAGTGATTTATTGATGAAAATGATTGTTGATGAAAATGAAAATTAAATGATTCAATGTTCTTGTATTTAATATTTTAAAGAGGCTAATAAAATCCAGAATTCAAACTGTTTGTCTGTAAATTCACATATGTATCTGCATGTTTAATGCACTCGTTTAATGTTTCTGTGCAGCAGTGGAGTGGTTCAGCTCAGCTGACCTGTTGGAATTCCTTCTAATTTCATACACGCTATGTGAAAGGAAATTGAGTATTGATAACATAAAGGTCACATTTTAGTATGTAATATATAGTTTTTGTTTCAAAAAGGAAGTTATCTGTTATTTATACATTTTTAAATTCAGGTATTAAAATTCTAGAATGTGGAAGTTATGGTTAGAACGTCATATAATTTCTAAATCAAATATAGAAGGCAGTGATTGAGAGAAGCCTAAAGAGAGGTAAAAATTATAGATAAACAAACTAAAGACAGACAGAAGGAAGTAGAGCAGACAGAGAGCTGGCTAACTTCAGCAGGTGAGGGAGGCCACACTGGAACATGAGAGGAAGGCAGAGGAGCAGTGGGCGAGAAGAGGCCATTGAAGGCCATTGAACTGCAGGTCCTGAGTCAAGCTCTCTGGTCTTCATCAAGTTTCTTTTTAAGTTTAGTTGCCATCCTGGTGGGCAGAAAGACTGTAGCCTTTCTGAGAGCTGGTTAAGAAATCTGTCATTTGTGAGTCTACTAGGATTTTTTAAAACAGCAATTACTAACAGTATTCCTAAGTACAATTATTGTTAAATGACATTGCATGTAGTTATTTTTTTATTCAGACTAAATTCTTCCATATCAAATTTAAATTTCACATTAAATTTTTATTTTCATAACTTAACTGTGCACTTTCATTACACTCCTAATTAGCTTACTAGGTTTTACCAGATCATATTTATTTATTACTGATTTAGTAGTCTATAACAGAAGTGTACTATATATCTATTCAGACTGGCTTCCTTGAAGGTAGTTTCCTAATCTATCTCTTCTAACAACTACAGGGTCTTCTTACTCATTTCTTTTAACATTTTTCTCTTTCTCTTCCATAGTAAACTGATTGAAGTTTTATTGTGAGTATGAATAATTATGTATGTGAATTTTAACATTTTCAGATGGAAGTGGAGAGAGAGGGGAAAAGGACGCAAGCAAAATCACAACCTACCCTCCAGGCGCTGTGCGGTTTGACTGTGAGCTCCGGGCGGTCCAAGTTGGCTGTGGATTTCATCACTCAGGTAGCAGCCGGAACCTTAGGGTATAACGTCCTTTTTACAATTGTGTATCCCTTGCTTACAGTTGATAAACATCACTTGTTATCTGCATGATAATGTACAGCATCTCTGTTTTTTTAAAGTTTTTATTGAAGAATCTTTTAAAACCTATAGCATGAAAATAGTGTTGTGCTTGTCAAAAGACCTAACTTACAGTTTGTCTGCTGATAAACTTATTTTCTTATACAGTTCAGGAACTTACAGGAGATGAAGTAATTCTTGAAATGCTTTTCAATTCTAAAATCCTATGGCATTCAGATGTTGTCCCATGTTTTATTAATATTGAATTAGAAATTATATCATTTAGTAAGAAAATGAGTAAAATAATTAGATTCTTAGTAGATTATTGACACTGCATTTAAATAGCCTAGGTTGCACTATTCAACCTTTTTAAAAAGTTGAAAGTTAAGTGAATGTGTTTCCTTACTTGGTCAGACCTTGGCAAACCTTAGCTCTGTTATGTTGCTGATGCTGTCTAGACCACCACCCGAGCTGCTGCTCTCCAAATGGTCTAGATTAGTGAACAGGATTTTATATGTGCTTACATGTTATTAAGATAAACTAACATATATCATTAAATGTTAATGTTATTTAGTGCTATTTATAAGAGGTTTCGATTTTATTATGGGAAGCATACATTTTATGACCTATAAAACACTCTGCAGAACTAAAATTTTTTAATTTCCATTAAATGTAGAATTATGTAAGCCTTATTTATTTGTTTGTTTGTTTGTTTATTATTTTTTGAGGAAAGATCTCACTATGTACCCCAGGCTGCCTTAGAATTCAGTTTTTAGATGAGGTTAAACTCAAACTCACAGAGGTCCACTTGTCTGTCTCCCCAGGACTAGGATTCAAGGTGTGTACTACCACACCTTGCTTACTTATTTTTTTTTTAATTTTTTATTGGATATTTTATTTACATTTCAGATGTAATCCTTTTTCCCCCCAATCCAGGAATCTCTCATCCCATTCTCTCCCTCCTGCTTCTGTGAGGATATACCCCCACCCACCCTCCCACTCCTGCCTCCCCATCCACGAGTTCCCCCATACAGTGTATTTCGATCATCCCTCAACTCTTCCTAGGTCTGCCACTACTTCCTTGTCCACCCAGCCTTCTCTGTCTCTCTGTCTGCCCCCCTCCATTTCCCTCTCCCTCTCCCTCTTTTTCCCTCCCTCCCTTCCCATTAAGTTCAATTTGTATTACCCAAAGACTCTTCAATGTGAGACTTGTCCTAAAGTTAGGGTTCTCATCCTTAAATAAAATGACTTTCCCTCCCCCAGCTGATAATAAGCTGATAATAATAATAATAGATCATCAGCTTTTGGGGAACTCCATGACCACCTCCCCTGCTTCATGGTAGAATTTTGTCTTGCTTGGCTTTTTATGGGTCTTGGTCATACTGTTGCAGTCACTAAAAATCCATTTGTATATCTGTTCCTTTGTGTCTGGAAAATAATATTTCCTTATAGTCATTCATTACTTCTGGCTTTCTAAGTCATCCTACCCACTGTCCTATGTAGACTGCTGAGTCTCTGAGGGATGGATGTGATGTTGATGTCCCATTTAGGTCTGAGCACTCTGAAGTCTTGTATTCTCTGTAGGTTGACCAGTTGTGAGTCGGTTTGCTAACTGCCATCTACTACAAAAAGATGGGTGTTGAAAGATGCCACAATACATGTATATAGCCAAAGTCATTAGGATTTGTTTTTATTAAACAAAGTAATAGTTGTAAAAGTAAAAAAACAAACAAAAGTCTCCTCTGTGTCCTATGACCTTTCTAGCCACAGATTGGCTCTGCCAGGGGTGCCAGGCATGTTTTTTATTTCATAGGGTGGGTCTTAAATCCAATCAGAATTTTGGTTACAACAAAAACATTCATGCCACTCCTGCACCAGCAGGAATATCGTCCCTAGATACTGTAGCTCACAGGGGTCTAACCTGGGTAACAATTATGATTACTTTCTCTTTTGGGTTGTGTGTATAGCACCGTGAAAGCCAGCCAAGAGGGATGAAGCTGTCAGGTCAATTCTTGCTTGATTTTTCCAGTTTTTATAGTTAAAGTATGTATAGTGTGTTTAGCAGTAGAGTTTTACCATCAAGTTCTAGAGATGAACTAAGAGCATTAAAGGAGCTTGTAATATTTAGATGGGCTCTATGCGTCAACAGTGGAGAACAATTCAGAAAGAGTCATGTGTCTGGCACTGGGGTTTTGGTTTTGTCATTGTCATTGTTGTCATTGTTGTTGTCGTCGTTATCATCATCGTCGTCGTCATCATCACTATTTTGTCAGCATGTGTTTTCTAGTTGTGATGCTATCCTCCACTATAGGGTAACTCAGTTTAACCTGTTTTTGTATGTGTCTATTTGATAGTTTCTATATGGCATTTTCATGGCTTGCAGTGTAAGCTTTCCCTCCCTATAGCTCTTGCCCCACTGTGCCCTCCCAGCTAACCCTCTCTCTGACCTACTATGAATGATGACAGACTTGACAGTGAAAATTACACTGTACTGCTAGGACAGAAATGTAAAGTGCTTATAATAAAGATATAAAACTATTATTTTCAGTGGTTCTCATGGAAAATGGAGACGTCTATACATTTGGATATGGGCAGCATGGCCAGCTGGGACATGGGGATGTCAATTCCAGGTACTGACCAACTTTATTTTAATGTATTCTTTTTTTTCATCTCCCTTTCCTTTCTCTTCTTTCTATAGTTTGATATCTCTCTCTCTCTTTTTCTCTCTCTCTCTTTTTCTCTCTCTTTTTCTCTCCCTTTCTCCCTCTTTCTCTTTCTCCCTCTCTCCCTCTCTCCTCCTCTGTGTGTATGTGTGTATGTTTTCGTTTGTTTGTTTCTGTGTGTATGTACATATTGAACTAATGCACTACTACTGTTTTTGAAAACCTAGCTGTAGAATTATGTGATGGCTGCTGGTTCTGTGGTTGAGTGCTTATATGAAGTAGTTGATTTGGAGTTAGTGTGAATACTTGATAGGAATTTTATATATGAGAGTGAGTAGGATACTACAAAACCAACCATATTCTTTACAGATATTCTTTTCCCAAAGTTCCACATGGCAATAGGAAAGAGAGTGAACATACCTAATTGTACTACAAAATAAAACAGAGTTTGTAATGTGACTGTGAGTGTATCTCAGTGGCAGTCATTAGACCAGTAGAAGCAGTGGACTCAGAGGAGAAGGAAGTAAGAAAGTGGGTGCTCTCTGATATTTATGGCACAGAAAGTTTGATTATGACAGTTACCATGACTGTTGTTGATAATTAACTGGTAATCACACTGGAGCCTCTGACACTAAGATATGTTAGAGTCTCAGTCATGCATGAAGAAGAGCACCTTCTGAAAAGTCATACTTGATGCTTGAATGTCATTCTGCAAATAAATACTTGCCAAACAACATACTTGAAAAAGAAATAGTGATAATTCTGACTACTCAGATTCCAGCCTTTGGTTATTCTAACTTTTATATGGGGTAAAAAGGCTGTGGTGTAAAACAAGATCCTGGCCCTGCTTTGTTGCTATGTAAAGTCTGTTGAAAGATTATTTATATCAGCTTCTAAAATGAAAGGCTACCTAAAACCCAGGTTTTTCTGATTATTCTAGTCAGCATTATTCATGAATTTATGAGTTCCTGAGGTAACAAAATCAAAGTAATAGCTTAGTACTTTTGATAGCTCGATTTTATCATCTTCAGGAAATACTGGTGTTGAAACAAAGTTATTTTGTACATTAAACTCTAGTACGATCTAGTTTTTAATACAGTAAGCATTTATTTATTTATTTTATGTGTATGGATGTTTTGTGTACGTATATGTCCATATATCACATGCTTGATTGGTTGTCCCAGAGGAAGAGACAGAGCTGCAGTTGATCTGGTTCTGAGCCACTGTGAATGTGCTGGGGACCAGAATCTTGGAATTCTGTAAGAGCAACTAGTGATCCCAACTGCTGAGTCATCTCCAGCCCCATGAGATCTGTTTTAATTTCTTAAAATTGTTCTTTTTTAGCATGAACAGTGTTTCTTATGCTTTCATGTTAATGTGTAGCTGGAAGATCAATACATGTTTATAGAGTCAAAAGCCCGAGCTCAGTTCCGGGACTTGGAATCCCCTCAATCCCGGAGCTTGCTGAGAGCTCAAGGCTTGAAAAGCCATCAGTCTCTGAGTCTGAAATCCTACCAGTCCCTGAGCTCATTTGAAACTCGGGACATGAAATCCTACCAATACCTATCCTGGGAATCTCTACCTTGGAAAACTCTACCCCTAAGAAACCCCGTACAAGCCTACCTTCTACTTAGTTCCCTGCTGTTTCTCTCCCTCGCAGAGGCAGCCCCTCTCCTGGGTTTTCCCCAGGAAATCTTTTGTTCAAAATCTGTTGTGTGATGTGCCTTTGTGGTAGTCCTTGGACTCTGCCAGCCAGAATACCTTTCCACTCAGAGCTGTAACACGTGTACATATGATTTTGCAGAGCTAAACTGGGTGACAGCAGTCTGCCTACATGATACCATAGTGGATTAGAAATTCATCCAACTGAGAGAGAAAAAGAGAGGGGCCAGACATGGAGGCAGATGTTCACATGTCTCCGCCAGTCAAAGATAGTTGATATATCTAGGTTGGGTATTAGGTTTCACTTCTGATAGATATTGAACATTGCCAAATTTATAAAGCCATTGGTTAACATTAAAAAAATTGTATAAAAGCAAAAAGGAGAAGGGGGTATAGGATAGGGGGTTTCTAGGGAGGGGAAATGGGGAAAGGGGATGGCATCTGATATGTAAATAAAATATCCAATTAAAAAAAGAATAAAAAAAAAGAAATTCATCCAACACTCCTAATCTTAAGCAGTCCTATTTTGACTTGAAGCTATGTGTGACTTGCAAAAGATGTTAATTAATTCAAAAAGGAGTTTACCACTTATTTGGAGGAGTAATTACACAAGAAATAAAGCCTCTGTAGCACACTTATTGATTACCACAAAAACAAAGCATGTTCAGATGTTTAGTAAAATTAACATATGTAGTTGGATGTATTTTTAAATGTTTCTAGTGACCAAGTATACATTATTAGTAATACACAATAAACTATGTTGACTAACATAAGGAGACTACTATAGTGTATATAGTGGTCGGTTATGGAGGAGACATTACTGCCATCTCCTTAGGTGAGTCATGCTGTCCTAATGATTTAGTTAGTTGAGTGTCCAGGCAGGGTGTGTATTTGAGTTTTATCTTTCTCTTCTTGTCCTTGTACTCAGATACACTTAATTATTATAGAAAATATAATATACAAGGTTCACATCCTTGCTTAACCACCTCCTACAAATGATGTGATTGTAATTTTTTTTGAGCTCTAGTTTTCAGGTCCTGTCTAACATTGCCATATGTATTTAATGTATGTACAGTGCATGGGATGCACACATACACAGGTTTTATGTTATTTTTTCTTTTTCTCTTGCTTTTTAAATAGTTTAATAAATGAACTCCTAAGTACCGTAGACAAAGTTCAAAGAACCTATGCTCCGAGTCCTGCAATTAATCTTTGGAGACATTTTGTAAGGTCGTCAGATTGCCACTACACATATTGGAAATTAGTGAAAGCATTTTATATGTCCGTGATTTATAAACTGTAACTATTCTAGGAACTCTTCCTTCAGTTCCTGTTTGCATTGAACTAGATGTGCGCATGAGGACATTAATTCACAAGTCACACCTCTAAAGTGGCAATTGTTCACTTATCCAAACTCACTGTCCTCAGAGTTGTGAGTCAACCTTTTCACTGTTCTTCCCAATCTTATTACTGTGTTCTCTAGTTGAAAACAAAGTGAAAAACAAACTATCATCTATCTATCGATCTATCTATCTATCTATCTATCTATCTATCTATCTATCTATCATCTATACATTCATTTATTTATAGGTATGGCCTTTCTGTTTTACTCTCCTTTTTTGCCTGCCTATATGCAGATAAATTTTTTATTTGAAAATTTAATTTTGTTCACAGTGGTTTTAATACACAGTTTTATTGTGATAAGTTACTTCAGTCTAGTGTGAAGGGTCCTATATGGCATTATTACCTTGATACTCATAAAGTGCTGAAATGCACACACAGGTACATGCACACGCGCACACACACACACACACACACACACACACACACACACACACACGTGTACTCGTTCACACACATAACTGAGTTTATCAGGCTGTACTTTCTACATCCTTTATTCTAAGCCTTTTTCCATTTTCATTTTATTTCTTACTCAATTTAGAGATTATTTCATTTTTTTCACTCTTAACAGTATGGTGCATGAATGTATCAATCTGCCTATATTTTTCATAGCTATGTTTAAGGACCTGTAAAGAATTAAATCACCATATCTGTGTAGACAGATATCATTTCATATTCACCTCATGTCTCTGCAGTGAGTGTAATTCCACTTTTGCATGGCTTTGTAGCTGTTTGGTTTGTTTTCTAAAAAAACTGTTTTAAGATATTTTGAGAATTTGATGATAGACATTGTTGTCGGGGAAAAAAAATAGAATAAAATTTCTGTGAAGTATTACTGGAAAGTCCCAGGCTTGTAAACAAGCTACAAGTTTTTCTCAGATCTCCTGAAGCTCAGTTGTGGTCTTCTAGGAATCCTAATGATCTGTCTCAAAAGTAAGCTCTTCCAGTCCTCAGCTAGGTCTTCATCTGTCCTGTCCCTTCACCGAGCTGAGCAGATGATCTCACTTGGAACTGTTCTGGTCAGCAGTGCCTTGTCTCAGCACAGGATATGCATAAACATTACAACAAAAATGAAAAATTATAAGGCAGGAGATTTTTTTCGTCCACTAACCTTATTTTCAACTCATATTATCTCCCATGCTGCTGTGAGGACATGTGCTTTCATCATCCCCTGAGCCTCCTGCCTAAGCAGGTCTCAGTCTGTGCAGGTCTGCTCCTAGCTCCCTTCTGACCTCTTAAGTTTGTTTGTCTATTTTAACATGGTCACACATGGTCCTCAGATTTGCTATCTTAAATGAGATATACCTGTTCTGGGACTGCAGTTTTGTTTTTAGCTGTTTGTTTTCCTTTGTTCCTTTATTACTGGTATGCATGAAGGGATTTTGCCTCTTCTCCAACCTCACTGAGCACTTCAGTGCTTTGCTTGCTCCTGGGGACTTTTCTGCCTCCCTGCCTTCCTAGAGCACTGGCATGCATCTTATTTGTTCCTCTGGAAATCCTTTCAGTAATTCTCACTCTCATTTCCTCAGACTTTTTTCTTCTGCCCTTCTTTATACCCAAAGTAGCAAAACCTGTCATTCTTTTTGAATTTAGCTGCATAGAGCTATTCTTTTTCTTAGAATAAACAATTGTTTCTACCATCTACTTTTTGTTTACTTTCCCCATACTTGACCATTTCCCAGGCTGAAGGTTATAAAATCAGTTACTACATCTAGTTCATGAATTAAATTTCTGTTAAGATATCAAATGTCATTCAGTTCACAAGGTAGTAGATTTTTCTCCTGTTAAATAAAGGCAACACCTATATATCTGAAAAATTAAAAGTATGTGTCTGTTCTATCCCTTATCTAGCTGTCTAATATATTCATCTTTTCATACCACAGTGTTCCTAATTCATATTTTTATGAGAGCATACCATAACTTCGGTGTTTCTAGTTGGGAGCCTTGCTTCTTTCTGAGTCATTTTTAGTTGTATTCTAATTTTAGTGGATAAATTGTACATAGTAAAGAAAATACAAAGTATAATTTGATCTCAAACACAAAACTTTCTAAATGTGTTTTACTTTTTAGTGGATATTTTTTCCAATTACAGATAATGGCTACTAAAAATGGTTAATAACATAGTTTATAAAAACTAGGTAAGGATACTAGGATATCATTATCGTAACACTTAACATTAATTATGTGTTTACTATGTGTCAGGCATAGGTCCAAACACTTCTTAGTTGTTTCCAGAAACCACATGGGATAAACACAGTTTCTTATTATTCTCTGTATTGTAGAAGAAAAACTGAAGCACAGTGAATGACTTAGTCGCTCTCCTAGTCTCTTGCCATGAAGGAGTAAGACTTAATGTTAGCTATCTAACTCTAGATCCCGAGTGCACAGCTGATGCTCTAAGGCTTCTCGTTATGCATGCTCTGAGTCCTTAGCTACTACTTGAACATCTATGTGCTGAAAATTAGAAGAGAAGATTGTAAAGTTATTTCATCTAGCTCTTGAATACTTTTTGAGGAGCCATATACCCCTTGGTGTACAGGCTAAGCAGATTGCTCCTGTTAAAGTTAGCACCCACATTTCTGAAAAGTTAAAATAGTGTGTTTATGGTTAGGCTAGTAAATTTCAAGAATCTTTTTGTTGATCTCCTTAAAGTCGTTGTCTGCTTACCTGGTGCCTAGCATGGAGGCAGGTGTCTAACACCGAAACAATGATTGCTGAATGTACCTGTAGTGCCTTGATCTTTTCAACTCCCTGTTTTACTGTGATACATTGTTTTATATTTCAGTTGACTCTTGTAAGAAATTGACTTATTTTTTTTTTCAAACCTAGGGGATGCCCCACTCTTGTTCAAGCCTTGCCAGGCCCTAGCACACAAGTCACTGCCGGCAGCAACCACACGGCAGTCCTTTTAATGGATGGACAGGTCTTCACATTTGGAAGTTTTTCTGTAAGGATTTTTTAAAACATTAATAATACTGTATTATACAATTGCCTTATAATTTGCTACATAGCTTTTTTTTCTGGTTCCAGTAAGATTCTTGTATTAAGATAATTACATATGCATATATCTTGACTATCCCAACACACACAGCTCCTGAGTGACAGATTTTCAAATAATTTTCATCTCTAGTTCAGCATTAGAATTTATTGAATTTAGCGATTGTGTTAGAATTGGACATGTTTATTGCAAATCAAAAGCTTCTAAACAATCAGTGGAGCTGAATCTATCACTTAAAAGGCTATTTCTCTAATTTATAAAGAAATTTTCTTAACACGAACTATTTCTATATTAGAATTTTGGAAAGTTTAGAGTTTAAACTAATTTATGGCTATTGTCTTTTTGCATAATATCAAATGCAAAATTACTTTTCTTTGTCCTCTTCCATTCTGTTTGTCTGTTCCTCTCTATCTTTGCTTCTCCCAAAACTGTTTTCTATAGTCTAATGTAGTGAATATGTAGGCAAATCTCCCTAAGACTCTGTTAGTAAGCTTGCACTGTATGAGGTAGGAACTGTTGAGACCCAACTCAACAATGTTTGTCTTTTTAAGTGTATAAGTAAGTTTGTTTACATGTATATGTGAGCTGTACATGCCGCACAAGGGCGAAGGCTACAGGACAACCTTGAATGTTGTTCTTCAGGTCCTGTGTACCTTGTTTTTTGAGAAATAATGAATATGTAAAATGGATATAGTCTATTGCAAAAGAGAAGGCTTGACAATGGAGTCATGAGGCTCGTAGAATGTTGGCCTTCTGTTTGCTTTTTGCTTTCTTTCTTCCTCCTCTTTCTCTTCCTCATCTCCACCTCCTCTTTTTCTTCTTCTTTTTCTTCTTCTTCTTCTTCTTCTTTTTTTTTTTTTTTTTGAGACAAGCTATTCCAGAAAAGCCCTTACTAGCCTAAAACTCTCTATATAACCAATCTAGCACCAGCTCACAGAAGTTTACCTGTGATGGCTTCCCTTCTGAACACTGAGATTAAGCTGTGTGCCACTGTGGCCAGCTTTGCCTTCTGCTGGTCCCTTGGTAGATGACTTTAGCCATAGAGGGTTGCTGCCTCCTAATAAGATGGTGTTTCTCATCTCAGCTGACCCACTGTAGAAACTTGGTTCACAGATGTACCCAGAGTTTTGTCTACAGATTGATTGTAGATCCTGTCAAGTTGACATTAATAACTGCCCCATTCTATCAGTTCACACAGATCTTACCTGTCCTTTGCTATAACTTCTGGAGTGATTAAAGAAATCTTTGGCAGGTATTTCAATTTTTTTCAGGACATTCATTATGTATTCTGGCCATGGTTACCTGATGTTTTAATGGTACTAGTAGAGAATAAGACATAAAAATATAACTTTCTTTACTTTATAATATTATGGACATATTTTCCACATAATGTTTATATAGTTATATTTTCTTACATATCCTTTTTTGATGCTAGTAAGTTAAGGCCTTCAATTCATAATCCTTCTGCCTTAGACTCCTGAATGCTAGGGTTACAGGCCTGCTCTACCTTCCCTGGCCACGGTTTGGTTTTGGTATTATTTTCTTCCTCATCTATGTCGCTATCTAATCATGTTTGATAATCAAATATAAACCTTTTAAAAATTTAACATCTGCACCATCTCTATTTTTCTTTCATGAAAATATTTAATTTCTTTTTTGAGATTATAATCATACCATGTTCTCTGACCCTTGTCTCCCTCTAAACTTTTAAGGGGGGTATGAAAGGAGACAAGCAAGAGTTGAATCAAGCTAGATTGTATGATGTTTGTCTGACCTCTGAGGATTTGGAACTGCTTGTGTCTTAGAGTTTGCACATCACTGTCTGTCCCATGTATGCCTGCTGACCAGTCTACTAGAAATCCTCAGATACCTGGCATTTAGCATAGTCCTACTCTGCTGTGTGTTTATACTATAAGTTTTCAGTTTTTTATGTTTAGATATTTATGTACTTTATATTTTAACTATGTAATAATTTTATTAGAAATATATCCTTTAGTTTAATTGTAAGAAGTGAGAATTTTGGGTCAAATTTGGTCAAAAAGCCTTGGTAGGCTTCTGAGTGCTAACAGTCTGTATTTTTCAAGCTGCACATGAGAGTGGTTGTCCCCAGAGCTTTGACAACAGAATGTGCTGCCTGCCCTTTAATTGCCACTATCTGATAGCTGACAAAGGATCTGCTCGCTTTCAAGCCCCTACCTGTGTTTGGAGCTATGAACAAAGTGTGTTGACCCATTTACCACTTTCCTATTAAGGGTCTCCTTTTGTCTCTTTGAGGAGCTGTCCCATTTTTCATTCAGTCCTCCTCTTTAGCCTCCTCTGTTGTGCCTCCTGTACCTTAGGCTTGCTAGACAGATCTGAAAGAACTCAGTATTGGTTTCCTCTTGTTACAAGTCAGGATTTCTACAGAGTCCCAATACAGTTAAAGGTTTAAGTCACATGCTTATTTATTTGCTCTCTGTTGGTTGTGTTTCTTGGTGGGAAATGTGCAGTCATTATGGTTTTCTAGAGTAACATTCTAGTTGCAGATTGCTTTACGTATGTCTGACTTTTTACCACACTCTTGAGTCCAAATGGGGTTGTCTAGGCATCTATATTTCTCACTGTTTTTCTTCATATTTGCAGGTGGTGGTAATGCTTATTTTAATTGTCAGTTTGACTTCTTCATTGTTCACCTTCATGCTTTTTTGTTGTTATTGTTAAAATGGCTATAGAAAAAGACTAATTAGCTACTTCTCTTATGGTGTAACTTCTTTTCCTTCACTAGGTTCTCTTTCTAGGGATTGGGGCTTAGCTGCATCTGTAGTTGCTCTGTGTTTTGTTTTCTGCTGTGATGTTGAAGGAGTAGATGTTTTCTTATGAACCTGGTAATTGAGTGGGAACTTGAATGTTTGGAGTAGCCTGTGTTCCTTCATTCCTAAGGTGGTGTTGGCTAATCTCACTGATGAGGTTGCGTTAAGTCTTCTGGGACTCTTCTCAGGGGTCTCTGAAAGGAGAGTGTTGTGAGAGAGACGGCTCCTGAACCATGTCGATCAGTGTCACCTATCCAGTGTCAGTGTGCTTTTATTTGGCACCTGTCTGCTCAGTAGTCAGACACTTCGTACTTCTTTTGAAACACATGTTTCAGCTCACCATCTACCTTTAGGCAGCTATGCTTCTTCAGTGAGTTCATCTGTTTTAAACACACCTTACTCCTGCTGTTTATCTTTAAAAATAAATGAAATGACTTACTAAAACTTTATGTAAAAACTGCATTAAACATTTTTCGAAGTTTTCTCAGTTCCAAACTTTGGTTTTATCACAAAATGTCCTTATCACACTATCTGATATTAAGAATGATGTTCTTTTATACTGTTAACTTAAAATGTCAAAGTTGATTGTTTTAGAGGAATCCTTTGTAGCAGTATGCTTCAAGCATTGTATATATAAAATACTTTAAATTTAAAAATAGGTGACTACAGTGTATTTTGAGAACATTGTCTATATGGAAAATATTTCAACTAATACAAACATATACTTTATGTACTGTTAAAAGGAGATTATCTAGGAATAATAGGAATTACTTTATTACTTTTAAAGTGTTAGGTCCAAATTCCACATTTATTTATTAAGGAAAACTAAAAGTACATAAAAATACGATCTTATATAGTCATTTTATAGATAGTTATAACCTTAAATAACCTATAGATTATCCAACAATAATACTAATATGATTTATTTATTTTTAGAAAGGACAACTGGGACGGCCCATTTTGGATGTACCATATTGGAATGCAAAGCCAGCTCCCATGCCTAACATTGGGTCAAAATATGGACGGAAGGCCACTTGGATTGGTGCAAGTGGGGACCAGACTTTCTTACGAATTGATGAAGCACTTATAAATTCTCATGTACTTGCAACATCAGAAATTTTTGCTAGCAAACACATAATAGGTAAATAGCTTGTCTTTATGATGAGATACAGCTGTATCTTTTTATGTGCATGTGTGATAGAAAAATAATAGGGATCTTTAAGAACCAAAGTATTCATAGTCTAGGCAATGGCAGAAGGAGGAGCTATGTTGCAAAGGGTTCAGACTTACATTGTCATGAGTGACTTTCTACATTGAATCTGTAAGTAAATAGTTGAATTAGTTTTTCTGAGAGATTATGATGATCACACTTAAACCTATATCTACGGCACAGTGAGTTACACAGTACAGGTTTAGAGCATAACATGATCATTCATCATAGACGTAGTTAGAGGTGTTTTAATTCTGCCACTTAAAAAAGACTCCATTTAAGCTTATTAGACATATATCAGCTTCTCTGTGTATGAAATTGTGATAATACTACTTTCCTTGTGGGCTTGGGGGAATGTGTAAAGGTAAAGCAAAGTAAAAGTATATTTAATTATATTTTTCATAAGGCTTGGTGCCTGCTTCTATATCAGAACCTCCACCATTTAAATGTCTTCTGATAAATAAAGTGGATGGAAGTTGTAAAACTTTCAATGACTCTGAACAAGAGGATCTGCAAGGATTTGGTGTATGTCTTGATCCTGTGTATGATGTGCTTTGGAGGTAAGCATATGTCTTTACAAAATACGGTATCAATAAAATGAACAAGAAATGGACACTACAGAATTTGTTTTTGCGTTTCTTCACTAAGTTAGAAATAAACATTTAACAGGGATTTAAAAAGTCATTTGATAAGCTAACTACTTGCAATGCTTTGTATTTGCCTGGCCCAGGGAGTGGTACTATTTGAAAGTATGGCCCTGTTTGGGTAGGTGTGGCCATTTTGGAGTATGTATGGCACTGTGTGTGTGGGCTTTAAGACTCTCATCCTGGCTGCCTGGAAGCCAGTATTCTGCTAGCACCCTTCAGATGAAGATATAGAACTCTCAGCTCTTCCTGCACCATGCCTGCCTGGACTCTGCCATGCTTCGCCTTGATGATAATGGACTGAACCTCTGGACCTGTAAGCCAGTCCCAATAAACTGTTGTCCTTATAAAGAGTTGCTTTGATCATGGTGTCTGTTCATAGCAGTAAATCCCTAACTAAGATACTATGTATCTGTTACCAAGCTTTCTGTTTACCTTGGATGCTTCACAGAACTATGGAGACACATTTTAGAGTTACATCACATAAACAAATTCTTGTAGCATGACCTTTAAGAAAACTGTAGAGCTGGAGAAGTGGCCCAGTGGTTAAGAGCTTTTGCTCTTTCAGAGGACCTGAGTCCAGTTTCCAGCATCCTCATAGGGCTTAGTTTATAACAATATATAACCCAAGCTCCAGGGATTTGACACCCTCTTCTGATCTCTGTAGGCACCTGCATTCATGTGCACATATCTACACCCCAGCACACACACACATGCATAATTACTTTTAAAAAACATCATTTTTTAGCTAATAGAACAAGTGAGATTGCTGGGCTGGAGAGATAGCTCAGTGGGTTATGACATTTGCTAGAGATAGCTCAGTGGTTTATAACATCTGCTGTCATATCTGACAAGTTCTATTCTAAGTTATCCTGAGGGACACACATGGCAGAAGGAGAAGATGCTGACTCTTACAGTTGTCTTCTGACATTCACATTTCACTATGTCCACACATTCATACAAACACACAACAAACTAATTAGAATGTTTTTTAAAGAAAAAGGATTACTGAGTCAAAAATAGACTATAGACTGTAAAATTTCCTGTTAATATTCACATTTAAGTATTTTATTGATAATTTTTAGCATCTATATTTATGAGCGAAAGCAACTGGTAATTTTCTTTTTTGTTGTTGCTATGTTTTTGATATGGGAGTAGTTAGTTCTGGCTTTTATAAAGAGTGGAAGAATTTGCCATCGTTTGGAATGATTTGAATATAATTAGTATTAGTGTTAGATTTTCTCTGAAAGTCTTGTTTAATTCTGCTGTGAATCTATTTGGTCCTGGCTTTTGTTTTTATTTGTTTGTTTATTGATGGATTGATTGTTAGGCAATATTTTATTATTGCTTCAATATTGTTGGGTATATGTCTATGTAAATTGCTTCTTTCAATTTGTTTAAATTGCTGCTTTGTTTTGGTAGATCACATGTATCTAGAAATTCATAAATTTCTTTTATATTTGTCATGAATATAGGTTTGTGTTAAGGTATGGCCTTACGATTTTCTTACTTCATTTCTCTATGTTGTCATATATCCCTTTTCATCTCTATTTTTGTTAATTTAAATGTTCTTTCTCTTTCAGTTAATTTGGTGATGGGTTTGTTAACATTATATTTTTAAAGAACCAGCTTTTTATTTCATTTTCTTTTAGTTTTTTTTCATTTCTATTGTATTAATTTCTGCCCTGATTTATTTATTTCTGTCTACTTCTTTTGGGTTAGATTTGTTGCAAGGCCTTAAGGTACATCAATAAATTATTGATTTGACCATCTTTTGGCTTCTACAGGCACTACGTGCTCACATAGAATACACACACATACAGACATAAACATACACATATATATGCAGGCAACACATATATACACATACATTTAAATTTTTTTTTAAAGATTGGGAAAATGCTGCATGAAAGGGTGTTATTACCCTTAATAGTATAGCAGGGCAAAAATAGGTAAATCTGGTGAATCTGAATGTTTAGATATGTAAAGGATTTAATGTGAAAATCTAACATAGTCATAAAGGAAATAATAGCATCTCAGTCCAGGTATTAGAGATTGCAAAGGAAAATCAGCAGTACAAAAGTAATGCCTAAGAATTTTCTAGAAACAAGGACATTTGAACCCTAAAATAATAAAAATTATACTTTTTAATTATTGCAATCAAAAGATATTGCTACAATAGAACAATAAAGATCTGAAGATAATTATTAAACCAACCAGAGAAACCAACAATCAATAATGATTGTGTAGAAAGAAAAAAGTTACATTAATAATACTTTTCAAACATAGTGATGCAATGGTACTCCTACTAATTATAGAATCTTCTATTATAGAAGGTTTTTAAATATATTTATTTTGTTTAAAATACCAACTTAAATGTTTATTTTTATTTTTTTATCTGCGGGACAGTTGCAGGGAGGGGCTAAAGGAGGAAAGAGAAGGGAAAAAGTGAGGTAATGCTATGTCATTGAATCATTTCTTTTTTAAACATTTATTAATTATATTTATTCAATTTAATGCATTTAAAAATATAAAAATTTGCAAGCTATTTTTAGAACACCAAGGTTCTGTGATACTCAGGGCACTAAAACAAAAGCTGGTTGATAGACCTCCATAACTGACATGCTGCATTTCAAAACACAAACACAATTAGAAAGTGTACAATCAATGCAGGCTTTAAATAGAAGCAAGAGGGTAGTGGACTTGAGTATTGCTGGTATAACAGCTTTATTACATTAATTGCTAGCACCACTGCTTTGCAATTGCTGTGACACAAGAAGTTAAGACAGCTACTTGTGTTAATCATTTAGCAAAAAATGTTACTAATGTGTTGAATATACCAGAGGATTTAGATAGGCATTTGGAAGAACGGGTTGATGCTCTTTATCCTATTCAAATTACTGGAAGGAGGTTCAGAATTTAAGGGTAAGGAGCCATCTTGAGTGTCGTGCCAAATACCATTAGTTTCATGTTAGTTCTGCAATTTACAGTGGTAGTCATTATAATTAGGAAGAAGTTTAATGACACGTGCAGTGTATTTGGCATAATTCTAACACCTCTCGGGATGTTTTAACAATACATAGGGAGCTTATGAATTTCAAGAATGCTGCACTACTGAGCATTAATGTGGTAGATACTGCAGATAAAATAACCCATGGCCCTAGGTCAGTATTTCTATTTTGGTCAGTCTTCAAGAATTTCATATATAACTTGTTCATGCTAGCCCTTTTTGTCCTGGAAATACTTTTATTCCTGCCCATTGTGTTAAAGCTTTTCTTCAACAACATCAACATGTTGGCAGCCAAGTACATGGCTTGAACATGAAAATGGACCCCAAGACAGAGTTATTAAATTAACAGGCTGGCAAGCCAAGGACAGGTAAGATTCTGCACAGAGCCTTACCAATGTAAGACAGAAGTGCATTGCTTTGAGCAATGCATATTTTATGATGGGTAAGGAAGGCATTCTTGTCAGAATGACCTAAAACAGGCTCAGTCTTGTTAACGAAATAAAAAACAGGGAGAGGCGGAGAGCCTTTGGGGCTGCTTGGCAATCTGACATGGGCCAAGGACAAGGAAATGGGCTGCTTGGCAGGAATTTGACATTGATCAAGGACAAGGAAGTAGGCTTCAGGCAAGAATCTGATAATAGGCTAGAACAAAGAAATAATTTCAGGTAGGAATCTAAATCTCAGGTTAGAACAAAGAAGTAATCTCAGGCAGGAACCTAAATATTAGGCTAGAACAGGAAGTAGGCTTCAGACATGAAAATGACCTTGGGCTAGGGCAGGGAAGTAGGCTCAGATACTTTGGTCATCCTGATAAGCCCTTAGAAACAGTGATTATGGGAGTGTTCACCTATTTGGGTTTAATGCCTTACTTTTTTATTGACTATTTGTGTTTATTGTATTGCTTGTTCCTTGACTATTTGCATCTATTGTATTGCTAGACCTTCAACCTAGAACTGACCTTAATACTTGCATGTAATCAAAATGGTATAAAAGCGTAAAGGAGGAGGGAGAAGGGATAGGGGTTTCTAGGGAGGGGAAATGAGGAAAGGGGATAACAGCTGTATTGTAAATAAATAAAATATTCAATAAAAATAAATAAATAAAATTATAAATCATAAAAATACAAAAATTTAAAGAATGCATTTTGATAAAAATGGAACATAAACTTTATTGTCTCTTTTTTAATATATAGATACAGTGAAATTAAAAATATTCAAATTGTTAAGCTATAGCATTCCTGAGCATTTTCATCTTGCTAAAATGAAACTCTGTATTCATTAGATAGTATCTCCTCACAGAGTCCTTTCCTGACTTTTTGAAGATTTACTGTGGGTTGGGTAATCAGAGACTAATGCAGAGGACATTGTGACTCAACTTCTGTGCAGTTTTTATTTGTGCTGCACTGCTGTTTATTTTACTTGTGTCCTAGGATAGCAATCCATATCATTTGCTCATTTTTTTGCTATTGTGTTAATTTTTCTCTTACTGTTTTGTACGTGTTCATACACATTATAATTATTATAGTTATAACTATAGATAATGTATTTTCCTATGTACACTAACTATATTATCTATTTTATAGTTAATTACAATTTAGAAATTTTCAAAGTAATTCAAAGTGTTAAAATGCTGTAATTTTCTTTCTCCATAGGTTTCGACCAAGCACCAGAGAGCTCTGGTGTTACAATGCAGTTGTTGCTGATGCCAGACTTCCCTCTGCAGCAGACATGCAGTCTAGATGTAGTATTCTGAGTCCTGAACTTGCTCTGCCAACAGGATCCAGGGCTCTTACCACTCGATCTCATGCAGCCTTGCATATCCTGGGTAGGATTGCCCTTTGATGCCAACTGAATGGCATTCATATATGTTGTGCTAATGGTCATGATTCTTTTAATAGTTAAATTTTTGTTATTCTGCCATGCCTGCTAAATAATAATGGATGCAAGACACAAAATAAATTTAATTACCTAAGAAGTTTTTCATCCATGAAATGATACAGAAGATCTCAACCAATATTATGAAATATCAATGGATGCCTAACTGTAAAGTATCCCTGAAAATATAATTTTCTTAATAGAGAGATAAAGAAACTTGAACACATAAACTTAGAAATATAGAGATATATTCTTATAGTATTTAATTTAGGTCTATTCTTTTTTTATTTAGAGATACAGAACTTTGGAGATATCTAGTTGCTATTTTTTTTCTTTTTAAATCAATCCATATACCTATGTATTGTGTTGGTCTTAGAAAAAGATTGTTCAGAAAAACTCATTTAAGGGCTGGAGAGATGACTCTGTGAATAAAGTTTGCTTTTCAAGTGTCATGACCAGAGTTCAGAATAATATTAATAAATATAGCATTCACTAGTAACATCGGTACGATAGGACATTTTCAGTTCAAGGTTTGAATTTTACTTGTTCATTACTTTAGGTTGTCTTGACACTTTGGCTGCTATGCAGGACTTAAAGATGGGCATTGCAAGTACAGAGGAGGAGACCCAAGCAGTGATGAAAGTCTATTCCAAGGAAGACTACAGTGTAGTCAACAGGTTTGAAAGTATGTGTGCTTAGACTTAGCAAATGCTCTCTAAGAATCGAAACACACACATATTCTAAACCTCATGATTTGCATCTTTCAGGCCACGGAGGGGGATGGGGTTACTCTGCTCATTCAGTAGAAGCCATACGTTTCAGTGCAGACACTGACATTTTACTTGGTGGTCTTGGACTGTTTGGGGGAAGAGGAGAATATACTGCTAAAATTAAGGTAAGGTTCATGATACTGTTTATCCCAAGGCGTTTGTTTGGCTTAGTTGTCTTATTGCGTATTTTCTTTTCCCCCCTTTCCCTTTGTTATTAATGGATCCTTTAAAGAAAGGAAACATTGTTAAAAGTAGTTAGTTGGCTGCACCATTTTACGTGGTCACCTTCCTAGAACTGTTGTAGTAAGAGGATACACACCTGTTCTGTATGTAAAAATCTTCTACATTTTTATTGTCAATTACTATGTAAACAGGCACTCTCCATACTCACCCAGGTGGAAACTAGGGATAAAGTGAGAAGAGGGATATATCTTGTATAGAATTTTAAGTCAGCCTGGTGTGCTGGCACAGGCTTGTAAGCCTAGAAACTGCAAGCTGAGCCAGAAAGGCACCAAGACTAGTGTGCTGAGTTTCGGGCTGTTTCCCACACCTGTTTATCTCCTGAAGCACCAGCAGTCCTCGTATGTAGATTACCTGTCTGGTTTTTATCACTCCTTATTAGTGTGGACACTATCTGCAGGCGTCTGCCTCTTCAATAAGAAGATCACACTGCAAGTTCTGCCCTAATTCCAATATCATGTTTTGCAAGAAAGTAGTTCAGTCCCTTTTGTGAGAGGTATTTTTTTTAGATCACTCTGTAATACCCCAAACCTAATATATTAAAGCTCTTTATTATTTTTGAGGCTAGTGTACATAAATCTCAACCAGAACTGAAAACTTAAAAAAATGTTTACTCATAGTGTTAATGTTAATATGTATACTTTAAATTTTTTAGACACTATAGGAATGAATTTGGTAACAAAGTTCTTACAGTTATGGAAATCATCTTAATAGAATAAAAGTTAAGAATACCTCTAGTACATCTGCTTATACTAAAAATACAGTAGTTTTAGTCTGGGTGTATTTCAGTCCACCATCTTCAAAATGGTTCAGAATGGCTTGATTCAGTACGTCAAAGAAGCAAACTCAGTGAGTTGTGCAGTTCTAGTAGATAATACCCAGCCAACTCATCAGGATGATTTATATGTAACTGATAATTTATACTTATGTAGTACATTTGAGTAAAATCCAGAAAGCTTTCCAAGATGATGTATGTTTGTCCCTGCTTTCTCTAGAGCTTTTTGAGCAGTGGACTATCATAGAGAGTTTCTTCCTATGGATGAGGAAGGCTTAATTAAAGCAGTGACTCTCACTTCCGCTGCTGCCACCCATTCATCTAGTGCCTCGGTTGTGGTGACTGCCAACCTTAAAATTATTTTATTGCTCCTTTATAGCTAATTAGATAGTTACGAATCAAAATGTAAATCTCTGATATGAAGGATATCTGATAATGCGACTCACAAATGGCTTCTGACCCACAGGTTTAGAACCAGTGCCTTAAAGGGACTAGAATCTACCAGAACTTACTGGAACACTTCTCTGATTTTATGTGTACCTCCTGTGTCACTGTCATCTGTGTTCTATTTTTTTAAATTTAATTTTAATTTAATTTTTTAATTTAATTTTAATTGCTTGCTTATTCCTCAGATATATCAAGCAGTGCAACCTCAGGGCCTTGGTACTTGCTCTTTTCTATAGCTACAACTGTTACCTACATATCTCACTTCCTCATCACCTTTGACCTTGACTCCCTGATGAGTCCACTTAAAATCCTAAATCCTATTCCCTCTCACAAACTTAGACCAATAGCTCTTTTTCATTTGGTTTGTTTGCTTTGTGTGTTTGTTTTTTATGATCTGTATTTTTTACCTTATGTGTTTAGTTCCTAGAACTGTGACTGGCATATTTTAATGAGTTTAAAAGTATTTGTTGACTATCAGTGGAAGAGGCAAATTGTTGTGAAATTATCTCAGACAAGAAGAAAAACCACTGACTAGGTTTTCTTGGGGTATTCTTATCAGATACTCTTTTAAGGCATTACTAAGTGGCAGTGTGTAGCATGTGAGGACCTGAATTCAATCACTACCACCACAAAAGATAAAAGACAAGCTATTATATTTAAGTTGGATTAGAGCAGGGGAAATGAAGCTAAATCCAACTGTTATTAAATTCCCAGCTAGAAATAGAGTGTGGTTGAACTGACAACTGCTGAAGACTAGACACAGTGGTGTCAGAGAGATGCAGCATCTGCTTTTGTGTGGGCGATGGAGTGAAAGACCCTGCCATTGTAGAGTGTGAGACTGGCAAGAAGGGGCTGATGATCACTTTACCTTAAAACAAAGAATACTGGGGTCCCTGGGAGAGAGAGAGATTCAGCAAAGTCTAATCATAGAAACGGGTTTCTAGGCCTTAGGGTATGGTCTTAGTAATTGTTCAATAACTTTAAATGCACTTTAATGTCTTATCTGCTATTATTGCAGTTTACCTGACATAAGTTTCTAGAAATAAATAAAGTTTTTACAAATGTTAATCCATTTTTCTTAGAAAAATGTTAATTAAGTTATAATTACACCACTCCCTCTACGTTCCTGGTCTGCCCTCAGATCCTTTCATGACTCCTCCGCCCAATACCTCCCATGATGCCCTTCACTCCCTCTCAATGTTTTTATTAATATTGTCACATACATAAATGCATAAATATATAAATACAGCCTGCTGATTCTGTTTAGCTTGGCTCATGTGTGTCTGATTTCAGGGATTAAAGCTTTGTATTGGGCAAGCTTTGTATTGGGCAAGCTTTGTATTGGGTAAGAATTAGACTGAAAAAGTCTAATTCTCATATTAACACATTTTTTAAAAAAGATCTCTTTCTTCATAATTTGCTTTTCCTTACTAGAGTCTTACCTTATCTTTATTTCAAGTTTCTCATCTCTTCTTTTCTCATGCTATTTACTGAATTCCTTTTTGCTACCTGTATTTTTTTTTTTTTTTTTTTTTTTTTTTTAGGGCCTTAATGTGACTTTTCAATTTTTCTGTAGTAACATATTCATAATGTTTTTGTGCAAGGTTTTTCTCTAAGGGTTCCACAAATATTCTATCATTTAATTTGCATTATCACTACAGGATGAGCACTGTTAATATCCACCTTCTCTTTATGGTCAAGGAAACTAGACCTCAGATCTTGACAGCTGTTAAGTAATGAAATATTAGTCTGCCTAATTCATTTAGAATCTCTGAATTAAAATGCTTTGAGTTTTTTCTAAATCATTTGAAAGTTTATATTCTTATTTTATTATATCATATACAAAATTTCCAGTATAGAACAAAATTGACACATCCATAAAACACTGTATAATTCTTATTTTAAATGCACGTATACTTATACAATTTAGGTATTAAATTTAATATTTAACTTAGTAATTAAAATTTAAATAGTAAGAGTTTTTATATCATTTATGATTTAAATACTGGATATGCACAAAATAATAAATTTAGCTGTACAAAACTGAGTGATTGGGAACCATGTTTTTTCTACCCTCTAGCTGTTTGAGTTGGGTCCTGATGGAGGTGATCATGAAACAGATGGAGACCTTCTTGCAGAGACTGATGTGCTGGCTTATGACTGTGCTGCTAGGTAAATGTTCTACTTATTATTCAGTGAAGTTTTTACATATCTGAAATAAACATTTTAATTTAACATTTTAAAAGGAAGTTTTTGAATAATCTATTTGTAAGTTAGGAAATTTAACTATATAAAGCTATGCGTCACTCAGTGATGGAAATACATTCTGAAAAGTTCACTGGTAAACAGTTTCATCCACTTATGAATATCATAGAAGGTCTTCACACAAACCTAGATAATCTGGTCCCCTATACCAGGTATACAGATTGGCAAAATAGTTTAGTCACTATCCATTATATTGTGATTTGTTGCCTAAAATGTTATGTAGTGTTTGAATAAATTAGTAAGTGTGGTCCTATTTTTTCATATAGATGAATAACTCAAAACTGAAAATAGAAATGTGTATATATATTGAACATGTAGTTTCAGTAAACTCTTTAGAGAATGCAAGTATATTAGTATATTAGTGTTATAGTGACTAAAACAATCATTTATTATCTGAACATATATGTACAGGAATATATATGTGTATATATGTATGTGTGTGTATGTATATATATATATTGTCAAGTAGTCATAATAGGCCATATTTCAGATCCCCGTGTACACTGACACCACATCAACAGTATAAGTTTGATAAGGACACACTCAGGGAGGTTATCAGCTTTGTTGAAGGCTCTTGGGAACATACTTACATCAGAGTATTTATTTATAAAAATTTACTAGTATAAAAAGTCTTAGGTTTTGCAGTCCTTTCTTTTGCAATCCTAAGAATTGTCTCGCCAGTGCACTATGATAAATTGGTGGTTTTATCCCTGGACTATTGTGATAGGAAAAAAAAACATAAACTGAGCTTTTTAATAATAATAGTTCACTATACTTCCCAATAATAGCTATGTAGCTATGTTTAACAAATGCTATTTGGTGGCCTGAGGAAATGGCTCAGTTATTGTAGTATAGCTCTTCTCTGTGTCTCTGTCTCTGTCTGTCTGTCTCTGACTCTGTCTCTCTGTCTCTCTGTCTCTCTGTCTCTCTCTCTCTCTCTCTCTCTCTCACACACACACACACACACACACACACACACACACACACACACACACACACACACACACGATACCTTTAGTTCAGATTGCTTCACATAAAAGCCAAGGTATTCTTTCCCGTAACTGGACTGCTTTGTTTGACCTCAGTGGAAGAGGATGTCCTTAGTCCTGATCTGATTTAATGTTCCAAGGCAAGTTGGTACTGGGGTAGAGAGCTCCCTTTCTCTGAGGAAAAGGGGAATGGAAAAAGAGGTTGGAGAAGAGGAGGGAGGGGCCTGCAAATCAGATGTGAAGTGAGTAAATAAATAAGTGAATGGGCGGGGGGGGGGGGGGAGGGAAGCCAAGGAAATGGTTGGGCTGTGGAGATAGGTGATCCTTGGCACACACAGGATAGCCAGTCTAACAAAATAGGCAAGCTCCAGGGTTAGAGAGATATCCCTGTGACAAAAAATAAGCTGGAGAACAAGTAAGGAAAACTCTCCATGGTGATTTTGGCTTCTAGGAGTGCATGAACGTACACACACACACCACACACACACCACACACCACACACACCACACCACACACACACACACACACACACACACACACACACACACGATCTCACAGTCTCATGGATGCACGTATACACCTGCTGTTACCACCACTACCACACAAAAGTAACCTTAAAAGTGCATAACAACTTTTTGCTGATAATTGTACATCTTTTCAGAAATAAAGACATTGGTTACCTTTATTATTAGAGATACGTACTTTTGAGAACTGAAGAGTGTATCTAAGGAAAATTAGTCTATTTGTTTACTTTAAGCACTAGATCAATGGTTCTCAATCTATAGATCGCAACCCCTTTGGCAAACATCTGTCTTCAAATATGTTTACATTATAATTCATAACAATAGCAAAAATACAGTTACGAAGTAGCAATGAAAATAATTTTATTGGTGGGGGTCACCACAACATGAGGAACTGCATTAAAAGGTCACAGTATTAGGAAAGTTAGAATCACTGCATTAGGCTATATGAAGTTGTTATGAAGCATTTAAAAAAGATAATTTTCATGAAACTTTAATATACCATTATTATTTGCTATTTTTTTCAACAGAGGATTATTTAAACTATGATGAGTTTGATAGTGAATGGTCTAGAGTTTCTTCATTAGCTTACTCACTCAGCCCCGTTTTCTGGGTAGGGTTTATATCTTTTTGGGTTAGTCTTCCTGCATACATCATCATGTATTAACAAGGCAGGATCCCTCTTTGTGTGGTGCTTTCCCTCATATATTCTTACTCAGGTCTGTTCACTCTACTGCTCACTGCTCTTTTCTTCTGTTCATTATCAGCATCAGTTAAAACAGTCACTTTTACTTGGCCACCTTCCAGGTATTCTTACTGTTCAGTGTCACTTTCTGTTCCACTAAATTAATTAACGTTCTTGTGTATGTAGTTCTTGTTCTCTGACAGGCTCAATTCCATAGAGCCTCTGAATTAATTTAATCCACAGTCAACTAAGTGAAGTAAACATTTTTTGACCTTTTCATTATTTAAAGATTTTTATTTGGAGGGTATTTCATACATGAATATAATATATTTACACTTCAGTATTCAGGTAAACTGAGATACAGAATAACTGTAGTAAGTTGCCCCAAATGTCTAAGCTAGTAGGTCATTTTCCTGACATTCCAGCCCTCAGAACTCTTAGCTGAAAAAATAGTTCTTAAAACTAAGAGAAAAATACTCTTGTCTGGGTGATGCTTTTATAACAATTTCAAATTTGTCTTGTTTTAATTTGAAAGTTTTATAAAATTTAAGCATGTTCTAGAATCCACAAAGAAAAGAAAGACAATGTGATCTTCCAAATATAAGGAACTGAAATTTAAGTGTCCAAATTTTAAGATTCTTATCTGGCAAGAATCTTAGAAGTAGTACATGTAACAGACAAGTGCAAAGGTGTTTGACTTCTTAATTTCTCTAGAGAAAAATATGCAATGATGTTTGATGAACCAGTTCTCCTGCAAGCCGGATGGTGGTATGTAGCATGGGCTCGCGTGTCAGGCCCCAGCAGTGACTGTGGGTCTCACGGACAAGCTTCTATTACCACAGATGACGGGTAAGCACAGTGTTAACCTTTCACTTTATTCAGTTCTTACTTTTGATTATGGGATATTGTTCTGAAATCTTAGAGCATTAATATAATTGCTAAAAATTAAATGTATGTAATATATGCTGAGTTAATCTAGACAGAGCAAGGAGAAAAGAATGCGTTAATCTTATGAAATGGCATTTGTATCTTTTTAGGTATCAAGTTGTTTCAAAGCTTTATAACCAAATTAACAGTTGCATAGAGGAAGGGTGCAGGATACTGATGAATTTGGAATCAAAAAAGAATGTATGTGTGTATACATGCATATATAAACATATAGTGCATATATACATATGTAGCTTATATATATACATTTTGATGACTAGATTGATATTGATACTATATATGCAATCAGTTTGTGAGATACAAAGCTTCTGTCATATAAAATATTATCTTAATGAAATGCAGAGAAAAATTGTACCACTTTGAGACTTGAGGAAAACTCAGTAAAGTGTTTGCCACACAAGCATGTGAGGAAGAGCCATGTCTAATCCCAAGAACCCATGTAGAAAATTGGGATGTGGTAACACACACTGGGGAGCAGCGTCATGTGTGTTCCTGGAGCATGCTGGTCAGACAACCTATCTGACTTGAAAAATTTCGACCTAGTGAGAGACAAGAGACCTTTCTCTTCCTTTTGTTTTTGTTTTTCCTTTTCCTTTTGTTTTTCCTTTTTCTTTTCTTTCTTTCGTTTTTTTTTTTTTTTTTTTTTTTTTTTTTTTTTTTGTAGCTCAGGCTTTACTGGAACTCACTCTGTAGACCAGGCTGGCCTCAAACTCACAGAAATTTCCTGTCTCTGCCACATAAGTGCAAGAACTAAAGACATGTGCCACCACCACCAGGGATAGAAGTTTTCCTAAAAACCACTGATTGGCTCTTCAGAAGCAATAATTGAGGTAGATCCGTGGTTTCCATGTGTGCACATACACACAGGCACAGGCACTCACAGGGGCATGCACATACAAACACACTGCACTTTTTTTTTTACAGTACACCATTTGATTCCCTCTGTAAGTTTTAAAGCAGTTATTTTCCCATCCATACTCAGGAAATTAGAGAAACACAATGGGAAAATGATATGCTTAGAGTAATGGTGTGGTTACCATGTACAGAACCCAGCCCTCCATCTACACTTGTAGTCTGAACCTAGTGTTTGTAAGAGAAACCGAGTTCGTTTTATTTCTCTTGAACATAGTAGTATAAAAGGTATGTGCTAATTTATGAGGTGAATTATGTTTTAATGAGTATTTACAGGAAGCTAAGTCTGCCTTAGGATGTTTCTCTTCCAGCCCCCTGTTAGATTTTTGCTAGAACTAAATTCACCTAGAGTTGGCATGGTTATTGTGTGTGGTTTGTTCCAAATGGAATCTCATGATTCCTGGAGACTAAAGCTTCCACATGTATCTAGTTAAGCTACTTTTATGCTCTGAAGTGGAAATCTTTAGTTAAAAACTGACTGTGGAGGTCAAAATCAAGCCGAAGGACAGGGAGGCAAGAGGCTCCTCATCCAGGAGTTCCTGTCTAGCTCAGTCGTTCATTTGGTTCATAACTCAGCAGCTACAAGTCAGGACACTACTGTTTTAGTTGTGATTTACTTTAACAAATAAATAATTTTCATTAGCATAAAATTTGAAGACATTATTACTAAATTTCTTACTAACTTTAATTTTTGATGTCATCCTATTCCTTTTTGCTCCTTTAGAGTGGTTTTCCAGTTCAAGAGTTCAAAGAAGTCAAATAATGGTACTGATGTAAATGCTGGTCAGATACCTCAACTGTTATACAGGTATTAAAGTCAACTAGTTTTGTAGTTAACTAATACAACTTATTCATTTGCTGTGTTGAAATAAATTCACTATAAATTATTCAGCAATGAAAAATTTAATCAAGCACTGAGCAAATAATGTTATACTGGTAGAGTATGGCTATTTAAAATTTTGTTAGTATTTAGTATACTTTATGAATATTTTCTACATCAGATATAGTTCGAAATTCTACATGACTTTGCATCAGTATTATAACAATAGCAATATGCCAATGGCTGTTTTTTAATCTGCTTTTTTGATTTTAATACCAGTTTCAAAATATAATAAAGTCTGTCTTAAAGAGTGTAAATTAGGATGGGAAAATACTTTAGATGTGTACCTAGTCAATATATTGGACTCTTTTTTCCTCTGTGCTAGAGATTAAACCTAGGGACTGACACAGGCTAGGCAAGCACCCCAATACTCTGCTTAATCAACCTAGGGACTGACACAGGCTAGGCAAGCACCCCAATACTCTGCTCAGTCTCCAGCTTGATAGTGTTACAACATTATTTATTTTGAGATAAAAGTCATTGAAAAACTTCTTACCATTAGCTTCCACTTTTAAATGAAATAGCAAATTGCTCATGTTTATTATATTATTAACAATAAGAATTTTAATTAATTCACAGTAATTCAAACATAGAATGAGACATATTTCATATTTCAAAGCATTTGTCTAGTTCTAGATTAAACCCCCATTAAAAATGCTTTCCTTATTATGCATAGTCTCCAAAAGTAGAAGTAACTCTCTCTTTCATATCGTCTAGTAATCACTGAAAGAATTTGAATGTCAGAAATTTTATATTTATCTAGAAAGGATTTTTGGTCTTCACATTATTTATATTATCTATTGTAGCCCTTGTTTTTAACATTAACAGTGTTTGTCTGCTTGGTTAGAGCTTTGGCTTTTAATACCCGAGCCATCTCTCTAGCCCAAAAGTACTTTGTGAACATAATAAATTATACCAGACTGCTTTCATGTACTACTGTTGAATAACTGTATGTGCATTGCTAGGGAGAGTAACATTTATATATTTAATGGTAAATATTAAAGGTGACTATTTCATTATGGCAAATGTATATTTTAATATATTATTTTTATTATTTCTTTAGGAATTTCACAATGTAATTTGAAAATATTCACCCATACTTCTCCCTCTAATTCATTCCAGATCTACCCTGCCCTTCTGCTAGCCCTACTTCATATCCCTCTTTTGCCTTTCTATGATTTTTTACTGATTTCTTAAGATATATATTTTTTTGAAGGTGAATTTTCATTATTTCTAATATACACTTAAACCTGAAATTTTACCTGTAATTATTGTTTGGTTTAGTTTTATAATTTTTGTTGTACACTGATTTTAATATTTAGTTACTCAATATTATATATTTCATAAATACATATATTTTATATATGAACACTGTATCTATATAAGTTGTGTGTGTGTGTGTGTGTGTGCGCGCGCGCGCGCATGTGTGTGCAGGTTTGTAGTTAGGTAGGTGGATAGGTGATATCTTGTACTGAGTCCAAGCGTTACCCCATGTGTTTAGTGCTGGGCACTTGCAGTTGTGTGCCCTACCAGAAGCCTCCCTAGAGAAAACTCCATTCCCACTCTCAGCAGCCATTGACTGTCTATAGCTTTTCATCTGTGGTGGCATTGGGAGTTTCCTCCCATCCACATTGGCATGTCAACTGGTATTATGCAAGTCTTGTGCTGGTGTTGTACTGGCAACCACAGATGCACTGTCTCCATGAGTTTAGCATTCCAGTTGGGTCCAGAAGACACTGTTTTGCTCCTGTCCACCAAACCTCTCTCTGGCTCTAAAAATCTTTCTGTCCTCTCTTCTTTTATGGTTCTGGAGCCTTGGGGATAATGAGACATAATATAGATATTCCATTTGTAACTGAGCACTCCACTGATAATAATGAATGCACATTAAAAATTGTCACTGGACATTTGAACAGAGTATATTGTTTATCTCCTATCACCAGACTCCCAACCAGCGATGGCAGTACTTCAAAAGGCAAACAGCAAACTAGTGAGCCTGTACACATTTTAAAGAGATCTTTTGCAAGAACTGTCTCCGTGGTAAGGCACTTTGAAACCTCTAAGCTTTGCTATTTAGTGCTGAGTGTTAATTGTAAGGCTATCTCAGCATAGTTTTATAAATTGAGATCTGCTTTTATTTTGGTGTTTATAGATAGTCTAGGCAAAGATAATGCATCCTTTCAGTAGTGCAAAAGTAACGATGTTGCTTGTAATTTTACCATGTCCAGCTAAATTGGTTGTTCTACATCTGAAATAACCTGTGATATTTCTGATTAGACACAGACCCTGCTAAGCAATTAATTTACTATCTTTTCATTAAGACCATACTGTTCTTGTCCTTTCAATAATTTCTATATGTGTGTATAAATGGCCTTGTGGTCAACAGGTAATAGAAATTATGTTGCACATATATTCAGTCATTTATTTTAAAATTTTCATTTGTCATCTGTATCTTGATGAGGACTGGGGAGCAATATGCTCCTTTCTGAGATTCTAGTGTTTACCCTCATTTAAATGTGACAGTCTTCAGACTATCTAGAACCTCAAGGAAGCCAGCTCCATGAACCCATTCTTGAGAATTAAAAAACAATTCAAATAGTGAGTTTTGTTAGTATTTGTTGTTTTTATTGTTTACATTTTAGATGTTATCCCCTTTCCCCATTTCCCCTTCCTAGAGCTCCCCTATCCCATCCCCCCTCCTTTTTGCTTTTATACCATTTTAATTACATGCAAGTATTAAGGTCAGTTCTAGGTTGAGGGACTAGCAATACAATAGATGCAAATAGTCAAGGAACAAGCAACACAATAAACACAAATAGTCAAAGAAAAAGCAACATGTTAAACCCAGTTATCTGAACACTCCCATGACCACTCTGTCTAAGGGGTTATCAAGATGATCAGAATATCTGAGCCTACTTCCCTGTTTTAGCCCAAGGTCATTTTCATGTGTGAAGCTTACTTGCTTGTTCTAGCCTAAGATTTTGATTCCTGTCTGAAATTGTTTCTTTGTTCTAGCTGTTGTTAGTATCTTCTAATCAACTTGGTTATAGTTTTAATTATACATTTTAATATATAGTTAATGTGTAGATAGATAGATAGATATCACTGATTTATAATATTTTAACACTAACGTGTTATACAATATTGATTTATCATTTTGAAGAAACATGTAAATTATGTCATTTTTTTCTTCTTTTGTCTGCATTTATAAGATAAACTAGCCAGGCAGGTAAAAGGAAAATGTAAAAATATATACACATATTTTATTTCAGCTACCAAATCAGCAAAAAGTACAAATTAGCTTTGGAGTGGCATCCCGCTATGATGGTTCCCTTTAACTCAGACTGTGATTTCATTTCAAGTGTGTCTTTTCATCCTGTGATTAGGAATGCTTTGAGTCGTTGCTTAGTATCCTTCACTGGAGCTGGACTACCTTAGTCTTAGGAGTTGAAGAGCTTAGAGGACTGAAAGGGTTCCAGTTCACTGCTACACTGCTTGACTTAGAGCGACTGCGCTTTGTGGGCACCTGTTGTCTGCGGTTATTGCGCGTCTACACCTGTGAAATATACCCAGTATCAGGTATGGTGTATTTGTAAAATAACATTGGAAAAAATAATTTCAAGTATTGAGAAAATCAGTATAGAGATGGTCAAGTATTTGCAATCCTAAGATACCGTTAAGTTGCACCTAAAATTAAGACAGAAAAATGTAACTTTTAAACTTTTTTTCAAATAGAAAATATTTCAACCACTTATTGAAACTTAAGTATTAATGCCAGGTTGTTTTTTTTTTTTCTATTTTGATTTTTAAAGTCATTTTATAGCACACTTCATCTCTAAGCAGTTTCATTTCTGGGTTTTGGTGTTTGGGTTTTATTTATACAGTAAATGACTGAATTATTATTAACATAATCTGGTTTATTGGCACTTTTTATTTTTCTCAAAGCTACAGGAAAAGCAGTTGTAGAAGAAACTAGCAAATTAGCTGAGTGTATTGGAAAAACAAGAACTCTGTTAAGAAAAATTTTATCAGAAGGAGTTGATCATTGCATGGTGAAGTTGGATAATGACCCTCAGGGATACCTGAGCCAGCCCTTGAGTCTACTTGAAGCAGTCCTTCAGGAGTGCCACAACACATTCACTGCCTGCTTCCACTCCTTCTACCCAACACCTGCACTGCAGTGGGCTTGCCTCTGTGACCTGCTCAACTGTCTGGACCAGGTAAGTTACGTTTAGAAGGTATTGGTTGTAAATAAAATACATTGCTTAATATTCTGCAAGAAAATTGATTCACATTTTCTTACCTTATTAATTACTAGTGATCAGTTAGAAATCTATGTGGTATGCATCACTTTTATAGGTAAAACTTAGAAAAATGGCTTCATTCTCTGGTATTATCTATTTGTTGTGAATTATCAGACATGTTTCTGTAACTGCCCACTTTGCAGTTCAGAGGTGAGGTTATCTGAGAGAGGGAGAGAGAGTATAGTGACTAGGAGAACAAGTGCAGCATCACAGAACCCTGGGCAGCTTTCCAGTTATAAGAACAGGAAGAGGGAATGAGTGAGTGAAAGACGTGGAAACATCATTCATTCACTCACAAGCTCTTGACAGAGCTATAAGGCAGACAGAGACATTGAGTCTGATGGTTGGAGACTTCAGTTCTCATGTTGCAGTAATCAATGATACAGCAGACAAAAAGTGAACTATGATGTAAACCATCTTGATCTTTAAGATTTTATTTTATTTTTAATTATGTGTTTATCTCTGTCTATCTATCTATCTATCTATCTATCATCTAGAGAGAGGAAAAGAGGGCTGTTGGAGCTGGAGTCATAGGCAGTTATGACCTACTGAATAGGAATGCTAAGAATTAGATATTCATCCTCTGGAAAAGGAAGAAGTGTTTTGTTGTTGTTGTTGTTTTGTTTTTAGGACATGTTCTTAACTACTGAATGGAACCACCTGTCCACCCCTACATTAATCTTATTGACATTTATAAATTATAATAAGCAGCAAAAGAATGCATATTTTTCTAGTACATATAGAATATTTGCTAAGATAAATCATATACTTGGACATAAATCTAGAAGAATCTAAAAGATTAAAATTGTAAAATCAGGACCAAAGAGATGATAGCTCAGCCATTAAGAATACTGGCTAGTCATCTAGAGAATCCAGGTCCAATGTCCAGTGCTCACAGGAGGTCTTACAAGAACCTATCACTTTGTTCCACCATGGCACGTGTCCTAAGTGGTTCTAAGTGGTACACAGTTGTACATGCAGGGAAAACACTCATACACATTTTTAAAACTTACTTTAAAGAGTATAGTCTACATAATAAGTTCCTGGCCAATCAGGGCTACCTAGGAAGAGCTTATCTCAAAAACAAGGGGGAAAGGAGGATCTTAATTGCCTTCGTCCATTAAAAAAATAGAATTCATTATTTAAAACTTTGCCACAGACAAAATTTCTAACTTAGATACTGTCATTTGTAGAGTCTTTAATCATTGTTAAAAAATAACATCTTTAACATATTACTTCAGAAAACAAAGCTGATTAACTGATGTCATGTCTGATACCAAAACCTAACAGATACTGTGAGAATAAATATTGGACAAATGTCACTAAGGCACATGTATTCTTATAATACTGTTGAGTTAAAATCATGAATAGTGTTACTTATCTTGAAATGCAGATTTAACATCTAGAAATCAGTAGAATATTAACTAAATAAAGAAAAAATCATATTATTCACCATCAAATGTATTCACCAGAGTTAGCAGTTATTTAGTGATAAAAACTTTGTAAACAAGGATGTAGTGAAACATCCTAACCTGATAAAGGATCTTAAGAACAATCTGTAACCAACATCTTACTTGGTGATAAATAATAATGAATACTTTCCTTAGTTTGGAAACAGTATACTGTGTTGTAGAAGAACAATCTAACATTCTCCTTAACCATGAAGTCTTGAATGTTACCCCAAGTTTGGAAACATGTATTGTGTGTTCTTAACACTTTTAATGTAGTAGCAAAAATGATAGCTTCAGGTCTTTACCCTGTTCTTCGTGATTTATTATCACCGCAGTGGAATCCCAGTGTCCTTTGATCCCTATAAGAAGAATAGTGTATTTATCCTACCAGTGGTTCTATAGAAGGGTATTGCCTGGACCAGTGGGTAAATTAAGTATTCTCAGCATAGCAGTCTCCCTTTGAAAGGTAGCTTTTGCAACATTGGATCAAAATGATGTATTTCTGTATTTTTATGCTTCACTAGTAACACACTTGTTTAAAGAGCTAGTGTATGTAGGATTTATTTTAATTAGGATTCCCTCAGTCGATTAGTTTTTAAAAATCAGAAAAAATATATAGTTGAGCTAAGATTTTTACCTAAATTGAAACATAATTTTATGGCCTTAGTAAAATGGTATTTAAAAAGTTCAGTTCTTATTGTTTATTTTTGTGTAAAGTAATTTCATTGCTTTACAGACTGTGTGATCGATTCTAATGGGAGTCCTTTAACATCTCACATTGAAAATGATGCTAGGAAGAATGTGATTGTACAGACACACACACGTGTATGAACATTGGGTTGCAATAGAACTGGGCGTAAACTTTTCTTGAGTCTTCCCCCACCTTGTTAATACTAGATGATAGTTTAACTATGTCTTAATGTATTAATGTGCTGTTATCCAGTATTAAATCTACTTCAATGACTGAGTGATATATACTTTGGTATATATGAAAAAACTTGGTTTCATTGATGCAGTATTTAAGGCTTACTTTTGTTCTTACAAGGATATCCAGGAAGCAAACTTTAAGACATCGAGTAGCCGGCTTCTTGCAGCTGTTATGTCAGCTCTGTGTCACACGTCTGTGAAGCTGACATCTCTCTTCCCTATCGCATATGATGGAGAAGTGTTGCTGCGATCGATTGTTAAGCAAGTCAGCACGGAGAATGACTCAACACTAGTTCATCGTTTCCCGCTCTTAGTGGGACATATGGAAAAGCTCAGCCAGGTATGTCTTTTTGGAAATCTCTTACAATGGAGGAATAAAACAATAGAGAATTACATAGGTTGGTACCTCATCTTCCTTATTGATAATTACTATGTTTGCAAATGATTAACAAATGATTATCTGTTTCATAATAAGCTATTTTCTAATTCTCATGTTTATGTGAAAGAAGTTTTAGTTACTATTTTATTACCATGACAAAACACTATGACAAAGGAAACTTATAAAAGACTCAGTTAATTGGGGGCTTCCTTACAGTTCCAGAGGGTAATTAGTCATTATGGCGTGGAGCATAGTGACAGGCAGGCATGGCATAGGATCCAGCAGCAGTAGGCAGAGAGAAACTAGGCTTGGTGTGGGCGTTTGAAACATTGACGCTCACCCTCAGTGAGACATAGCTCCTCCAACAATGCTGTATCTCTTAATCCTTTCAACGGTTCCACTGGCTGGGAACCAAGCATTCAGTCATAGGAGCCTCTGCAGACCATTCTTAAACCAGCACAATGCACAGTCTTATTCTAAATGACGGCTCTCCTCTAAAATGTGATTAGGCAGTAAATACATATATAATCGTTTATTGCTGTTTCATTTGAAAGTAACTTACACGGCAGAGGCTCAATGTGCCAAGATGGGGGATACCCAGGGAGGGATGGACACCAACCTCTCGAGGAGAAGGGGAAGGGGAATGGGAGTAGGGTCTCTCTGGGGGGGGGGGGACCATGTGGGAGGGGGAAAACAATTGGGGTGTAAAATGAATAAATAAATTAATGAAAGAAAAAAAAAAGAAAGTAAGTTACCGATAGCATAAGCAACCTTTTCTGTTCTAAATAGCGTTAGCAAATGGTACAGTACATAAGGGTGCTTGCCATCAAGCACAACTTGAGATTGATTCAGACCCTCCATGGTGGAAGGACAATCAGCACTTACACATTGTCCTCTGACTATCACATGTGTGTGTACACACACCTCCTCACATACACATGCACATATAAAATACATGAATGGATAAAATAAGAAATAAATAACTTTTATGAAATAGGTTTTTAAAAAATATGCTGGCATGTTAAACATAGAAAACATTATTTAGTAACTTCTTGTGCACTGTTAGAAAGCACTATAAAAATATCAATGGCGTATATCTTTGTAGGATCCCAGTAGAAATTTAAAGTAATTTAAGAGTCAGCATTGGAAAACATCAGCCTTATTAGTTATTATTAAAGAATGCCAGGGAAAGAAATACTAAGATAGTAATTTGTTCCTAGAAAATTAGAAAAAGTTAAAATTTTTTCTTTTAAATTTCAGTTGCTGATTAGATTATGAAGAAAGATACTAACATTAACCTTATAGATGGCTGTTTGGATTTTAAATTAGTCTAAATATATTTTTCCAACCTTTTAGCAAGTATTTATTGTACACTTATTTACTGTAATTTTAACTAGGTTATAGTTGAAGTGGGTAAAAACATTCACAACTTTTGAATTGAGTGTCTACAAACTACCAGATATTTTTGGGTGAAAAACTGTCATTTCACTACTGCTTGTTTGTCAGTGTTGTCAGAGAGAACTGGAAGAGTAATGAGAAAACTGAAGCTGAGTGTGTATTTGCTAAAAGGAAAGGGTAAAAACCTTAATTAGACTTTAAATATTCATTACTTAATGAAATAGCTTAGTCAGATGTGCTAACTTGGCCAGGCAATTGGGACACACGCCTTTAATCCCAGCACTTGGGAGGCAGAGGCAGGAGAATTTCTGAGTTCGAGGCCAGCCTGGTCTACATACAGAGTGAGTTCCAGGACAGCCAGGGCTATACAGAGAAACCCTGTCTAAAAAAAAAAACAACAACAAAAAACAGATGTGCTAACTTGATAGAACATGATTCAGCCATTCCAAATGTTACGCTCACATTTAATATCAAGGCATATTTGTAAAAATAGTAAGTGTATGTAAAGAGTGGTGACTACATAAAATGTCTAGGCAAAAGGATACTTATTGGAAAAGAATCCTGAGATGGATGATGAATTTGGGGATATTCTGGTGTTTTCTTTAGGAGTTACTATTAGAGTTGTATATTTTAATACTAACATAAGTATGTGTTTAAAGTAAAGTCTTTGAAAATGTAGCACAATTAGTATATATTCTTTCACTTTTTTTATAATAAAATTTTTATACATTCTTAATTAAAATAGAATTACGTCATTTCCCCCTTCCTCTCCTACTGGAGATTGTACATTTTAACATTTTTCTGTAGAGTATGATCAACCATGCCCATAAATACATAAATTTAGAACATTTCAAATGTTTAGTATTTTAAACAGTGTCATTGCCTGACTTCTCATCTATGGTCATGATTACTTTCCCAGCTTAAATGTTAGTACTGAATGAACCTTTTCCTCCTGCATCTTAAGTTAGCTAGAGCTTGCACCCTTCTCCCTTAGTTTCCCAAGTCCTAGAACTATTGCCACATCAGGGAGAATATGGAAAGATTTGCTAGAAACTTCCAAAAATCATTTAGAAAGCTAGTATTGCCTTGCATTTGATATGCAGATGTCTGACATGTCATATTGACAGACTGTTATTTGAGCAGCTTCTTGTATTGTTTCTCTTGATAGCCACAAACTAGAAACAAAACAGATAGGATCTTTTCTCCTGCAGATATTTCCTAAAGGAAGCACCACAAGATTCTTGGTTATGACATATCTGTAGCGATTGAGTGTTTTTCAAACCAGACTTTCTGGGAAAGTGAAGTTTCTGGAGAATGGAAAGTTGGAAGGGAAAAACTAGCTTGAGTTTTAAATAAAAATGGATTATTTTAATTCCTAAAAATTATTAGGTTAGAAATTCACAAAAATATGTTAATTTACTCAGATCTTAATAGACTATCTGAAATATGAAAAAAAAACCCTCTTTTAAGCACTTTTATGTATACCATTCAGACTGTAGTTTAGGAAGTAGTGTGTCACGCTGACAACAGTCCTGACAGATTCCTAAGTGGGTGATTCATTTATAGATTTGATTGGAGGAGAAAATGACTTAGCTTCTAGGCCCTGGTTCATTCAAACTGCATTTTCATGACTATTTAATGTATAAAGCAGGAATATGATTATTATGAAAGTACTTATCCATGAACTAAGAAGGTGATTTTGAAAAGTGAGTGACAGCAAATAATGCCCCTGAGTCAGGAAAGTTGAGTCTCAATACCAAACTGTGGTTTTTCTAGTCTTTGGTGAAACTGAGGGATTGCTTGGTTCCTGTGACCTCTAATGAACTTAAGTGTGCCTCATTCCATTCTCTGTGGGGAAAGTGCATGAGCGAGTAGTACAGGGCAGAACTCTGTGTGGACAGCAGGTACATTTATAATCTTCCCAGTATTTGGGGGGAAATCTTTTTGGAGTTGGAATTCTAATGAAATTTTAATTTCTTAGAATTTGAAATTCTAATTGCACAAGTAGAATTTTCTGACAAAAATTGGGATTTTTGTTTTCTTTCAGAAATCGAATATAATAGGAGTTTTAAAAGATTTAGCTCTATAAGAATTTTATAAATGTACAAACCATTTTTATAGAGACAAGTTTTACTGAAGTCTTGTAGAAAAATAACTTTAAGTAGGATGACTAATTGTCTATCACATAGACAATAAATAAATAAATTAATTAATTAAATAAAGTGTCATGAGTTAAAATAAAGTATGTGAAAATGTCACAAAGCTAATAGAAACATTGTAAATTATGATGAGTCAAAAAGAAATAATAAAGGTGTAGATCTTTAGGGTATCACATGGAAAGAACTGTACACAGAGAACTCCTGTGGGAGAATGTAAGGCAAAGCTTTGCCCCTCTCTTCTCCTGTATCCTGCTGTAGAGTGAAGAGAACATCTCGGGGATGACGAGCTTCCGGGAAGTGCTGGAGAAGATGCTGGTCATTGTTGTGCTTCCTGTGAGAAATAGCCTCAGGAGGGAGAATGAGCTCTTCTCCTCACACCTGGTCTCCAACACCTGCGGACTACTGGCCAGTATTGTCAGTGAGCTGACTGCCTCAGCCCTGGGGTCTGAGGTAAGGAGTTAGATTTCAACACTGGGTAAATAAGCGTGTGTTCTGTAGAATGGTAAGCCTGCTGCTTTAAGACACTCTAGGCTGTGAGATCTCATAGCCTAAAGAGGTCAGGCCAAAACTCCTACACCTGTGTGGGGAAGCCAACCTGAGTTGGGCTTTATCGCCACTAACTTATAGTCCTTCTCAGTACTCTTCTAATCACTCACACACACACACACACACACACACACACACACACACGCCAGGTATTTTTTTTGATTCAGGAGATTTCTTTATTTCTTTGAAGAGTCTCCTCTGGTCTAACCACACATTCTACCCCCTCATCCTGTCTGTGGTTGCTTTCTTTGTCTTTTACTTAGTCACCTTTCCCTTTAAGGCCTCTTTATATTGTCCCTGATATGATATACTTTCGTTTTAATGTTCATCTACCTCTCAGTGCCTGATGGTGGCCTTTGAAAAAGGCCTGTGCATTCTGATGGTCATTTCCTGTCAAGTTCTTTTCCAAAGCAGCCTCACCCTCTTCTTTTACAGTATCATTCACTATAGTACATGCCTGTAATCCCAGCATTTAAGAAGGAGAAGCAAGGCGAGGCTAGTCTGGGTTATTTAAAAAAAACTCTTCATTAAAATGATAAATAAAAAACAGTAACAACAGACATACTGACCTTTCCATGTTGTTTCTTTATTCATACATTTTGGCTTCTTAGACACTCATTTCTAATTGGGTCAGGAATATGCGTTTAGAAAGGCTCTTTGGCTCTTTGTGCTGCCAGTCTAACGCTGGATTTAAGGGAAAGGCCCTGTTTTACATGAGTAAGATGGAGTAATAGAACAAAACACCTGATGTCCTTTGGCTCCTGCACAACATATGCATACACGAAATAATACATAAAAATGAAAATTTTATTAAAATTTAAATTAAAATAAATTAAAATTAAAATTTTTTGCTTGCCTGCTCTATAATTTACTGGTTTTATTTTTACTTTTTAAAACTCACTCTCTAAATCTCTTTCACAGTGTGTGTGTGTGTGTGTGTGTGTCTGTCTGTCTGTGCCTGCGCATGAGTATACACAATGCACACTTGTAGTATGTGTATGCATTTATATATAGGTGTGCCTCACTATGTGTGTACATATGTAGAATCCAGAGATTGATGTTAGGTGTCTTTCTTGGTCCTTCTCAACCATATTTATTAAGACAGGATCTCACACTGAATGTAGAAACTCATCTATTACCTAGACTGGTCAGAGATCCCCAGGTTATATTTGCTTGTGGACCTCCTACTGATGGCGTTACAAATGTGCTGGCTTTACAGCAGGTCTCCATGGTTATAGAGCAAGTACACTTCCTGAACCATTTCCCCATTCCAATCCTATCTTCTAATTGCTTCTTCATTAATAGGCCCAGATTATCACTGTATATAAAGTATATATAGTCTTCTAGACTTAAGTTCTCGTCTGCCTCATTATGCAACTCCATGAACTTGTACCAATTGTTTCATTAATAGGTGATAAATGATTTTCTGAGGTCAGGCTGGTAATAATAAACAAATGGTATTTAAAAAACAAAAGGTTCCAAAGCTTGGCTTTGTCTGTAGTTACATATACAAATTCATATAAAAGCTGGGCAGAATCTGTCTTACCTATACCTTAGTTTTTGTAATTGTGGTAAGATATTTGTAAATTAAACTTTATCATTGTAATAAGTCCCATAGGTAGAAATTGCACATCCTGTTCTGTAGCCATTGTAACAAAAATTAAGTATCAAATATTATATGCTTGATACATTTTGTGAAGTATTGTTATTTTCCTCTTTCCACTGCCTTTCTTAACCATGTTTTATAACTTATCTGAATGTTTTAACTGATTTTAATGCTTCTGGGTTTTTTGTTTTGTTTTTTCTCTCAAAAAAGATTATGGGTTGATTTTGAAAATTTTATCTTAATTTGAAATACGTCATTCAAATGGAGGTTTAGTATCTAACATGTGTTCACTAAATATTTTGTTTCAGATGACATGAGTAACACACAGGTTAACAACTGCTAATGGAATTGTGTGCGTTGTTTACAGGTTGATGGACTTAATTCTCTTCACTCTGTAAAAGCCAGTGCTAACCGATTCACAAAAACCAGTCAGGGAAGAAGTTGGAACACTGGGAATGGGTCCCCGGACGCAATCTGTTTTGCAGTAGACAAACCTGGGATTGTGGTTGTGGGTTTCTCTGTCTATGGAGGAGGTGGTGTACATGAGTACGAGTTGGAGGTGTTGGTGGATGATGTAAGTACCACTCTTGCAGCATTTTTCTTGCTGTGTGGTGATAAGTTTATTATAATCATAGTGTGATGACTTCAAACCTTCAGAAATTTAACAGATCACCTATGTATAAACATTAAATTAGAATCAAAAGACTTATGGGTTTTTTTATTTTATTTATTTTAGTTTTGGAATTATAGAAAAGTAGAGATTTTAAATGGAATTAGAAACTAGAAAGTATATAGCTAAGCCTGTTGTTCCAACTCTTGTGGGTTTTTATTTTTGGTTTTTTGGTTTTTCTGTTGTCATTTTTCATGATCCTAAGAAACAGTGTTTAGGTAAATACTATTTCTTCCAACAAAGGCTACACAATTTTATCAAAATACTGATGGAAAATTCTTACTAAAGATATTGTTTATTGATTGGTATAGTTTTATTTTTTTCTAATATCAAATTATTTGAAGTGCTTGAATTTTTACAAAGTATCTTTAATATGAGACAGAAAACACAAAATTAAGCTTCTTATAATAGTATCTATTTGACTGATTCTTTTGAGCAATTAGTTTTAATTTAATATTAATTTAAATTAAATTAATTTAAATTTAATTTAATTTAATATCTACTTCACTAGGCTCAGTTTGCAGTCTTTCCATAAAGATGTTTAAATACTTCCAAGACCTAAGATGATACTAGTCAACTTACATTTTAATCTCTTCAGGAAACAAGATAAAAGTGAATAGCTTAGAGTACCAAAATCTTTAGATTGTACAAAGAAATGCTAATTTCATTTTAATACATTTATTTGTGTATGTGAGTGTGTGTGCATCCACATGCTAAGTTGCATATGTGGAGATCAGAGAGCAGTGGTGGGAGCCAGTTTTTCCCACCATGCAGAGGATCTCAGAGATCAAACTCAGGTTGGCTTGTTTACCTGCTGAGCTATCTTCACCAGCCCATAACTAATTTTTTATACAAGGCAATAAACTACCTAAAGACACTAAAGAATTATAATCATAATTGTTCCTACAATAAAGTTAACCATCTCACAAATTTTTTTTTTTATATCTTCATTAGAGTGAACATGCAGGAGACTCAACTCATTCTCATAGATGGACATCTCTAGAGTTAGTTAAAGGAACTTATACCACAGATGATTCACCCAGTGATATAGCTGAAATCAGACTTGACAAAGTTGTTCCTTTAAAGGTAATTTCAACCATATTTCTTTCTAAACTAAGAAATAGTGTTACGCCAATAAAGATACTGAAGAGTAGAGTTGGAGAGGGTGCAGGGTGCTTCTGGGAACTGCTCTTGCAGAGGACATGAGTCTGGATTGGATCCTAGCACCCATGCTGAGTGGTTCACAGCACCAGTTACTTCAGGTCCTGGGCACCCAGTCCCCTCTTCTGACCTCCTCAGGGGCCTGCAATCACAGGCACATACTCCTACATAGATATGCATGCATACTAGTTAACAGTAAAAATACATCTGTTTTTGCACTTGAGCATTGACTGTGGCTTTTCCTAAGTTTTTAATCTGTTGCTTTGCTTTAACTACTCATGTACTTACCTACTCCAATGTAATATTCGGGGTATTGTACTATATCATGCTCTGGCCTTTACACATATCAAAGTCTGGTATACTAGGAGGAACTGTTACATTGTATAGTCAGACAGCTTTAGATTCAGGGTAAGAGAGGTTTAGCTTTTTAAAGGGATTGTACAATATAAGTAGAAAAGATATATAGTAGTATTTATTCAGTTTCAGTACTGCTACAACATTCTCCCATGTGAGATTTCTTAAATCTGGCATATCATCATTTTCCTACTTTTGAGCCTCTTTTGTTGGTGAGGAAGACTAATCCATACTGTAGTATTATACTGTTGAAGTGATGGCAGCAGGGCACAAGCCTTTGTGTTGCAGAGTATTTAAACTGATTATGTATTTGTCTCTATGTTTCCAATTTATATTACACCAGAAATACTTTAAAGAAAACAAAGGCAGTCTTAAGAGTTAGTTGCCGGGAGCCAACCCCCTCGCCCCCGGCTTGGGGGTGAGAGAAGGGGAGAGAGAGAGATGCAGCTGGTTCTTCTTTCTTCTCCTCCTCCCACCGTCCGGTTCTTCTTCGAGGCAGCCCCTATGCTACTGTAGCTGACCTGCAGTCAGCATCCTGGCCCTAAGACCAGCAAGGTGTTAAGTAAATAGCCCTGTGCTATCCTAAAAACTTCTTCTGAGGGTAAATGGACTGCAGGCTAGGGTGATTAACACCTGTAGCCTAACAGCAGAGGATTAGGCAACGTGGTCTTTATTCTATCTCAGCAGGAACTGCTGGGCTCTAACTTACAAGAAGAAAAGACACTTTAGAAAAGTTACTATAGAGTTTATTTAGTGTAAAAAGTATCCTATGAAAGCTATCTGAGGGGAAACGTGGAAAGGTCCTGAGTGGGGAAGAAGAAAAGATTCTAACAAAGTAAAATTCTAAGGGAGAAAAATTCTAAGCAGGGGGAAAGGAAAGGGCGATGGGGTCTAACTAACTGACTAGTCTAACTCACCATTCTAACTGCTCATTCTAACTTCCTATTCTAACTGCTCTATTCTAACTGCTCTATTCTAACTGAACTGTCATCTCTTTGTCCTCAGAACTTATACATCTTTCAGAGTACATGGTCACATGTTACAAGGTTCATCACAAGTTCACACCAAATTTCAAGTCATAAATTGAAATAGAAGTTTACAACACAGAATGTTTACATGAATACCCATTAGGAGTAATTATCTAGCTAGACATTCATCACCTGTCTAGCTCCACAGGTTCGCAGAAAGTTTGAAACTATAACTTAAGAAATTAGTGAAGTTTTGTATAGATAAACCCAGGCAATATTTTCTCTTCTGTCCTGGTACCTATAATAAATTGTGGATTCCCTCTAGTAACCTAGGCTAATGGTTTTATGACCTCTTGGAATGTGCTCTGGGCAGGAGAAGGTCCAGTTACTATCTCTCTTGGGGCAATTAACTGATAACACTCAGGAGACTGGCAGAGTTCTCATTGCAGTTCGACTATGCCTAAGGGACTTAATAGCAGTCCCGATATAAAAGAACTTAATAATCACTGATATAATTTTAGGAATTCTTATAAGATCATCATTAAGACTTAAGAAGTCATCTATTTGTCTATATAGTATCACTACAAGACAGTACATCTTCGTGGATCTGCAGAGATCTGCTACAAAGGGGTGTGCTATTGTTTAGTGATTGTTACATATGTTTAATAATAATAATAATGGGAAAAGCATATTAATAGCAGGAATCTTTCCTAAAATCACGTCCACCACAGCCTTGCTAATGGGGCACACTTGTCGCAGATTATATAATAATCCGAGGCAAGCATTTCAGGATGATCATCTGCTCATTATTAGCTTGTCCCATTATGGCTCCCGACAGTTAGTATTAATGGGGGCCAGAAAGACAACACAGCAGTTAAGAGTACTAGTTGCTCCTGCTGTGGACCCAGGTTCAGTTCCCAGCGTCCACATGGTGTCTCACAACTATCCATAATTTTAGTTCAGGGGATCTTATGAACTCTTTGAACTGCTCAGGCAGCAGGGATGCTCGTGATGCACATGCATACATATATGTAGGTGACACACACAGACATAACATAAATGGATGAATAAGCAAATAAATAAATAAAAAATAGAAAAGAGTATTAAGATTTATCCTTTATATTTATTTTCTAAATATAGAAATCTAGAATCTGGGACAGATTCTGATATCAAAAGATATTCAGTAAGTATTAGGTATTATACTCATTAAAAACTCATTTAGTGTTATTATTTATAATGACCACAATATTTCAGTATATTAGAGTTCTTTCTGTATTTTCCTTATCCTGTGAACAGATCTAACATGCTTTTATGTCTTCATCATGAAGGAAAATGTTAAGTATGCTGTGCGCTTGAGGAACTATGGCAGTCGTACAGCCAATGGAGATGGAGGAATGACCACTGTCCAGTGCCCTGATGGGGTGACTTTTACCTTTAGCACATGCAGCTTGAGCAGTAACGGCACCAACCAAACCAGAGGACAAATTCCCCAGATACTATACTATAGGTAGGTGTAGTTATAGTTAGAAGCGAAATGTGCGTAAGTGATGGGCAACATTTATGATGATATAAAATATGCCAGGTTGTAACTAAATTACACAGTTTATCTTCCTAGCACATACTTAGTCAAATTCCTGTGAAAAATCCTCATTTTAAATGTAAATTCAGTATTAACTATAAAGGTAAATGCTTTTAAATTTTCATTATTCTTTCAATATCATGAAAGGTTTGTTTTTGTACTGCCATATATATTGCTGATGTTATATTTTAATTCTTTGATTAAATCAAAGAATTACAAATTAAATACAAATTAAAAATTTGGATTTAATCAAATGTATTTTAATTCTTTGATTGTATTTAATTCTATTTTGAATGTATTTAATTCTTTGATTGTATTTAATTGTATTTTAGAATACAAATAGAACTTACTTATTTTTGAAACAATTATTTAAACTAAGTGACCCAGCCTGACTGACCAGGTTCTTTCAGGTTCTTTCATCCAAATGAAGAATAGTTTTACATGTAAAACTATTTCCACCAGCTCACGATAGCCTCTGGGACTCTAGGCCATATAATGGTGGCAGTTTTCTTAGAGTCTACTTTAGTGAGCTATTTTGTAGTTAAATGATGGAGAACAGAAAATTATAATCTTTGAGGAAAAATAACCCTATATGTACATTTTTCATTGTGTCTGACTTTGTTTGTATAATAATTTATCTATAATCTTAGTGTAATTATCCACTTTTTCCCTCAACTTAACTTTGTATCAAGCCACTAATATAGCTATAGTGCTACTTTTGTTTGTCTTGGCTAGTCACACAGTTGGAATTTTTTTCTATCGTTATTTACAGAAGAGGGAGCCAAGGCATTAAGTACTTAAATGTTGTTCCAAAATCTTATTTGTAGTGACTTACAATAAAGGGGTTTATAGACAGGATGTTGGACTCCAAGTAACAAAACTCCCTTAAATCACCATACATATATCCTCTTTAAGGATGTACTCTGTGGTAGGCAGGTAGATGGTGTAGGTTTAATGTTTCCCATAGTCGTCACCCAGTTGTAGCCAAACACCTTGTTGTTCTAGATGTCTCTTTTTCTTGCCTCTAATTTGGTAATTTCTGACAAACGTATTTGTAAAGTGGTCTCCATATGACTTCTATCATTCCTGTGATTGGACTGCTGATCACCAGTCTGTCTAACTTTAACATGATCGATCACTGCCTCCATCTCAGTGTGTCTTCTTTCTCTGCTGTCCATACAGTCAGTTCTCCACAGTGCATCAGCGTTCCCTGATAGGAATGAAGGCTTACTCTCCCTTCCTCAGTTCTTTCTTGACTCTGCGATGAAATAGGAGTTTGCTACCTTGGCCTTGAAACTCCAAATGAACTAACTCCTGTGTACTTGTCTACATCCTCTTCCTTGAACTCAGCACCTGGCGCCCATTGTCCAGATACTTTTCTCTTACATTTTCCATGGGCCTATTTGTAGTTTGTTTTTAAACACAATTCAGGTCCTTGTTAAATATTAGTTCAAGAAAGAGCAACTTAGTCCAACTAAGATAAAATAGCACCCTGTACTTTATAGTCTGCTCTGGTTTTTGCTCAAAACCTTTATCACTTTCTAAACTATACTGTCTTAACTGTAATTGTTTTTCACTTTATGTTTATTGAGAATTTCTGATCTGAAAATGATGCCTAAAGTTTCCAGTGTAAACCGTTTTCATGCTTATTCATGTCACAGGAGTGAATTTGATGGAGATTTACAATCCCAACTTCTAAGTAAAGCCAATGAAGAAGATAAAAACTGTAGCAGAGCACTCTCTGTGGTAAGCACTGTTGTTCGAGCCGCTAAGGACCTGTTGCACAGAGCTCTTGCTGTGGACGGTAAGCCTATCCTTCTCCTTTCTTTCTCTATAGTCTAGTTTAGAGCCTGCAGTTCTTCTTTTGTGAACAGTTACTGAAGGGGAGCCACCTTTTAGAATCTCAAAGTGTTTAATTCTTTATCCATTTATTGATTTCGGATCATTCATACTCTTCATACTGGGAGGAAAATTTCTTTTTAGAGTGAACCAAAAAAAAAAAATAACAAATACTTTAATATTTTAAGTTTGCACAATAAGAAAAACATCTCATCTGATTATTCATTTTTGTTTATTTTCTTTTTAGTAGTGGAATTTTTTTGCTAGTATGAATTTTTTTTCTTTCTGTGCTTCCTGTTTCCAGTAAGTATGCATCCAAGTGTGTGGATGAACCTGTCCATCTCCCCAGATCTACTTGTCTAAATCAAGTTCCAGAACTATTTCTCTGGAAAGTCCAGTTGGTATTTTCTTCTTTCTCTGTTCTTCTAGGTCTTAGTTTAAACTGCCTTAGTGCAACCTCATACACATTTTTCCAAAATGAAATGTGCAAATAATCTGATTGCTACCTTTCTTCTGTTTCCCACCTGGGTATCTAGGCATCCTCTACCCTAAGGAGAATTAGTATAAAATATTTAGTGTTATCCTTTCACTTCAAATGTTGTTCTATCCCAAAGGTTTAAGCTAGGCTAAAAAAGTATTTTGTTAATATATGTCATTTATTCTTATGCAATAGTTTTAGAACACCATATTTAAAAGAATAATTGCCCTATAATATAAATATGCAGATTGGCTCAGCCAATCTTTTAAGCATCCTGATCATGGGTAAATGACTAAAATGGCTATCAGCTAAGTCCTTTATGGGAAAATAGAAGTCACAGTAGCTTAGAAACAACAAATGCTTTTTGGAATGTTTATATGTGCAGATATTGTTCTAAGTGTTTTATATTGTGTGTCAATTCATTTAATCCTAAAAGCATTCAATGGAGAAATATTGTTGTTATTTTAAATAATTTGCTTGGTGTCACTCATGCAGCTGTGTTTAAAACCATTGCCCTAGGTTCTATTCCTTTTAATAGCATTTTACAGGTATATATGTAGACCATGTTAAGAATTTACTATAAGATATACAAACACTATAGTAAGTTGGCTTTTCATCTTAAAAAGTGGGAAGTATCTATTGTAAGGATTGAGATAGCAATAAATCCCTTAGAATAAATTGAGCCTGTCCTTTATAAATGTAATTGATGTCAAGTACAACTTTCTGAGGACAACAGGGTAGAGGATAGTATAGCATGCATATAGTATAACAAACTACCTTCTAACTACAGTCTTAATGCTTTTTTTAGCTGATGACATTCCAGAACTGCTTAGCTCCTCCAGTCTGTTTTCCATGCTGCTTCCCCTTATTATAGCCTACATAGGACCAGTAGCTGCTGCTATTCCCAAGGTGTGTAATCAAATTCTATTAACTTTAATCTCTTACCATTGGTACCATTTCACAGGTCTTACATCTTCCCTTTAAAGATGTATTAATCACTGAGGCACTAGGGTTGTACGTAACAGATAAAGCACCTTAAGTGTTAAAAGTTGTTAGCTAAGTCCCATTGTTCCTAGCATTGCTAATTGACTTAGTGTAAATATTGACTTCACACTTGAAGAATTTGGGAATAGGAAATCTATTTTATAAATATGACATAAAGAAAGATTAAGTTACCTGATTTTTTTTTAAATTCTGAACTTGATGCCAACTCTCCATCTTCAATAAAATTGTAAATAAAAAAGGATATTTTATAGTAGTGAGATAAAACATGAAGATGTCATAAACTGTAGAGTCTTTGGCATAAATTAGATAGAGTAAAGCTATTTATTATAGATCACAGAAAAGTAAGGGTTGTAAAACATAGATTATTTCGATATAACATATATAATAATCTACCCACTAATAACCCATTTTTATTTAAAAATACTTTATAGAAACTGTATGAAAACTGGTACTTATAAGAGTTACTATCAATTAGGATAATTCCTAAGTAAAATTAATTTCACACTTATTTAATCATGTATATTTTTCATATCTACTAGGTTGCTGTAGAAGTTTTTGGCCTTGTCCAGCAATTGCTTCCCTCAGTTGCCATTTTGAATCAGAAGTATGCACCCCCTGCATTCAATCCCAATCAATCAACTGATAGTACAACAGGAAACCAACCCGAGCAAGGCCTCTCGGCGTGTACCACTTCCAATCACTATGCTGTCATTGAGAGTGAGCACCCATACAAGCCTGCCTGTGTGATGCACTATAAGGTGGGCACCATTCTTAGCAAGACTCAAATTCAGACCTGGATCTGAGGTTTTCTAATGATATCGGAAAGAGTATTTGTGTATATTCAGAAATGTTACTTCTTCTATATAGATAATGTGGTACTATTCGATTAAGGAAGACCTTAAGGCGTATTCTTTCCTAATACAATATATCCTGAGTACAGTTTCCCCTCCTTCTACTCTTAGTTCTTTCCAACCTCTGCTTCCCTCCCCTCTGGATCCACTCCCTTTCTGCCTTGCATTAGAAAAGATCAGGCGTCTAAGAGATAGCAACCAAACATGTCAAAATAAAATATAATTAGGTAAAACAAAACCATCACATCAAAAATTGGACGAGGCAACCCCAATAGAAGGCACAAGGATCAGAGACTCATTTACACATTGTACAAAAATACTAGTCTGAAAGCTATAGTACATATGTAGAGGACCTGGCATAAACCTGTTCTGGCTCCGTGCTTGCTGCTTCAGCCTCTGTGGGCTCATATGAGCTTTGCTCAGTTGATTCAGAGGGATTTGTTCTCCTAGGGTCCTCCATTACCACTGGCTCTTATGACCTCCTCTTCTGTGTTCCCTGAGCCCTGATGGGAGGGATCTCTCTCTGTCTCTCTCTCTCTCTCTCTCTCTCTCTCTCTCTCTCTCTCTCTCTCTCTCTTTCTCTCATGTCTGGCTGTAGTCTCTGTTCTTATCTGCAGCAGGAGGAAACTTTTCTGATAATGGCTGAATATGTCACTGATCGAAGAGTATAGTAGAATTTCATTAGCTGTCATTTTATTGTTACTTTTTTTTTTAAACCCAGTAGTATTTGGTTTTATTCTATGTCTCTGGGATATCTAAGAAGACAGACCTTCTATCTTACAGATTTTATACAATGATAGGTTTTTGAGAGTTGTTTGAAAATATCTTTCTAACAGTATTGCAGTATATAATGCTATAATAATTATATATATTATAATATGCTATAATAATTACAGTGAATATAACTCTTAAAAATTGTAAATAGTATTTTTATGTGTGTTCCTCTGGGCATGTTTGTTCATGGATAAAGAGACCAGAAGGACAACCTTGTGTTATTCCTTAAGCATTATCCACATTGTTTTTGAAACAGAGTTTTTCACTGACCTAGAACTTGATAAGTAGACTAGCTTGGCTGGCCAAGATGCTATGGGGATCATTTTGTTGTTTCTTCCCCAACCCTGCGATTAAAGCTTGTACCACCATGCCCAGCTCTTATTTATTGATTTCTGTTTGCACAGGTCCTGGAGACTATACTGTAGGCTTCAAGCTCTTTACAGACTCATCTGTCACCCTACCTAGAAGTCATACTTTTAAAACTGGCATTCCTTTACTATGATCAAATCTCTGAAAATTTAAAGGCGCCTACTCAGAATATTGTGAAAAATAAAAAGTAAAATGTTTAAAAGTTTAAGGTTATCATATTCAAGTCCTTTTAGTAAATAAATATAAATGAACCGCATGGGGTTTTTTCAATTTCATTTATATTTTTACGCTTGTAAAATAGTCAATCTATTTAAGAAATAGATACATAACAATAGAAAAGACCTGACCTTTAGTTCCTGACCTTTTTTTTTTTTTTTGGATATTTTATTTACATTTCAGATGCCATCCCCTTTCCCCATTTCCCCATTTCCCCTCCCTAGAAAATCCCTATTCCATACTCCCTTTTCCTTTTTGCTTTTATACAATTTTTTTTAAATGTTAATCAAAGGCTTTATAAGTTTGGTAATTCTCAATCAGAAGTGTAACCCTATACCCAACCTAGATATATCAACTATCTTTGACTGGTGGAAACACGTGAACATCTGCCTCCATGCCCCACCCTCTCTTTTTCTTTCTCTCTCTCACCACCTAGCTTCTCCTCTCCTTCTTCTTCCCCTCTTCTTATTCCTTCTCTTCCTCTCAGTACTCCTTCCCCCTTAGCTCCTCCTATATATCACCCTTCCTGTTAAAATAAAACTTTTCTTTCAAAATACAATTAGAGCATAATTATGCCTATTTGTACCAGTGAGGTACAAGATAGTCCTAATACCCAGTCCATCATTTTGTTGACTAACCAGAACCTCTGTCATCTCTCCTAACTAAAACACTTAGTTTTGAACCTGGCTTTTTTCTTGGCTTTAGAATGAATGTCAGCTGAAAACCATCTACTCAGATCTTTTCTCTCAAAGTAAATAGCCAGGATTGGCTATGAGACTATAGGTATTCAACCCCGTCAGAAATCTAGAATGACTGAGTTAACTGAAACTATGGGAAGCACAAAGCATAGCTTCTAAAACTTAGTCAATTTATAGAGACCGCTGAACACCTGGACAGTCACACCTACAGAATGTTGGAGCATCTGATCTTCAGCCTTCTGGCCCAGAGTCATCTGACAGACCTTAGTGCTGCAGAATTATTAAGGGCTGATTACTCTGTCTAGGCAGATATAATCAGTCGACTATTCTGCAAGTGTGTCCTTTTCTGGACAGTAATTTGTGTGTAGATGGAAAGAGGCAATTCTTGCCTAGTGGTTGTCTCCCCACAGCTGGAGTAACTCCAAAGATGCTCAATTTCTTCTTAGAATCCAAGACAGGAAGCTGTCAGGAGCAGACAGTTCTCTAATCAAAATGAACATTAATATAGAAATGTTTGTAACGTCAGTTCTATGGACTTCTGATGTTTTGAAAACCAACTATCCATGTAAGGTAATCTGGACTGTTGTCTGTTAACTCCTCTCAGCTATTTCTAAATAAAATATAGAAAACACCCTAACAATAAACTCAAAGCCATGAATTTGCTATAGGCCCTTAACTCACAGGCTAACCATCTCAAATCAGTTAGAAAAGTTAAAGAAGGACTGGATCTAAGCCTTGTATTCCTAAATGTGTTATACAGGCACAATGCCTATGAGAGTGTCAATATTCATCTCACTTTTATATCAATAAGCTCATACCAATGAAAACCTTAAATTTGAAATCAATGTAAATTTTGTTCCTGGTCTTCTAATTTAAACCTTAAGCTCTTAATAAACCCATTTTACTTGTTTTCTACTTATTTCTTCCCTTTTATATTATTGTAAAACAGTTAATGATATTTTCTTTTGCATATATCTAATATAAGAACCATTTGAAATAACTAACCATAGTGTTACAACACTTAAACTGAGTAATTCCTTAATATCAAATTGACATATGTTATATGAGTTTGTTTGAGTTTGAATTCACATAAGATGTCCACTTTTGGGATTGTTTATTTCTTTAGTCTCTTTTTATGTTGAATCGCTTTAAGCATACTCATCCCCTCCATCTCTGGCTTTGGTTTCCTCCACTTTGGTTGTTGAGGAACCCAGTCCTGGGTGCCTGCTCTCCCCTTACCTTGCTGGGCATTTAGATCCTCTCGTCTAATTTTCTTTGTGTTGTTGTTCCCGGGAATGAGCAAATATGTAAACTTACGTTTCCTGCTTCGGCTCTGGAATCAATCACTTGAAAGAAGCAATGGTTTTGGTTCTTTTATATAAAACCACATTTTAATGCATATTTTAAGGTAAATTAGAATTATTGTCTTTTAAAGTAAATTATATATCTTGTCTCTGTGTATTTTTTACTAAATTGTGTATATGTCTATTTGAATCATTTAATGAATTGGCTTTAAATTGGATTTTTGTTTTCTAATTATTAAATAGCTGTGAGTCCCAAAACTAAATGATAAAACAACTGTTCTTTTTCTTTACTCTGTTTCTCCTTTTTCATATTTGTAGTATAACATCATTCTGTTTCATTTAATAAAAGTCTACATACACATAAACAGAGATCCTCTTGTCTACTGCCAGGTGACATTCCCAGAATGTGTTAGGTGGATGACAATCGAATTTGACCCTCAGTGTGGTACTGCACAGTCAGAAGACGTCATCCGTTTGCTTATTCCTGTCAGAACCCTTCAGAACTCAGGATATGGAGCAAAACTGGCATCTGTTCATGAAAACCTTAATTCATGGATAGAATTAAAGAAATATTCAGGATCCTCTGGATGGCCTACTATGGTTTTAGTGTTGCCAGGTGAATTTTTTCTTCTCTTTTTTGGGCTGAAATGGAAGATAGATTATCTATATCTATATCTATATCTATATTTATATCTATATCTATCCATATGTATAATGGAAAGTGTTTAACTTCAAAGAAAATTATTTAAAGACTTATGGGTCTTGGTTACAATTAAGGATAAATAACACGTGCTGGGCAAGGGACGTAGTGTGGTCTAAATTTGTGAAGAGTTGTTGTGAAGATTTTGTGTGTATGTGCGGGGCTGAGGGTGGGGGAACTAACAGTGTTAATACTGACTCTTCTGTATAGTCAGGACCAAAGTACCCAAAAAGTATGAAAGTGGACTTGATTTTCTATTTTCTCAGTAAATGCCATATTTTTTAGAAATAGGTTGCAAGCCCCTCCTCTTAACATGTGAGTGTGGGGTGCGGGTGGGGGTGGGGATGGATGTATGTGAATGCTTATTTCTGATATTTATATTTTTCCTTTAAAAGAAAATGTAAGTTTTAAACTCTTTATTGTCTGAAGTATCCTAATTTTAACCATTTAACAATAAGTACTTTTTCAAACACTTCAAAGTGTAGAAGGAAGCTTTGCCATCCTCACACATTCTCGCCTTGGTGAGTTTAGAGCTTTTCCTTCGACTCTAACCTACTTCTATTGAATTGGTTGATTTGTTAATAGATCCTAAAAAGCCAAGCACAGATTACTTACTTCAAAGAAGAGAAGACTAACCTAGGTACTCAGTAATTGATATATCATGTTTAGAAATGCCTAAACTCACTTAAGGGTAGGATTAAGGGAACTGATTTAACTATAATGGAAAGTAGCAACAATTCATTAGAGTTGGTTCAGTTGTTGCTTCTAGCAGCTCGCTTAAGTAAATGAAGGACTTCTTTCTCAAAACATCTTCTTTCCATTTTAATAATTGATTTGAAGAATTATTTATATAATAAAATAATAAAATATTATCAAATTATTTTAGGCTTTGACCTCAGTAACAGAGACAGGTACTTGCTCACACACACACTTTTTTGTTTTGTTTTATTTTTTAAGGAAATGAAGCCCTTTTCTCACTGGAAACTGCCTCAGATTATGTGAAAGATGACAAAGCCTCCTTCTATGGGTTCAAGTGTTTTGCAATTGGATATGAATTTAGCCCTGGACCTGATGAGGTAAGAAAAATTATTTTCCTAGTCTGTCAAGAACATTTGGCTCTTTTAAAGTTTCTATTGTTTTAAAATGCCTTGCAAGCCAGAGGTTTATATTTTAAAATGTTGTGTAGTTTAATTATGTGTGGTAACCTTTTGGTACTTTTTGTACATGGGGATAATTGAGTTTGTGCAGTATGGTCCCATTTTAGTGAAGTGTATTTTGAAACATAACTCATGCCCATGCTAAAGTTGTTCTACCTTTAGTAAATAACAGAACCTAGCTTCACAAAGGGATTTAGCTTATTCTACACTAAAATAAACCCAAGATCATAATTGCCCAAAGTAATGAATGGAGAATGATTTGGACAGTGACGGTATAATTGCACACTTGTGACAACATTGGGTATGATATTAAATCTTTCTCTTTCAGGTCCAGCTAATACATCTTTCTCTTTAGTTTCAGCTGCAGAGCCTAACTTTGAATTACATGTTTTCATACTTCACATTCAAACATGTTTTAAATAGTAACTTTTATGCAATTCTACAGGGAGTTATTCAGCTGGAAAAAGAATTAGCCAATCTTGGTGGGGTTTGTGCTGCAGCTCTAATGAAGAAGGATCTAGCACTGCCTATTGGTGAGTCCATTTAATCATAGGTGTTACTAAGGAGTTAGAAGAAAATTTAAAAGTAAGATATATTTATTACAGAATATTCAAAGAAAAACTTTGAACACAAATTCTGTGTTTACATATACAGAGGAACAATAGCTGTTTGATACACTGCTGTTGTTTAAATGGAAACTAGAGCATATCCTAAAATCCTTTTAATTTATTCAAGTTTATATATATGACTATCCTCCATATATAATATATACATATATACACCAAAATACACACACACACACACACACACACACACGTATTTCTTTTTTCACTCTGAATGCCCATGCATGCCTTCTCATTTCATCTTTTATTACTCCTATTATTTATCTTTACCTTTTCTTTGTCATCCCTTTTTATGCCCCTTTCTTGCTCCATTTCAATCCTCTCAGTTTTCTTGATCCTACTTAATATTAGCCCATTTGTGGGAAATATACCAATGTTCTGTTTTAATATTTTAATATTTTTATATAAAGAGAATTATTAGCACCATCATTGGAAAAACAAAAGCTTAGTAGCTGTTAAGATTTTGCTTTTTGATGTAGCTGTACTTTTGGTGGGTTTTTTTTTTTTCACTATTTATTCTAAAGAAAATTACACAGTAAATTACAATCACAATGAAAATAAATGTGTATTTTGCAGAAAGGAAAAAAATTGACATTTCTAGTAAAATCCTATTTTCTTAACTTTTCTTATTTTCATATCATTTATTTAGAAAATGAGATGGCACATGTTTGTCAGGAAAAATGTAATACATTTGAATTAAAATATTTACAAAAGAGAATTACACTAAAAACTAATTATCATTTTACGGAATGTGTCAAGCCCTTTAAAACAATCAATTAAGAAAATTATATTTCATTAACAAACTTTTACTATGATCAACTTTTACAGCTTGTTAAAAGCCCTGAAATAATATTTAAAACATTCTGAAATGTCTGCTTATAATACAGGCTCATCAATACCAGGTTTAGACTCTAAAATTTTCTAGCTGTCTTCATGTAAGCATACACCTCTGATGTTTGAAAGAACATCAGTTACAACTACTGTGACTTCATTTGTCAAATTAATATCTCAGTTACACAGAAACTTGCATCTGCATCAGAAATCTATTATCCAGTGACTCTAAATAGCAGAGCTGACATAGTGGATGGCTAAGCCTCTGCTGCACTGGAAAGCTTTTGAAAAGGCTGACTAAACATAGCAAACTAAAAGGAACCAAAAGGAAATATAAACTTTACCACATAGATAAAACAGGCACAGATGATTTGAATAAATTATTCTTAAACAAAAGTGGATAAAAATTTAAAATTTCAATGTAAATGTCTGAATATTGAGTGCAAGTATTAAATCATTATTTTTAGTAAGAATGATAGCAGATACTTGTACTATTATAGTTAGGTTTCAGAACTCTTCTAAGAATTTTCAAAATATGTGTTCACTTCATCTGTCGCATAAAGTTGCTCTCTAAACAGATCCCTGTGACCCCTTCTGTTTATACATGGAAGAAATGAGAATTGAATTGTGTCCACTAACCTGTATTTTATACCCAGCAAGTACAACTAAGATTTGTTCTTCAGTAGTCAGGCTACATATAGTATTCTGGCATTATCCTCTTCAAGTTAACTATTATTAAAACAATTTAGTACAATCATGTTATAGTCCATCTTTTCTAAACTAGAACAATAAAGTTGTAGAAAAATACCCATCTCTTTCAATACTCAACAAAACAAGTAGTTATAGATTTTAGAAGAATATAATTATGATTTTTTTCACATAAAGTAATCAAAAAATAATGTTGAAGGAAGGATGAAGACAGCAGTGCTTCTGATTGCCAAACTAAGCTACAACCAAATCTATCATTCGGAGTCTAGTTAGATAGCCAATGGGATCAGTGCAGTTGACACAGAAAACTATGTGGCCTGAGAAGAAAAGTTGCCCAGATTATTTAAGTGAAAAAAATAGTTACCTACAAGATTGCTTTCATTGTTGGTGACAGCATCACATCTGTATGCAAGTTCACCTGTGTATATATTGGCACACATACATGCAGTATATAAGAAACTATTGACAATGGATTTCCTTAGGGGAAATGTAATGATTAGAATATATTTATTCCAAACTTTCTTCTAGTCAGCCTGACTATTTCCTCTGAGCCATATAATTGTTTCATAACTGACAAAGAAAAATCAATAAATATACATGTTCTCTATTGCACAATATAAGAAAAATGGCTAAAGGACAAAGGTAATTAATGCCTTAGGATTTTATGACTCATTATTGTTTACTTGAAATATATTTTATTTATTAATCAAAATACTAATTTTATTTGTAAAAAAAGAAAATATTTTAAGTATAGAAACTTCACACAGAAATGCATTCATATAGCTACTTTCTCAGGTTTATACAACTGTTTTACATCGAAACTTGAAATTTTCACCTACAAAATTCACACTTGAGAACCATGTCATTGACATATACACAGACACACACATGACACAAAGACATAAAGACACAAATGGCACAAAAATAGTTTCCTAGTGTTACGAGTTTTTGTGTTGAGCAACATTCATAGTTGCATTAGGACTCTTGCATCATCTGCACTGCAGTGTGACTCTGCCTAATTCTTCACATTGCGTGATAATTGATTACTAGCTTAGCAGTTATAGCTCATATTACACACACACAAACAAACAAACAAAATGAACATTTTAAAAATCTAAACTATTGGATTTATCTATATTTGTAAATTTTGTCAATCTATGACAGCAAGATTATGAAAACAAATAGTGAATACAAAAGATTGGTAAGGTTATTAGTATAGCCTTATTATACCAATATAATAAGGTTATTAGTATATTTTAGTGTAACTTTTTCATTTGTGTAACAGGTAACGAGTTGGAGGAAGATCTTGAAATTCTTGAAGAGGCTGCATTGCAGGTATTGCACCAAACATTTTAACTTTTGTTCATTAGTTTTAAAATAATAGTTTCTAGGATGATTCATATTTTCTTCAATATAAGACTCAGTGGTTAAGTGCTTCATTCTGTTTATTGGCAGTTGTAGAATCATGTAACTTATAAGGTGCTCTTAATGCAAGAGCCCATGTGCTTTTTTATCAGCAGTATCTGAAAAGGATCATTTACTACCCCAAAATATAAAGGTTGTCTTTTAGAATAGAAGAATTCATTTTACGATATCTACTTCTTTCTAATTTTACCATGAGTCCACAGTAGGGTAGCACCAATTTAGATAGGACCTGCATCCTGTGCTAACTATATGTACTTAGTAGTGTACTTATTTACACAGTTATTTGCATGCTTTGTAGTTTATAGTCCCTTTAATATTATTTTCCAATTTTAAAATTACACCTTTAAGTTAGTATTGTTTTTTATGCATCATATAGAAATTCCATGATCTATCTAAGAACCTGGCTAGTATCTAAGTCCTATGATTCTAAGAGTTAGTATTTTATATTTTTTAATTGATCAAAATGAATAAAATAAACATTGATTTGTGTTCATTTAATCAAGATTTCTTTACATATTTTACCTTTTTTAGTTGTCACACAGCCCTGTAAATCAGAGATTCTCATCTCCATTACAGAACCTTGAAGCAAAGCACTTAGGGATGAAACCTGATGGCTTGCTGACAAATCCTTTAATCTGACCACTCTGCTATAGTCATAGGGAGCTCTTTATTTTCCCTGTAATTTAAAAGACACTTATATTAAAAAACAAAACCCAAAAACTCCCAAGTGTGTGTGTGCATTTAATGTTAAGTGGTTATACTTTCAGAAACAAAAAAAGTGATTTAACAAATACTTAATAAATGTTATAGATTATTATTTACATGTAAACAGCTTTCAAGAAGTTCATATATTATCATTTCATAAGATGGTGCTATATAAAATAACATTTGGACTAGATACTATTTAGAGAGTATAACAATTATGTAAATTACAAAGTATGCTATACAATTGATATCCAGCTTATATTTATCAACTAAATAAAGTATTCTACAATCATTCCTAACTTAAAGAGTTTACAATTCTATACTTGAATTATGTTCTGATTTTAATTTATATTACCATCTGAAAACAACACTTTTAAATCAACATCATCTTCCTCAATGTTAAACAACTTAAGTTTGATTATGAGACTAGCCTTTGAGCTAGTAAGACATATTAAAAATAACGTAGCATGTGTGTCTTTTATTTGTGAATCCAGAGAACTCTGTTGGGTGGCTAGAAAGAGCTGATGAACTATTCACCACTACAGTTGTCAGTAATGGGAACTGAAAATGAGAGGTAGCCACCACTCCTTTCAGGAGCTCTGACCCTGCCTGACGTGCAAGAAACACAGCATAGATAGACCATGCCATCTACCATGCAGAGTTTGCAGTTATAGAATATAGACAACTGGTACTGTTCTCCTGTATGTTCTTCGTATAATTTGCACTTCATGGACCAAAGATAGTAAGGCTGGGGCATAGGAGGAAATCATTTTTCTTAATAAGGCGTACAACAAATGAGTACATGTTGAAAAATTCATAGAAAGGTTTCTATTTTAATATATTTACCATATATAGTTGCACACATATATAACCTCTGTACTCAATAGGCCAAGACAAAAGAATCCCACAATCAAGGCCATGTATGGACTGTATAATGGAGCCTTTTTTATAAATAAATAACAAACAAGTAAGATATAAAGATTATTTTTTTTCCCCAATAGGTGTGCAAAACTCACTCTGGCATTCTTGGAAAGGGTTTGGCTCTTTCTCATTCACCGACTATCTTAGAGGCACTTGAAGGAAACTTGCCACTTCAGATCCAAAGCAATGAGCAATCCTTTCTGGATGATTTCATTGCTTGTGTCCCAGGATCAAGTGGTGGAAGGCTTGCAAGGTACTTTTAATGTTACAATTAGTTTCTTTTAAGGCTTCATCCCTAAGGAGAAATTAAATGAGATAATGGCCATTTTGGTGTTAAAATGTTCCTTTTTAAAATCCAGATTCTGTGTTTTGAACCAGAAGTAAAAGGTGATAATATTTTAAAATATGTGACACTAATTAATTGTCTTTTTCCATTGGCTGTATTAGAATGAAAAGAAAAATATGTTAATTTGTTTTAACTTACAAATAAAAATAGAAGTCTAGCCTCTTTTTGGTTTTAATTTTTAAGTTTCAGAGGTTACAGTTTACTATTTAAAGGCAAAATGTTGACCAGTAAACAATAGGTAACCTTTTAAATTAGCCTCCCCTTTGGGCTTCTAGACACTTGTATATAATGCATGACAAAATTACTTAGGATGCATGTCACAAGACAAGCTGGATGTAATTGTGAAGTGGATTCAGGACTGGGTAGCTCCAACAGTAGGAAATGGACAAGTTTTGCAAGTAAGAACAGATATTAAAGAAGGTAGTAGTTATGTAAACAAAGGGTGTACAGGACACCCAGCTGCTCCCAAACAAGTGACCAATATTCTGTCCTTGCTTTCATAAGGCATAAGGAAACTGGTTTTTTTTTTTCCAGGTGTTAGTAGAAATGTAGTCACCCTCAGTAAGAATTCAAATTACCTGAAACTGAATGTCATTTTTTGATATCTTATACATAAAAATTTCAGTATTTTCTAACTTTAAAATTATTTCATAGAATATGTAAACATCAGAAACTTCATGCATTGTTGTGTATGTCTAGAGGATTTTTATTAATTACTTCCCAGGAAAACACTTGCAACTATCACTGAATCAGAAATGAAGACACTGGTTTAGCATTTTGTTCAGTACAAGTTTAGTTTATTTGGCTGAATTTCATATTCTCTTTTTTTTAATTCTTTTAGATGGCTTCAGCCAGATTCCTATGCTGATCCTCAGAAAACATCCTTGATCCTGAATAAGGATGATATTCGTTGTGGCTGGCCCACCACTATAACTGTTCAAACAAAAGACCAATATGGCGATGTTGTTCATGTTCCCAACATGAAGGTAATTGTATGTGAGTTAGAAATGTCTACACATTTACTGCTGATCAGAGTTGAGAATGCCAAGTCTTCACAGTTAGCCTACTCTTCTTTTCTTGTCTTTGTATAATGGAGGACACTGAAGAATTGCTTATGATTTATTTTTATTTTATTTATTAATTAATTCTTTAATTTCCAAGGTACAAGTTAGATGCTCCAGTGGATTCAAAGAAGATAGTTTATGTTAAGCATACATTAAAATTTTATCTCATGATCCAAACATGGAAGCAAAAAGATGGAATAGAATATACTCTGTAGTACGTATAGTATGTCAGGTGACATGCATATACACTCATTGTGTTATCCTATATATTGTCTCGTCTTTGTTGTATAACAAAGAGCATTTGCAACATACCACCATTAAAAGTTGAGCATATGGCAAAGAAGCAAATGCTTTCAAGATTTAGGGAATTTGATGATAAATGTATATGTATGAATATCTTTATATATACATATATATATGTATGTATAGACTAGGCATGTACATGTATATAATATATATAATTAGTATATATAAATACATATTACAGTAATATACTATGTCACCAAAGTATACTCTCAGACACTCCAAAATATTTCTGGAAAGTTGTTAGCAAAGTTAATATTTTCAGTATTTTAATATGCCTTTGAAAAATCAGTTTTCTTATGTGTAGATGAAGGATATTTACATTTTACCGTTGTAGAAACTGAGTTGCAAAGTTTACATTGTTAAAATCAATAACTCAAATTATTAAATGTGGTATTGTGGTATGTGGTAAATGTGTACTTTTCTTCCCTGAAACAGATTTCTGATATGTTTCTGGTATGTTTCAATTTTTTTTAATTTATTTTTTTATATTTTATTTACATTTCAGATGCCATCTCCTTTCCCCATTTCCCCTCCCTAGAAAACACCTATCCCATGCCCCCTTTTCCATTTTGCTTTTATACATTTTTTAAAAATGTTAATCAAAGTAAGCCATCAATTCTAAAGGCTTCTATTAATGAGCATTTTTTCCTTTGTAGACTATTACAGCAAGAATTCAAATAAATTTTTACAGATAGGCTGTTATTATAAGGAGTATTTGCATTTCAATTATCTGATAAGATATTACTTCCTGAAAGTATTCAATATAGATTATTTCTGTTTTCTTTCCTGGTATTATACTAATGAAAAATTTAATTTTTATGCTTTGAAAACTGTGGTTATTTGTTCTAAAATAGTGACACATCTGTGTTCTACTATTAATGTAGAAGACAGAGGTAACGTCATCCTGGCTCTGGAAATGACCAAGGTGAACCAGTGTCAGCAAAATTTGTATCACTGACTTTGTAACTATGAATTACTTCCTTTGATGTGCAAGGATAACTATATGTATTTGGTTTTTATATTATTGTGGATAGGTGGAAGTGAAAGCTGTACCTGTTTCTCAGAAAAAAACATCTTTGCAACAAGAACAAGTAAAGAAATCTCAAAGGATTCCTGGCAGTCCCTCAGCAGCAGCAGCAGCAGCAGCACCTTCTACGACCGACATGACTTTTGGTGGGTTGGCATCGCCAAAGCTGGATGTTTCCTACGAACCAATGATAGTCAAGGAGGCACGATATATTGCAATAACAATGATGAAGGTAATTTATTTTTACTTACCAGAAATTTTTATCTTTTCAGCATTAATTTAACATTTCAGTTATTCAATTCAGTTCAAGTCAATTATACACATAGTATTACAGGTGTAGAGAGTTACTCTCAGATATTAAACTGGCAGTATATATTTCCAAATCCTGTTTCTTCACCTGGAGAGACTTTAAGTCAGTTTCTGGCAGATATTGAGCGCTGACCCCTTATAGAACAAGTTAATGCAGTCAGGGGTTGAGATGACTTAAAGCTGAAGTACTTGTCTGTCAGAATACAGGCCTTCAGGACTCAATGGTTTTCGCGGGTCCTTTCAGTTTTTACAACTCCCAAACATTAGTTTATCACTTTAGATTTCTTACTTCTCCTCACTTTCTAGTTAATAATTCCTTTAGATGGGTTAAAAAAAAAATAGGAGTCCAGCTTTTCACTCATCTGAAGAGGCGGAGTTACCACCCCTTGTCATCATGCTGAGTGTAGGTGTTTGGTACTTTTAGAAAGCGGGGTCCGTATTCTAGTATCTGAAAGATATGATTGTACTGATAGTTTATAAACACTGTAGTACAATAATATAGTATAGTTAGGAAGACAGCTGAGTAGGAAGCAGGGCCGCTTGAAACATCACAGGAAGACTGTTGGCTTCCTCTCAGAAGGTACCGTGAGAGTGTGGAATGTGACTGGAGAGTTGTTAGAATGAACTTTAAACATATTGAGTGTTGCATCAGCCCAACTTCAATGCTAATGAAGAGTAAAATGAAAAGAATGGAAGTAGGAAATAAAAGATGAAATTCTTAACTGAAGTAGAAAACATCAGAGAAATAGGGTATAGCAAAACAGGAAGAGCTCTGCTCCAGGTCATAGATGCTGTCTCAGAGCATTGAGCCCTTTGATTAGCAGAAACTAGGGTTTTCTCAAACTAATATTTTTAAGCTGTTAGTCACAGAATGTTAAGTTCCACAGAGAGGTGGACAAGGAATGACTATTTAGAGGGCTAAAGATGGACCAAGATAAATTGTAACTTGGCTCTGGGGCTGCAACATTTTAAATACTTCGCAGTCAATCAACCATGAAGAGGGATGCATTTTGAAGGTGTACCTTCTTTGGGGGACTTTTCATTCACACAAAATTTTCTATTTTTTTTTTAATTTATTAGATATTTTCATTATTTACATTTCAAATGTTACCCCCTTTCCTGGTTCCCCCTCCCTCCCCGAAACTCCCTATCCCACCTCCCTCCTCCTGCCTGAGTGGTCTCAGCTCATTTATTGGATATTTTAGCATTGCACTAAATGGAATGTTTATTGCAAGGGTGCCAGTGTTCCTTGTCTCTTCCTTAAAGGTATATGAAAACTACTCATTTGAAGAACTGCGGTTTGCATCACCAACTCCTAAAAGGTAAGAACTGTTTTCTCAAAATGTTGCTGAAACTAAAACGTAATCATCCAAACTGAAACAATTTTCAAAAATCCCTTCCGTATTTTCTTTTGTTTTAAAACATTTTTACTAATTCTTTGAGTCCATATGTGCAACTGCCCTGTTGGTTTCTGGAAGTCATCTACCACCACTAGCCTTCATCATCCCTCTCCATGAAGATCCGTGAGCCTTGACAAGAGGGATCTAATAAGAACAGTCCATTTTAGGCTGATGGCTAAATTGCCTCTTGTTCTCTGTATGTTTACCAGTTGTGAGTTTCGGTTAATTGCCATCTGCTGTAAGAAGCTTCTTGAATAAGAGTTGAGATCAATAATTAATAGTCATTTTAATACTGTTTATTCACCATAATAATAATATTTCATTATATCCCCTATGCCTTATAACCTATCTAGCCACAGGTTCTTGGCTCCATTAATGTTACCAAATCTAGATTTCATCTTGTGGAGCAGAACTTAGATCCAATCAGAAATGGGTTGTTCTCATGATGTCCATATGGCTATGGAACCTGTGGGCATTTCTCAGGTTACTGTCTTAATTTCCCTTTGTTTTATATATAACTAAAGCACGTGATGCTTTCAAAATAAGGTTTTACTATTAACTTCTGGAGGGTCACAAGAGCAATGATAGATAGCTTGTGACATATATGGGTCTATGATAAACCACTGGCCAGTAGCTCAAAAGAGAGAGAAGTTAGGAAACTAGTGAGACCCTATGGATGTAAGGGAATAACTCAAGAGAAAGGGCATAGAATATACACTTATATAAGGAAAAATATAAAGGGAATAATAGAACAGAAAAGGTTAAATGGGTTGGAGGGTGGAGGGCAGAGTAGAAGATGCGATTTAGGAAGGATAACAACCACTAAACACCTTTTGAAAAAGCTGTGTGAAAACCTACTACTGTAGAAGCTTCCTCTGGGTATGTGTTTGTATACATATACATATACATAAATATAGAAAAGAGTTTAAATGGAGTCATCTCATAGCAATACCCAACTAGACAATACATGCTAATAAATTAAGAGACCAGTACCAATGATGGATTACTAACTTTCTTTTCTAAAATGGTTTTTTACTATAGCATTTTGAAATATCTAAGATTTCCCACATACAAAAATATGTAAGTTGTCAGTATGATTTATTTTTAGTCATCCTTATAATACTGCTAATACACAACATAAAATAATGATGCTAGAATAAGATTATCTAGTATCCAGACTATATATCTTATGTTGTCTAATTTTCTGCCTGATTTTTTATTCTATGACCTTGAACATTCTTTTCCTTAGTGCTAGGATTTCAGTGGGTGCCATCCCAGCCATCTGCTCCACTGTCTGAATTATTCTCCTTCTGTTGAGCTATGGAGAGATTTCTGTGTTGCACTTGGGTTAATTTTGATGTCTCATATTTTTCAAATTCCATTTAATTCTGTTGACTTTAGATCTAAGGTTTTTTTTCATTGCTATATCTTTGGTTTGTAGGGGAAGTTTGGGTTTTGTTACTGTTTTTGGTTTGGGGGGACTTTTGTTTTTTCCCTGTTCTGTTCTGTTCTGTTTTATTTTGGTTTTGAAATGGGATTTTGCATTTTAGCTTGAGATGGCCCAGAATTTGTGATATTCCAGCTATAACCTTCCATGGTCTTGGATGATAGGCATGTGTCAGCATTTCTGTGAGGAAAAGTTCTTTTAAAAATAGTTACTTGAAAACCCCCAAAGATCTCGGTTACTTGACTCTGTTGGTCATCTTGTGGAATCCCTATCCCCTTTGGGGCCTTTAATCCTTCATCTCTTTCGTAAGAGTCCCAAAGCTCTGTCCAGTATTTGGCTATAGGTCTCTGCATCTATTTCAGTCAGCTGCTGGGTGGAGCTTCTCAGAGGGCAGTCATGCTAGGCACCTGTTTGCAAGGATGACAGAGTATCATTAATACTGACAGGGATTGGTATTTGCCTATGATCCCATAGGCAGATAGATCTCAAGTTGGGCCAGTTATTGGCTGGCCGTTTCCTGATTCTCTGCTCTACCTTTGTCCCTGCATTTCTTATAGACAGGATAAATTTTGGGTCGAAAGTTTTGTGCTTTGGTTTCCTTCCACTGGGGGTCCTGGCTAGCTAAAGGAGGTGGCCTCTTCAGGTTCTATATCTCCACTGCTATGAATCTCAGCTAAGATCAAACCCCATTGTCTCCTCAGAGCCTCCAAAGAGCATACATGGGCTGGACCTAGACTCTTTGCATACATGTAATAGAAGTATAGATCAGTCTATATGTGAGTCCCCCAACGACTGGGGAAGGAGCCGTCCCTAAAGCTGTTGGCTGTCTGGAATATGTAGATAGTTCAGCAGTTACCTTCACAGACTTGGAAAGAACTCCGAAGCAAATCTAAAAGAGCACAGTTGTCCATGGGCTGCACCATGTTGTATTTCAGATGACCTTATTAAAATTGATTAGTTTGAAAATTATAAATTGATTTAGGTTGTTACTTTACACTATTTTTATTTGTTCACAAGGTAAAGTTATAGTATATAGTCTACAGTGTTTTCTGTCAAATTTGCAAAGTCCTATTCCTTGCAAATAGACAAGTAGTATTTTATTTCTGGCTTTATTATAGCTCTAAGCTTTTGCTAGAGTAAAAAACAGTGACTTTTATAAAATAAATGTAAACATTATAAATTTATAGCAATCTGAATAAGAACAAAATTAACCTGAGTGTAATAGCACACAGCTATGGGCCAGCACTTAAGAAACTGAGGCAAGAGTGTTAGGAGCCCCTAGCCATACTGGGCTCTATAGCAGGTTACTATTCAAATTGCCTCCAGAGCAAGTCTCTGGGTAGCCTTAGCTATATGGTAATACCCTGTGTCAAATAAGAAAGATGAAAAAAGAAAAATGGAGAGATGAAGAGCAGAGAAATTAAGGGATAGGGAGACAGAATGAAGAAAATCATATGCATTATGTGTTTGAACCTCACAGAAATGGTGACTGACCTAAACAGAAACCTATACTTTGATTGAGCTATCACCATGGACCATTTGCTATGTGGGAAATCCTAGAATAGGCCACGGGAACACTTACAAACAAGATAACCATGCTACCATTTCTTCTGGTATTTTCATTACTATACATTTAATAACAAGCTATTAAAAGGTAAACAAAGTAGTAATAAGTAAACTTATTTGATATAGATGGACAGCATTGGGATTGCTAAAATGTTACAGGATGCAGGAGGCATCTTTAAGGGTTAACATTTAGAAGGTTAACATTAGTTGATCATGTGAAGATATTGCGGTCAGTCTAGCCATAGAAAACCTAGGGTAGGTTGAACTTGATGTCTTTGGAGAACAAACAGAAAAGTGATGAGCCTGGAGGGTACTGAGAAGAGGAACAGCTTTGGCGATGAGTCCAAAAACTACATGATATGTGTTCTGGCAGGCTGTGCTTATGTAGGTTGAGTTTTCTTATAAGCCAACTAATTTCATGAGTTTTAAACAAAAACCTTAAACTTTTTAGAAGATCATACTGGTAGCTCTTCAGAGGTAAATTAAGGGGAAGCAAGAAAAGGAACAGAGAAATAAGTTAGAAATGGGCAGGCAATACGGACTGAGGTAGAGTGCTGAAGTTAGAACAGTAGAGCCCGTTGCCAGAGAGTGGTCAGTCCAGAATCTGTAATTACACAAAAACAAAACCAGACTTGGCAGGTCGCGTCTATGAGTGCATATGTATACATATTTATATATACATACATACATGCTCATAATAATAAAAATGGCTATCAATTTGAGAGTGGAGAGCATTGGGGGTTTGAAATGAAGAAAGGGAAAGGAAAGTGATATAATTCTATTTCAATTAAAAACATTTATTTATTTATTTTTATTAGATATTTTCTTCATTTACATTTCAAATGTTATCCCCTTTCCCGGTTTCCCCACAGGAAACCCCCTATGCCCTCCTCCTTCCTCCTGCTTCTATGAGGGTGTTCCCCCAACACCTCCCCACTCCCACCTCCCAGCCCTCACATTGCCTTTCACTGGGGCATCGAGCCTTCACAGGACCAAGGGCTTCTCCCATTGGTGCCCAAAAAGGCCATCCTCTGCTACACATGCAGCTGGAACCATGGGTCACTCCATGTGTACTCTTTGGATGGTGGTTTAGTCCCTGGGAGCTCTGGGAGGTCAGATTGGTTGATATTGTTGTTCTTCCTATGGGGTTGCAAATCCCTTCAGCTCCTTCAGTCCTTTCTCCAACTCCTCCATTGGGGACCCCATGCTCAGTCCCATGGTTGGCTGTGAGCATTCGCCTCTCAGGAGATAGCTATATCAGGCTCCTGTCAGCATGCACTTCTTGGCATCCAAAATAGTATCTGTGTTTGGTGACTGTACATGGGATGGATCACCAAGTGGGGCAGTCTCTGAATGGCCTTTCCTTCATTCTCTGCTTTACCTCACACCAGTCAGAATGGCTAAGATCAAAAACTCAGGTGACAGCAGATGCTGGCAAGGATGTGGAGAAAGAGGAACATTCCTCCATTGTTGGTGGGATTGCAAGATGGTATAACTACTCTGGAAATCAATCTGGAGGTTCCTCAGAAAATTGGACATAGTATTACCTGAGGATCCAGCTCTACCACTCCTGGGCATATACCCAAAAGATGCTCCAGCATATAACAAGGACACATGTTCCACTATGTTCCACTGTGCAGCCTTATTTATAAGAGCCAGAAGCTGGAAACAACCCAGATGTCCTCCAACAGAGGAATGGATACGGAAATGTGGTACATTTACACATGGAGTACTACTCAGATATTAAAAACAATGAATTCATGAAATTCTTAGGCAAATGAATGGAACTAGAAGATTTCATCCTGAGTGAGATAACCCAGTCACAAAAGAACACACATGGTATGCACTCACTGATAGTGGATATTAGCCCAAAAGCTCAGAATACCCGAGATTCAATTCAGAGACCACGTGAAGCTCAAGAAGAAAGATGACCAAAGTGTGGATGTTTCAGTCCTTCTAAGAAGAGGGAACGGGAGCAAAAACATATTTTTAAAAAATGGCAACAGATTGTTTTTTGTCTTTAGCAGCTGTCTTTAGTAGCCATATAAAACAGATTTCTGCCAATTTTGATTCACAGACCAAATTTTACCTGCTGCTTTGCTTGTTCTTATAAAAGTTACTACAACACAACTTTACTCATTGTGTTTAGCTACTTTTTCACAGAAATGATCAAGTCAAGCAGTTATGACAAAAACTTGTTTTTTAGCTTAAGAAACTAAAATTGTTATATAAAGTATTGACTAACTGCTAGTATAGATACCATAATTTTTACGACGATCAAGAAGTCCTAGGAATGATCAGATATAGATATTTATGTTCTTCGATGTATTGCTCTGTAAGGTATGTGCTAATTAGTAGGAAATAGGAGCTTTTTGTTAAATATGTTGAGATTGAAATTTCAAATTACTTCTCAGATACTTCATATTTAAGCAGAGATATAGCTGTGCAGCTGCAAAAGTTTAAAGTTCAAGGAAAAGTGCATGTGGGAGTTGTCGATGTATAAACGGTACTTAACATTAATGGATGGCAATAGTTGGTCAGGTAAAAGGGTGATTCAGAAAATGAATGTGGGTATCAAACCCTGGGTGTTCCATGAACTAAAGAGCACCGGAAGAAGAGACGCCAGCAGAGTACTGGAGGAAGGTGACTGACAAGGAAGAGGAAAGCCAAGAGCAGGTCAGAAGCAAGTAGACAGTGTTCAGGAGAGGGAGCAGGACCAGCTAGCAGATGCTGCTAAGAGACAGCCGAGGAAGGAGAAGTAAGGGGGAAAATTGTAAAGTGTTTTCTAGTAATAAAAGGGCCTAGTAGAGTAGGAGAAAAAAGTGATATGTGAGAGAAAGTGAGGCTGTGGGGAACCAAGTTCACATCGAGAAACCTGGCTCTAGATAAGAGCCACTGTTCCTTCCATTGTAACCCTGGAGAAAATGAAGCAATCTTGTTTTCCCAATATGATTACTTGATGGAGATTGTAGTTTCTGTTGTCACAGAAGGGAAACGTGAAATCATTATCAGCTGAAAGTGGGCAGGAGAAGTCATGGGGCTGAAGGGAAAGAGTGAAAGTCAGTTGTTAGTCACACAGGTGCTATGTGTGATACAGACATGTTGTCACTGAAGTAGTAAATGATGTTAACTGCATAACCAAAAGTGAATTTTTTGCTACCCACTTTTTATTCAGACCCAGTGAAAATATGCTTATTCGTGTCAATAATGATGGGACCTACTGTGCAAACTGGACACCAGGGGCTATCGGGCTCTACACTGTTCATGTGACCATTGATGGCATCGAAATAGGTAAATATAGCTTTAAGTAATACGTTGCTGCAATAAACTAGAATTAAAATCATCCTTGTATTATTTGTGACATACATACAAATAGGTTTTATAACTTCTTTGTGACTTCATTTCCTCCTTCAGAATGAGTATTGCATTAGTACATTGCAAAGATCATACTATGTGAGGATGATTTATGGTATGTGATCATTCATTGGGGCTGTTGTGAGCTCTTCCCCTTTTCTAGTGTATCAATGAGGTGTGATGCCCTCCTTATCCCTGCGTTATCCTGTGTATGTCACACCCCCACCCACAACCGCCCTGCTGCAACCCCATCAATCATCTTCACCTGGAAGGAGCAGATCTGTCTATTTCCCAGGTGATCTGGTGTAGATCAGTGTCTGCCATAGAGTGGCTGCTTAGCAGATATTGTTATTTAAAAGATTTTATTTCTCACTAGTTTTGAAGAAACTTCTTCTTAGGTGCTCTTTTCCTTAGGTGTATGGAGTATGAAATCCAGCATACAAACTGTGACACCAGAGACTTTGGTTCGTAGCCTTTTCCACACAGTCTGCTTTATTTTCAAAAGGGAGAGCAAAATGGGGAGTGGGAGGGAAACAACAAAACAGTTTGTTAGGGCCGTTAGCTTAGAGTGTGTGTGGGACTCAACGGTGGGAGTGGCTGTTGTCTCTGACTCTTGCCTGCTCTTGGGACTCTCCCTTCTATTAGGTTGCCTTGTCCAGCCTCCATATGAGGGCTTTTGCTTTGTCTTATTCTCTCTTGTTTGTACTGTTTGGCTGTCCTGGTTTGGAGGCCTGCACTTTTCTGAAGAGAACATGGAGGGGAAATGGATATGGAGAGGGGACGTGGGGGAGCTAGAAGGGATGGAGAGAGGGGAAACTGTGGTTGGGATGTATTGTATGAAAGAAGAATCTATTTTGAATATGAAAAAAGAAAAAAATACCATAATGAATTGTAGACTTTACTTAAAAAAAATAAAAGTACTGGATGTTAGAAATGACTTTAGTAGAGTCTTCAATCTCCTACCAAGTGAGTGAACATACTGTTGTGTATTTAAGGTGAGATGGGCTCACGTTTATGTAGACTCATCCCTTTGCTTTTCTATTCACTTCTATTTTTTTGTTCTAACTCAGCCTTTTTCCAAGCTGTCTTCAATCTGGGACCTTTCTTGGCCACAGACAAGGGCAGATAATAATAATAGCTAATGTTGTTGAATATTTAATACATGTACATTGTTGGGTAGATATTTTACGTCATTTAATTCTCCTAATATAAGATTGATAGTATTGTCTATCATTCCAGTCTCATACATGAAAACATTGCCACATGTAAGAGCACTGAGTGGCCCAGCATGAGGACTGTATCTCTTATCTATTGTGTTCTCACACTGCCATCTGGGCCTCATGCCCTCATCCATGCATGCCCTGCTGTCAGGCACAGAGCTTCCATTGCAGCACATGAGTAGTGTTCACACCTGTTGCTGTGCTATTCATAGCACGTGTCAGAAAGCCATGCTTTATGATTATGATGAGAATTATTACTATTATTATTATGTTAATGATAATTCTGTGTGCTTCTACTAAATAACAGGAGCCTCTCCTTCACTTTAAACACTTAGGCAAATGTTGTAAAATGCTCTTTGTCAATTTCAGGACCTCTCAGGTATTTTAATTTTTTTTTCCATTTTTCCCATTTGGCATAAACCACCTTTTTTTTAAAAAAAAAAAAAAAAAAAAAAAAAGCAAAATGCAGATATTTGTCTTAATTGTTTAAGATCGTCTATAATGTAGGAATGGAGAGGTGACATAGCAATTAAGGGCACCAAATGCACTTTCAGAGCACTCAGTCTCCCTTCTGAGCACCTACGTGTTAGCTTACAACACATAGAATTCCAGTCCCAGGGGATGGAACACCCTGCTGTGGCCTCTGCAGGCATCAGGCATGGAGGGGGTGACCAGACAGACATGGTGGTAAGAAAACCATATACGTAAATAAAAAATAAAATAGCCTATGATGTGGCTACATTTCACAGTCCTTTCACTTTGTAGTCAAATGTTAATTGCACTACTTTTCTTACAGATGCTGGCCTTGAAGTAAAAGTAAAAGATCCACCAAAAGGAATGATTCCACCAGGAACTCAGCTAGTCAAGCCGAAGGTTGACCCTCAGCCAAATAAGGTCAGGGTAGGACAAATCAAAAGTGGAATTGGTCAGAGATTTAAAATTGTCATTTGAGGCACAAAGTAGCTCTCAGATAACTAATATTTTACATGATTTATTGCAGTATTTTAATTTCCAGAATCCCTAAATCAATCTGAAGAGCAGTTTATAAGAATTATTCCTCTCAAATTGTACAATTTTGGGTTTTTAGCTTCTCTATACACTTTTTATTGTTTTAAGTGTTCTGTACATTGTTATGTTAAAAGTTTAATATTAACAAAAATTCTACTGAAATTACATGTGAGAATTCAAAGTTAAAACATTCTGCATCATTAAAAGAAACATTAATTTTCTTATATCTAAAAACTAGCTGAAAGAATTTGAGTAAACCATTAAAACTATGATAATGTAATTTATATCTTATCCTTCTAAAAAGTCACTTTTATATTTCTGTTAAATATCTTCAGTACTTAAAGTGGGAAATCAAAAATATACTAATAACATTGATATCAAATATTCTTCAGCATACTTGTATTGCTGTTTGAAGGAAAGCAGCTACAGAGGACTGTGGGGAAACTGAGACTGCTTCTTCCGCTCTGTTGGCTTGCTCATTTCTGAGTAGGAAATGTAGAGTCTGTGTTTTCTCTGTCACTGTCAAATCTGTTCTTTTCTCAGATTCGAAAGTTTGTGGCCAAGGACAGTGCTGGTCTCCGCATCCGGAGCCATCCTTCCCTTCAGAGCGAGCAGATTGGAATAGTGAAAGTCAATGGAACTATCACTTTTATTGATGAGGTAATTAATAAATTAATATGAGTAACTTATTTTGGACAGAAAATCTTTTGTAATATTTGAATAACAAGGAAACTATGTTTTAATGTTATTGGGTTCTAAACCGTTTAGGAACTGTTTTATCTAATTTTTTATCAGTTCTTTGAGTATTTTCTTACAAAGTATTTTAATCATATTCATTCCCTCCAGCAACTCCTCCCAAATACATCTCCCCTTCCCAGCCTACCCTGTGTCTTCTTTCTGCTTTTTTATTATTATTTTAATCATTTTATGTGTGGGGGCATTTTGCCTGCATGTATGTCTCTGTACTGTGTGCACCTGTGGAGGTCAGAGGAGAGCATCAGATCTGAGGGAACTGAAGTTGCAGGTAGTTTTGAGACATTAAGTAGGTGCCGGGAATCAAACCCAGGACATCTGTAAGGGCAGCCAGTGCTCTTCACCAGTAAGTCATCACTGTAGCCCTTCTTTTGTTCTTTTAACCCATCAAGGCCAAGCTGTGCTGGTCCTAAACTCTCTTTATGGTCTTCACTGGAAGGAGTTCCACTGCCAAGGGCTGTACCCTTAAACATAACTGACTCTCCTCTTCCAGAAACTACCAGTTGCCAGTAGTTTCTTAGATGGGGTGTGGGACCATTCTCCATGCTAAGATTTTTGTCTGTCTCGAACTCGTGAAGGTCTTGTTAATGCTTTCTCAACCACCATCAGTTCTTGTGTGTCAACTGCACTGTTGTGGCCAGAAAACACTGGTCCTTGTCATTGTCTACAACCTCTGACCCTTATGATTCCTCCTGACCATCTTCCTAAATGATTCCTGAGACTTGGTCAGAGGGAATGTGCTATAGATGACCCATTTCAGACTGAGCGGTCTCTTCTCGGCATCTTGAACAGATATAACTGTTAATCATCATGTTCTGAAAAAAAGAGAGAGAAAGAAAGAAGAAGAAGCTACTGAGGTTGGGTAGATGTGCTTGTATCTATAGGTCAGTTAGGCATCAGTTTAATACTATGTCATCTAGTATGGTACACTCTCTCCTAGAGCCTGTAACCTATCTAGTCACAGACAATGGTCTAGACAATCGTGCTACAGCTGGGTAAGACTGGTTATTCCTTTTCTCCTCTGGTAGTGTGCATAGTACCTTCCAACACTATGAGAGGTAGCACTAGTGATGAAGCTTCCAGGTGAGCACCAGCTTTGATAGCTCTGTGTTCTATGAGACACGTGCATGATCTCCTCAGCAATAGGGTCTTACTGTCAATTTCCAGGTGGTCACCAAGAACATTGGCAATAGCCTAATAATATTTGGAGTTCTTTGGATCACTTGTCAACAACTCCAAAAGAAATAACGCATTCCTGACTGGAGTTTCATAGGACTACTATGAATAGTGCGTTAAGTAAAATTCTACTCATGATTTCTGACACCAGTAGCCTAGAATAAAATTTAGATAAACATAATTATTTATACAAACCTATTAAAAAGAGATATCATTTAGAAAGTTATGGCAGGTGGCTGGAGAAGTTTTTCTGCATGACTGATAGTTGAATGCCAAGTAGCCTGAGTAAAAGACATGTTATTTTGAGGAATGACTAATTTTGCTGTTAGATTGTTTATCTTAAGAGTGATTTCCTTGTACTTCTAATTCATGAGAGAAGTTGCTTTCACCATGTCACCATGAAAATGATCATGCTACTTTGATATTCCTTGCTACAAGTTCTCACACATTTATCTTCTAAAACAGATGTAAAATCTGCACTTCCACCCCTCCTTACCTGCTTTGCTCATTTTCAGTCCCCACTAGCTCCCTGGTGCTTACAGGGAGGCAAGCTTGTTTGGTTTCTTCTTCCCTTAGATCCACAATGATGATGGCGTGTGGTTGAGACTGAATGAAGAGACAATAAAGAAGTATGTTCCTAACATGAACGGTTATACTGAAGCCTGGTGCCTCTCTTTTAACCAACATCTTGGCAAGAGCCTTCTGGTCCCTGTTGACGTAAGTGAAAGATGGTTTTTAAAAGCATGAGAGTTGTACTTCATTATAGATCTTTCTTTAATTAAGGCTTTTCAGTTCTGAGGTAATTCGTACCTATATCACCTTGACTTCAAAAGTGCTTGAATGCTTAAGGGCTTCAGTAGAATGAAAGTGGGATTTGGCAGGGATAGGCTCCTAATGCTTATTTTGATCTGTCAGTAAGTAACAGATTAAAACCAAACATACTGAATTCCTTTCAAAGAAGTAAGAAATTAAAATGCTTACATTTTTTTCTTACACTGATATTTAAAATTAATTTCACCCAATAATTAAGAAACTAGAATTACTATCATTCAGAAACAAGTATAAATGTGGATTTGTTATGTTGGCATTTTGAAGTTATTTATGTGTTATGTCTACCTCTGGGTCCTTTGTTTTGATTTATGGTACTGTTGTGTTGATATAAGACTTGTATCTAGCAATAGTAACTCTTAGACTGAGAATCATTAGAGTTCCTTCATACTGCAGTAGAGTGCTTAAGTCAGTGTTTAGTAGAGTGCTGACATGAAGGTATTACTTTAAATTAACTTTCCTTCTTCACTAAGTGTACCTATGGCATTACTAAGTTGCATTGGTATCAAATACTTGGAAATCGACAACTAGTTGTCAGGATGGTAGAAAGCAGAAAGGTACTGTGAAAATTAGGTATTGTGAATATTAGGTACTATGAATATTAGGTACTGTGAATATTAGGCTTCCCTTTTTCTTTCTTTTTTTTTTTTTTTAAGTTGCATATTGTAAGAGTGGAAAGGGCTTAATTTTCTCTTTACAACTATTCATTGAATTTAGTTTCCTTTATTTGTCTTCAACCTATTTGTGTGTAAGTATGTGTGTGTGTGTGTTTGTGTGTGAGGGGGGGAAGAGAGAGAGAGAGAGAGAGAGAGAGAGAGAGAGAGAGAGAGAGAGAGAGATTGATTGATTGATTTCCAGTTTAAGCTCCTTAGTGGTACGGACTAATTAAGGATTGTCACTTATAGTTGTTGTTTCTACAGTATTAAATTTTGTAATTTACTCATAGTAGTCTTTCAGTATTGCCTGATATCTAAGTTGAGTGTTTTTGTCTGGTATAATCATTCTGCTTAAAATAATTTCTCTCATATATGTGTGCTTTGTTTGTGTCATGTCATTCTTATTGTGACACTGTCCTGTTAAATGTATTGTTCTCATTTTTCCAAGATTTTGAGTGTTAGTGGAACTGGTACTAGAGCCCCACCCACTTGGTGTGATTCCAGAGTGTATGTTTTTATGTTAATACACCTTGGTAAAATGAAGAGATAAGTGTAAGTATAGTTACAAAATGGTAAACTATTACATAATTCAGTAAGATGCTTTGTAATAAGCTGTTTAATAGCTTAACTTAGGAGATAATATCTAAGGCAAATGTGAAGAAAAAGGAGGAAATTAAAGTAGTCTAATTCAAAGTAATAGAAATATTATTCACATCATTACTACTTAGGATAAACTGCCAATTTAAGTAGGTATGAGTATTTGTAATACTATTGATTAAATGTAAATGATTATTATAACATATTTGGAAAGTAAATCAATCAATTAAGGTTTTTAAAGTGAAGTTCTATGAGGAGATAGTTAAAAATGTAAAGTCTTTCCTTGTGGGAGGTCCTGAATTTAATCTCTAGCACTCACATAAAATTCAGAGCAAACTGGTTAGTGCGCAAACCCTAGCTCTGGGGAGGCATAGCGGGGGCATCTCCAGGCCTGCCTCAAAGGTGAAAGACAATGGTTCTGAGGATGTCACCTGAGCTTATACATATAGACACATTGACAGTACACAATATAAAAATAAAAGTTAATAAATTAACTTATGTAATTTGAAAACCATAAGGCAGTAGTTGTCAGCCTTCCTAATGTTGAAACACTTTAATATAGTTCCTCATGTTTTGGTGACCCCCCCAACCATAAAATTAATTCATTTGCCACTTTATAACTGTAATTTTACTTTTATAAATCATAGTATAAATATCTGATATGTGGGATATCTGACATGTGGCCCACAAAGGAATAGTGACCGAAAGGATGAAAGCCACTGCTATAAAGTTAGTTACAACATAATTTTATACATCTTGGAAAATGTAAGTAAAGAGAGATGCATGTGACGTTAAAGAGCTATCATATGACATTGAAGATGGTGGTGACTCATGCCTTTAATCCCAGCTCTCAGGAGGCAGAGACAGGCAACTTTCTAAAATTCAAGGCCAGCCTGGTCTACAGAGCAAGTTCCAGGACATCCAATGCTACACAAAAAGAAACCCTACATCAAAAAATTAAAAACAAAAACAAAACTACAAAACATTTTAAAATGAGTTTTCAAGACTTAAAACTTACATACCTAATCTTCATGTATTTTGTCAAAAAATGGTAAATATACATTGTAAGGAATATTGAGTAGAAAAGAGATTTTATACCAAGGAAAGCTAGTGTGTTCTGAATTCTTGTAGAGGTAGAGGCAATGAGGTGAACATATTTGTGCACTTATATAGATCGCTTTCTATCTAGTCTAATTGTTGTTCACCTAAAGAAAGGATGCTGATATTCAAAAGTTAGGAGTATTAAGTATTTGGATAGATTTAAGAGACGATTTGCTGTCTTTTGAGTCCCTTGTAGTATCACTTGTTGATATTTTGCAAATATTTCTTGCATTTTATAGACATTCTCTTGAAGTGCTTAATAACATCTAGCAGTGTCGGTTTGACATCCTTCAGATTTCCTTGTTTTAGTCTGTGAGTGCGCTTGTCTTTATTTGTATAAGTAGCATGTTTTTAATGTTAATAATATTAAGTCATTATTTAATTCAGCAGGAACTAACTTATGTAAAGTCTTCTGTGCCTGGAGAAACTTACCACAGAATTGAACTTTATTGCTTGTTAATTTAGCAAGGTTTCTAATATGCATTAATATTCTAATTCTTCAGAAAAAATATTTTTAAAATAGGATTTAAGAAAAGTAATTTAAATTATTGTGTATGTATCTCTGTGTTGTGCCATATTAATCTTTGAAGTTATATAGTATGGAAATTTAATTTATCTTTTGTAATAATCAGAAATTGAGACTTTAGATAAATTACTATTTTGATAAATATTCATATGATTAGATGAAATATTCCTAAATCTTCAAAATAAAACTAATTTCTATTTGGTAAATGTCTTAATACTTAATAAATAATTAAATTTACAGTAGTCTGAGAGTTTTCTGCAATTATAGGAACTAAAGCACAGTGTATAAAATTAGAATTTATGTATAATTAAAATAAACAAAGTTGTTTCTCTGGCAGTCTGTTTCCATAGTATTAGCTAAAAGTTTTTAGTATCATTGTACATGTTACTAAGCAAACAATTTTGTACAATGAAATTAAAGAGAGATAGAAGTGTAAAGAATCACCATATTTATTCTCTAATGTTGAATCAATTTGCATTGTTTTGAACAATTGCTTTTCATGTTACTTTTAGTATTAAAGTAATATATAATAATGTGAAAAATACTTTTTAAATGTTGATATTTTATGTCCAAATGCCTGCATTTATACTGTTCCTCAGGGAGAACAGCCACTGACAAACACAAACATTTTCATATACATTGAACAACCAATGATATACATACATCATTTTTCTTCAGAATGACATTTTTAAGTGCTTTGTAAAGATTTCATTTTACCTAAGTACAGATGACCTATTGGCCATTCACTCCAAAATTAAGGGGATAATGGCTTTGGTTTCCATGTTGTTTTAAATTTATTTGCACGCACATTACTAGGAACTCATTTTACATGTTTTATCTTATATAATTACTATTTATAAACGTGTATATGTGTGTCTATATATATGTTTCTGTATTCACTCACACATACTTTAAGGAAATAAAGAGATAGAAGCAAACACCTTTCTTTGTCTAAAATGGCATAAGTGGTCAAGAATTTTAATAATTCTTTCATGTTAAAGTCTTCAGTGACAAATACTTCAATTAACATTTGAGTGCCTCATTTGAATAACCTGTTAACACAGTCTTTACATAAGCAATACATTTGTATGGTTGCTGCTTATTGAATATATTTGAGTTTTAGGTAAAATGAAGTATAGGTTGATGTATCTGTACAATGTATCTGTGCAAAATATGTATTACATAAATTGTTATTAGAATGTTTGTAAAAAATAGGACCGTGTTATCATAAATTAATTGTTCTTTAACAAAATACTTTGGAATTCAATATGGAAATCCTGAATGATTATGATTTCCTAAACTTTGAGATGAACCAGTTATTTGTCTTTTGATAAAAAAATTAAGCTTGTGTTCTTTATGCTTTTCTTGAATTTCAAGTGGTTTTTGGAAACATTTCCTAATATCTTTCTTTGTGTTTCTTTCTTTTTCTTCTTTTTTTTTTTCTACTTACATAGGCAGGAAATACTTTAATGATTTGTTTTTCATTTGGGTTAAGTTTTTTTAAATTTAATTTTGATATTAAAAGTTATGGTTTACATACATGCCATTATTTGTAAGAGTTGCATTTTCTATGTAGTCTCCATTGTTGACATCTTCATAAAACAACAGATAGTTTTCTGTCATAAAGCAGATTTGTGCTTGAACAAATTATGTTCTCATTTAAGGGTTTCAAGGCTTCCTTCTTACACTGACTCTTAAGCCTTAACAGCAAAGTCTACTCTTGATGTTAATAAATGGCATGACACACTACATCTACGAAGAGCTTTTGACAAAACCTTGTTTTTCAGAACTTTGGTGTGTGGTTTACTCAGGTGGCTTCAGTTTCACTTTAGCAAAATTGTATTTCTTATTGGTGCTGGAGCTCAGAAAATGTTACTATGAACGCATCTTCTGCAGGTGATACACTGTTCCCTTTCCTTGTTGATATTTTTCTTTCTTAAACTTTGTTGCTCAGAATATCTTTAATGCTAGCCAAGGAGTCAGGGATTTGGACGTATTTTCATGGACTTCCAAAGCTTTTTCCCCCCAGGTGAGTTAACTGTAAGGAACAATAAGCATTTTTGAGGTGTCTCAGCATGTGTAACAGGATTTACATTGTCTTTGAGGCTTTGCTTAGAATTAGTAAACTGAAAAGTTATGGGGGAAAGATCTGTGCAAAGTGCTGCAGTTGAGTTCCCCTCTCATTTCCTCCAGGGTGTTCTGGCTGTAAATGAAGGGACACTCGCTCAAAGGGCTTCCAGCTGCAGGGCTTTTCCCAACAGTTTGTTTGCTCTGAGTTACTTTGTTCAGAATGACCTTACATAGGCAGTGGTGGTGTGCTCTTAAAACGCCTCTAGTCAGCCCCAGCCAGGTCTTTTGAATTGTCCTTTTGAATATTTATTTTACATAAGGAGTTGGGAATTGAATGCGAAATAAGCAAATAAATAAAAATATATATTATATATGATTAAAATTTACCAATTTTATAGTCTGGTGTCCAGTCTCATATTTCTGTGTTGAAAAAAACCTGTACATTTTAAGATACTTAAGAATGACAGGCACAGTTATGTCCACCAATTATTTTCATATGGTTTAATACAAAAGAACTTTATATCTTTTAAAAAAATACATTCTTTTCTAGTTATTTTATATAGCTTCATCAATGATTAGATAAAATCTTAGCTGTCTTCCTAAGGCTCTCATACCTGGCCCTTGGTGACAGGATCATTTCCTCTGCCATGACTTACTCCCTGTGCTGCCTTTGAGATCGCAATCACTGGGAAATCGAATTAATGACACAAGATCATTGAGTAACACTCAAGTATTTTTCATGCTCAAATTGTGCATTTTGCTGTTATTTTTAATGTCAATATGAAACTTTAAAAAGCACAAAAGTTTCCTCCTCTGACATAATATATTTACTGAAGTTTACCATTGAGAAGTAGGAATTCTTTAAATATTTATTTAAAAATCTTGTGATTATACTAGCACTATTCAAAGTTTATATCTCATTATACTTGTACAATAATTAAGTTAATTTAATTAATTTAAATTAATGTTTTTACATTTAAAGAAGAATAAATACAGATTTTTACATAAATATATATCTGATCATATGAATGCCTAATTTAAGTTTAGTTTACTTACAAATCTAGTATTTTTGAGTCACTAATGGTCTCATTTCAAATAAGTTGTCAATATGTAAATAACAGTGATATATGAAGTACAATTATAATAAATGTAAATAAATTATTGCCATAGTATATATTTGTTTCAGCAAGAATTTATGATCTTTCATTACTACCAGCTGGTTTACAAAGTCTCTTGTAAGGAGCCTAGATTATAGGTATATACCTGCAATCATTTCACTTAGGAGGCTGAGTAAAGAGAATTGTTAGGTACTGGCCAGGCAGCACTACATAGCAAGACTTAGTCTCAAAACAACAATTAAAAAGCAAATAATTTTTATTACATTACTGAAGTACATATAAGTTCTTGAATCTACATATATTTTTGCTCCAATATTTATTTTTGATAGCCTATTGTCTACTTGAATATATATATCTGCTAATATTAAAATACTTATAGAAGTAAAAATCTGCTATAAAGTTTATCATGTATAATGCTAGTATTATAATTACTTATATAGCTCTCTTCTTATTTTTTCCTAATTTTATGTGTGTCTCTATGGTTATTTTCTAGCTTTATGTAAATACAATTCACAGAGTTCATACTACTACATTTAAAAGTAGGGTTTTTTTTTTTTTTTAAAGAAGTGTAGTTGTAATTCAGTACTTACCTGAGTTAAATCATCAACACTACAAGAGAACAGTAATGTGGGAATAGAAGAACCCTAGTGTGTGCACATTGCTATATTGCCCTGTTTGTTCCATAGGAAATATTTCATCACAGTATTGACATTCAACAGGAAATACAGAGCAGAATCTTTTCATTTAGAGATAATACTTTTTAGTATAGAAGTTGAAATAATTTATTATCTTTAAAAATGTATCTTTAATGCCAGTCTCTTCTCTCTACTAAAAATATGCCTTTGTTTCTGCATTGATAAGTCATAGAACAGTGCTGGTCTAGCAAATCCAGAAAGGTATTTTCATTGATAGTGTGGTTTGCTAAAATGTTGTGAGCAGTCTTTCTTAGACTATAGTACTGTAGTTCTCAAATTTGGAGGTACAGAAGACAAAAATTCAGTTAACTTCCTATTCCTGATGGTTTTTTCTCCTCAAATTTATTTTAAATATCAATGTTTAAAATTGAATGGTTTCTTTAGTAGTAGTAGTATTAGCTATTATTTTAATTATATATTCTTAATTGGAAATCTTGTAGACTTGCTCCAAAAACTGTTAATGGAGATTATGAAAGTAGTAGTTGAATATATTTTGTTTATTTTCTTTTCCTATTCAATTTTTCAGGAACCTAAAACTCATACTGATGACTTTTTCAAAGATGTGAACTCATGCTGCCCACAGGAAGCAGCAATGCAAGAACGAGAGCAGCCGTTCTCGAGAGGCGGGCCAGGCGTGTACAAGGTAGTGAAGACGGGGCCTTCAGGTCACAACATCAGAAGCTGCCCTAACCTTAGAGGTATCCCAATTGGAATGTTAGTTCTGGGAAACAAAGTCAAAGCAGTGGGAGAGGTATGGATTCTTGTAGCTTCATGACTTTTCTGATACTCATTTTTATTGTAATGTAATCAAGTATCACTTTCTTCCAGATTGTCATTTCCATCTCAGGGTCTTAAATGTTCATGTTGTTAACGTTTACTTGGTTTGGAAACACTAACATAATATTCTGTGCTTTAAAAAATTATCCTCATAATTATCTTGTGAAAACATATTTGAATTGTTTATATTAACATTTAAGTTGTATTGTAGATACAGACGCTCTGCATTTGGATCTAGCTTCTCATTATTTAACTGTATGTTACGGGTTGTCAGCATTCAGATATTTTCTATGAATCGCTATGGAGATGTGACCCTTCAAAAGTTTTCGTTTCTTTGTTCCCATTCATAGGTCTCACTGAAGTCCTGAGCAAATAAAATTATTCTTTAGACCACTGTGGCATTTGCCTCCGCAGATAAGCTTGACGATGTAGTGTGTCATGCTATTTCTCAGGGTCAGGGTCATTTCAGATTACACTGTAAGCACCAATAACCTAGGAATACTGCCTATGCTTCGTTAGGACATTTTAGGTCCAAAAAATAATCCTTGGGTTTTGGGCATACTTGAAATTATGTAGAAATGACCTTTGTGCTTTAAAGATATTATTTTAATTAAAGGTTTAAATAAGTATTTCACAGACATTTTAAATTCTGTCTTACCTCAGGCTGTGGTCTTAATTTCAGAAATTAATTTCACAATAGGAATGTGTTGGAATCATTACATTGTTCAGAAACACTTAAGCTTTTTATTGGTTTTCAACCTGGATGCCCTGAAAGAGCTAAGCCAATCAATCATGCTTTCTGTTATGTACCAGGTAACCAATTCTGAAGGTACGTGGGTGCAGCTGGATAAGAACAGCATGGTAGAATTCTGTGAGAGTGATGAAGGAGAGGCATGGTCCTTAGCTAGAGACAGAGGCGGAAACCAGTACCTACGGCATGAAGATGGCAAGTTGGCTTAAATTTGTGATTTGTGTTCATTAAACTTTGAGTATACATACGTTTCATGTTTATTGCATTATCTTTTCCTTAAAGAGGTTTTTGAATGTTGATTTTTTTTAAGTAAAGGAAAATCTAAAAGTTTAAATATCTGACAGCTAACAAAATTGACTTGTAAAATACTTGAGCACTAAATGAATGTCCATAAAGGAGAAAAATTACAAGAATACTGAGAACATAGTTAGGTGTTTCTGTTTAAAAACAAGAACAACTTGCTTTAGTGCTGCTACCTTTAATTTGTCTGCCTCGCTCTCACTGCAAGTCTGGGCCTGAAGTTTTACTCCTACCATGAGCTGGAAGTGCAGTTTTCAAACCAATTTCAGTATCGTGTGAGGAAATCTCATTTAGCTGAATTTTCTCTCAAGAAAGAAATGTTGAATAAATGCATCTTTGTGTGCATTTTCTGTTGTTGTTGGAGTTAGCTTTCAGCTTTGTTTTTCAACATTGATATCACTGAGATTTCTGTCTTGACCCCTTTTGTTTTTGCTGATGGTGACCAAATTTTATTTCTCAATGTCTTTAAACCAAGATGCTGAGTCTCTCGTGGACAGGCCTAGGCCTTCTATCTTTATATCCCAGTTTGTAAACAATGCTGATGCTTACTAACTAGCTCTTTATAGGCTTATGTAAATGCAAGCTAGTGTAAAACAGCATACTTAGGATAGTAAAATAGAATTTTCAAGAATATATATATTCATATATTCATATATATGTATATATGTACACACACACACACACACAGTCTTTATTCCTAATTTAGTGTCCAGTTTACTTTTATAATGCCCTTGGGTAAATTGTTTGCAATAAGATTTACTTTTTCTGAAATATACTTAGTAATAAGAGGGGGCCTCTTAAGATCATATATTTAGTTTTTGTATTTTCCCTGTTTACTTGATTAACAAAAGCTATAATTTATAATATGCCTTGACCTGTTAAGCTGGTCTGACTGAGCACCAGATTTAGCTCAGATCTTCCTGAGGGGTTACTTTAAATCAAACTATGACAAACTCTTTCTTAGGATTTTCTCTGATATATGAATAGGGACAACATGTAACTTCATAGCTGTGACTTTTATTATAGAACAAGTTCTTGTGGATCAGAATTCTCAAACCCCTCCTCCAAGCCCTTTCTCAGTACAAGCTTTCAGTAAAGGGGCAAGTTGCAGTGCCCAAGGATTCGACTATGGCCTCGGCAATAACAAAGGTAGGCCTCCCAGTGTTAGTCTCTTCCTTCTGAGACTGCAGGAACGTTTTCTTACTTTTTACTCATTTTTTTCCTTCCCACATATTGTCATTAAAATGTGTTCATACTAGACTAAGACTCAAAGTGCTTAACAGGTGTTCTTTTTCACCATATTGTACCATATCAATATCTGCCTAAGTTTCCTGGATTTCTTATTCATAATGCTTCTGTTTTCAAGGTCCTCATTCTGAACTTGTCCTCTAAAGACCTAAATCACTGCATCTAGTTAAACATCTGTTAACATGACCTGTTGTTCGGAGAGTAGTGCAGATGAGCAACAGAGAATTGTCTAGACAGTCCATTAAAGTAGACTCCTAGGACCATTGGATATGGGCTTTCTGAGTTATATGTGGTTTGAAATCTCTGTTAGTTAGATTACAGTTATATGAAATATTCCATTTGAACACAGTATGAATAATGAACTAGAAAGTTGTAAAACTGAAATTACTAAAGTATTTTAGTATAAAATGTATACAGCTGTTTATGCATTAATGAACAGGTCAACATCATGAAGAGTCTAAAGATTTCTTCTGGGATAATTTACTCCTGAAATTTGTTCAAAATTACCTTTATGGATAAATTCAGATATATTCTTTTTAATACACCTAACCTTGATACTTTGAAACTTTGCAATATTGTGAGAAGGCAGCAAACCACTGAGGAATGGGGGAGGAGGGTTGCCAAGGAAGTAGTTTGACTTTTAAAGTTTATTTAAGCCAGGTAGAATGTCTTAGTCCAGTAAGTTCGGCACCAGAGGGAGACAGAAGGCCACCCTATGCTATATAGTTGACTTGAGATCAGACTAGGTTACATATATATCAAGACCCTATCTCCAAAACAAACAAACGCTGGTTTTAAAAAATTGCATTTATCTGACTTGCAGATAATGCAATTATCTTGCAGATAAAAATTAATAATGAAAAACAAAATTGCATTGATGTATGCTAAAGTCACATTTCTAATTAGCTTCACTAATATCCACAGGTTTTCCTTTCCTGTCTTAGCTGAGTCACCTTCCCAGGCTTGTACAACTTCCATTCACTCTGATCTCTGTTCACTTACAGAGAAGGTGCTGGCTGGGTCTCTTAATGTTCTGCTTTCTCTATTATTGTCAACTCTTAAATGAGAGCTTCACTTTTTTAACTTACTGCCACTGATCCTGAGGAACAATGTGTCCAAATCTGTGTTTAGTCCAATGAGTGTTTTTCCTGTGAGCCTGTCGCTGTCACCCTGCTGACTGCTCTCAGGATAAGTCAGCGTTTAAAATGGAACTCAATCAAGCAATGTAAAAATAAAGTCACCTTTTAAGAAATATAAGTGCTGCACGCCTTTAATCCCAGCACTTGGGAGGCAGAGGCAGGTGGATTTCTGAGTTCGAAGCCAGCCTGGTCTACAGAGTGAGTTCCAGGACAGCCAGAACTACACAGAGAAACCCTGTCTCGGAAAAAAAAAAAAAAAAAGAAAAAGAAAAAAGAAAACAAAGAAATATAAGTGTTGCTATAAGCATTTATTGAATAGAAATAAAAAGTACTTTTAAAGTGCTTTTGTAAATATTGTTTTAAAATAACATGCATATATATATTATATATACTGAGAAAATATTACAAAGGTTAAATTTGATAAAATGCGGCTAATATTTAGCTTAATATTTATTTTCTGTTGACTTCTTTACTGCACAAGATTAAGAAATTGCTTACAAAAGTATTTTGATTTAGAACAATTCAAACAATTCTTTATAAACTAAAATATTTTCTGGAATCTGAAGTATTTTTTTAAAAAATAAAAAAACTCAGTACCTATGTATTTTAAATGCATAATTCCATATAAATCTGTACCACTTGGCAGCTTGAGATTCTTTACTTAATTTAGTAAACATAACTGGGAATGTGCTGTCAGTTTCTTCATCGACCTGACTGAAGTCTTTCCTCCCTCAGCATCATGTAAAGACATGAAATGTATGTTGTCACAAATACAGTTTTTCATCTAATTACATTATTTCTGTCCTTAAGGTAGTTTATTAATATCCTTCATATTTAATTGTAAGGAAAAATACTGATCAAATTAGGTAACTCATTCTTTTTTTTTTTTTTTTGAATTATAGGAGTTACAGAATTTAGCAAAAAGAATTCCTGCTTTTGCAAAAATACAGTTTCCTTAGCAGAAATCATTTTTAGAAGAGTGTTGACTTATGGGTGTGATGTAGTTGTGTTGTAGAGTTGAAGATATACTTTCCCTCCACTGACTATACATTTTAAGAAAATGAAGTTAGATCGTGCATATTTTCTACATGAAACACTCTGCAGATGAGGGAGGATGGCATTAGTTCTTATTAAGCACCATGGGATAAGCACCTTCTACCATACCTAAGATCTGCATTCCTCTCTGTCTCACTTTTTCTCTCAGCACAGTGTTAATAAACTTATATATATTCCTCACAGATCCTTTATTCTGTCGTAAATAATAGAAAAAGTTATGTATGAATTTTAGTTAGATTTGCTTCTGTTGACGACCATATAAGACTGGTGGAGTATGCCCATTGAAAACCTCAAACCAGCTAGCACGTAGAGCAGATCCCAAATGTGAGGACAGTGGTCCCGGCTTCCCCTCTTCTGAGTTGGCATAGCCTCATTTACTGTTAATTGACTTGACTGTTGTAAAAGCACCATTTACTTTGCCATTTTGGATGTTATAAGTAACAAGTTGCAGTTTTGACTGTTTTGCCCACTGCAGGTGATCAACTGAGTGCCATATTGAATTCTATTCAGTCACGGCCCAATCTCCCAGCTCCTTCCATCTTTGATCAAGCTGCAAAACCTCCCTCTTCCCTAGTCCACAGCCCATTTGTGTTCGGACAGCCCCTTTCCTTCCAGCAGCGCCAGCTTCAGAGTAAGTCTGTCAGCCTTCCTGCCTCCTCAAGCCTTTCTGAAGCTCGTCTCTAGTCACTGGGCAGCCGCTTAGCCATGACCTCAACTGACTGCTTTTACTTAAGTACATGTTATCCCACCCATTTTTTTGAAGTATTTAAACTGTTCAGAGCTAAGATGTTCTGCAGCTAAGACATTTGTTTTAATTAAATATTTTTAAATTAAGTAGAGTTACTAAATCTGACCATTGTTCTATTTTAATTCTACTCAATTCATACTACAAAACATGTTAAGAAAGACATTTTTATTTCATTTTTTAATACACATGGTTTTAGTAAGCATTAGTTATAGTGATAACTTTCATTGTTTTACTGAATTTTTGTTATTTGGTACAAGCCCAAAAAGAATAAACCTGTTTCACTATGGGAGTTAGGTAGAAAAGGGAGGTACTGGTTTGTTTGTTCTACATGAACTTGATATCCATGAACTGTGTAACAGTTGGAAGTTCCATGGTTTCTTTAAGTTGTTGTCTCCTCACCACCTTTGTCTTTTGTCCCTCATGCCTTATCTTGGTCATGTGATTCCAGTTTTAAAGTCTAGGGCACCTCTACCCATTACTTAACCATAACAATGACCTACACTGGTTCAGAACATAAACTCAAACAAATCACACTTAACAGAGTGTTCATTTCTCTTAAGAGCCTCCTGAGCCATTCCTCAGAAGTAAACTGCTATCTGACAATAGGTTCTTTTGGCATTCCAGTTCTGTTGTCCGATTATACACACTGACTGAGTATTATGTCTGTGGAAGCCTCACTTTCCAACTCTTTTGGTTTGGTTTGTTTGTTTGTTTGTTTGAGGAGATGCCTGGAATTCAACTGTTGTGTGCACCTCAGTTGATGGACCCATTATATGGTCCTCTGCCATGACCCCGTCACTTACACTGCATTTACAGTTACTTTGTTACAAGACGTTGCTAACTGTTGTTAGGGTTACTTAAGAGAATACTAGAGATTCTAGGCAAAAATTACATTATGCATTGTTGTAGTGTTAGCAACATAAATTAAAGACTATACAAGAATGTGACCCTTCATGGGTTTATCTATAACAAGCAAGTTTAACACAAGTGCTTGGACATGCAATTGCTGTCACTGTCTACATTATTGACATGTCTGTTCTCTGAAGAGAATATTAACATGTCTATTCTCTGAAGAAACAGACTAGTGTGAGATACTTATTTTTCCTGTCTATGATAAGCAGTATTTTGAAGAATGAAAGAAAAGTGAAGACTTAGTCTTGACTTCTTAATTTAATTTTATTAATTTTATGAAGCAACAGATTTTCTTTTTCGATTAGATGTACTCTGGTCACAGAACGTTTGTTCTAAAGGGGAAAAACAATATAGTCAGATAAAAAATTCTTATTAGAGAAATTTAAATTCATTCAAATTTGATTGTAGTAAGATAAATTTGCCTAATAATGATCCCATATGTGGGGCTAGGGATGAGTGTTTGTTTATGATAAAGCACTTGCCTTTTCTGTGTAAGACCCTGTAGTCTCCCCATGAAGAAAAACTATAGTAAATTTGATATATCTAGCTATGCTATAGTTGCAAATGTTTTTATACCAGTATAATTTCATGCACAGTATATATGTAATTGGGACCACCAATTCTTTTTTTAATTTTTTTTTACTTATACACTCATTCTGCTCACTGCCCCCCCACCCAGTCACCTCCTCCCACAATCTTCCCTAATTTCCCCTCTCCTTCTCCTCTGAGTGGGTGGGGACCCCCCTGGGCAGTCCTCCTTCCTGGTGCTTCAAGTCTATGCTAGGGTAGGAGCTTCCCTCCCAGTGAGGTCAGACAAGGCAGCCCAGCTAGAAGAGAACATGTCCCATACACAGGATAGCTCCTGTTCCTGTTATTCGGGAACCACATGAAAACTGAACTGCACATCTGCTACTTAAGTGTGGGAGGCCTAGGTCCAGCTTCTGTATGTTCTTTGGTTGGTGGTTCAGACTCCTAGTTAGTTGACTCAGTTGGTCTTCCTGTAGTGTTCAATCCCCCTCGGGGCCCTTAATCCTCCAATTCTTCCTTAAGAGTCTACAAGCTCCATCCACTTGGTGTGGGTGTCTGTATCTGTCTGAGCCAGCTGCTGGGTGGAGTCCCTCAGAGGACAACACACTCTGTCTGCAAAGCATAACAGTATCATTAGTAGTAATACAAGTATGGGATGCGTGCTCACCCATGGGATGGGTCTCAGGTTGGGCCAGTTAATGCTTGGCCATTCCCTCATCTCTGCTCCCTCACTCATGCCTGCATTTCTTGTAGACAAGATAAATTTGGGGTTGAAAGTTTTGTGGGTGTGTTGTTGTCCTTATAGCTCCACTGGAGTTCCTACTTGGCTATAGGAGGTGTCCTCTTCAGGTTCCGTATCCCCAATGTTGTGAGTCACAGCTAAAGTCACCCCCATTGATTCTTGGGTGCCTCCCTTATCCCAGGTCTCTGTCACCCTGGAGATGCCCCCACCTCTTCAGTTGCAGATTTCCATTCATTTTCATGGCCATCCAGCCATCTCTCCTGTCATTTCCCACACCTGATCCTGAGCCCTCCAATCCCCCATTTTCCCTTCCCCAGTTCCCTCCCTCCATCTGCCTCTTATGACTGTTTTGTTCCCCCTTCTAAGTGAGTCAAGCATCTTTGCTTGTTGTGCCTTCCTTCTTCTTTACGTCTTTGGGTCTGTGAAGTGTATCATGGGTATCCAGTATTTTAAGGTTAATATCCACTTAAAAGTGAGTACATACCGTGCATGTCCTTTTGGGACTGGGATATCTTACTCAGGATGATATTCTCAAGTTCCATCCATTTGCCTGCAAAATTCATGGTATCTTGTGGGGTAGAGAGATAAACTGAGAATTCTCAACAGAGGATGGCTGTGATGCTCTTAAATGTTCAGAGTCCTTAGTCATCAGGGAAATGTAACTCAAAGCAACTCTGAAGTTCCATCTTACTCCCATCAGAATGGCTAAGACCCAAATCTCAAGAGATAGTGCATGTTGGGGAGGATGTGGAGCAAGGGCAACACTCCTCCATGGCTGATGGGAGTGCAAACTTATACAACTACTATGGAAATCAGTTTAGTGGTTTCTCAGAAAGTTGGGAATAGTTCTTCCTCCACACCCAGCTCTACCACTCCTGGGCATATACCAAAAGATGCTCCACCATATCACAAGGACACTTGATCCACTATGTTCATAGCACCTTTATTCGTAGTAGCCAGAAACTGGAAACAACCTAGATGTCCCTCAACTGGAGAGTGGATAAAAAAACAATGTGGTACATCTGCCCAATGGGATACTTAACGATTAAAAACAAAGACACCATGAATTTTTCAGGTACCAGCAGTTCTTTACCACCACCTTACAGCAAATTTGAACTTTGGCCTAGGTAGGTGGTGGATGGATTCTGAGCCAGTGCTCTCTTGTGCACCCACAGTAGGAGGTTTGCACCCACAGTAGGAGGTTCTTAGGTCAGTTTCCAATCCACACAGCTTCAGCAGAATGTCACTAAATTCTGGCTTCCAATTCCAGAAAGCAGAAGTCTTTTACGATAATGTTAAGGAAATATGGGACTAAAATATAGTCTTTATATTTGAAAATAATTTTATTCTTATTTTTCATGTGATATTAGAAAAGTTAGTGTAAAAAGTATTTATTAAGACCAGGGCTTTTTTGCCATGCACCACACTATATTTTATCTTGTTATATACTATGTTGTTTTTAAACCAAAATTTCTTGTTCTCAATATCAAGCGAGGATTGTCTTATAGTTTTATGTTAATAAAGTAAAATATTATTTCAATGACAGTATTCACCAGTCTCACCTATATTGAGAGCAGCACTATGCAGTAACCACTATGTATTTCAGCAGTTTATGCATCCCTATCTGAAATCATACTCTCGGATTTACTAGTAAAACACACATGGAGAGCGACTAAACGGTTTTCTCTAGAAGGTTGCATAGTAAAGTGGTAGTGGTAGCATCAGCCCGTTGTTATTGACAACAGATTTCATGCTTTATCTTCACCCTTGTCTTCATAAATACTACACAGTCTATTCATGGAACATTTCTAAAGTTCTATTTAGACAAATTGACTCCTTTTTATCATTTTACTTTTTATGTATTACATTAGAATAAAAGGAAAAACCTATTTCCTAACTGTTGTAACTCAGGTTTTCAGTTAACTAGACAGAATCAACAGACAAATAAAGTGTCACAGCTTGATGCTAGCACATAATAGGAAATCTAAAAATAGAGTGCAAAAGTGAATTTAATAATACATTTATCCTTTTCTAAATAAGTGCTCAACCTGGATTTTATCTCACACACTTGTACCATTGTTATAACACTTGAAGATTTTCTGTCAGAATCCATGAAGAGCCATTCTTCTGTCATAGCTCTCTAATGGGTTATGTACGTAGTTCTGACAGGGAGATTTAACACTTTCATTCATTGCTTAATTGTTGACTTACTTTAAGTAATAACTTAGGCCATTTTTTCACTTCTGAGAACCTGCAGTTTTATGTATTTGCCACAAGAGGGCAATAGATGCCCTGATTCTTTGAGTATGGTGTCAGGAATGGTCCAGAAATCATACATTCATACCCAAACCACAGGTTTTTAGAATGCTTTACTTATTAAAATTTGAACATTTTTCTGTTTACTTATTTTTAGTACACAGATATTAAATTTAAAGTTTAGTTTTGTGACAGACAGAATCTGATACTGGAGATTTGATACAAAGAAACAAAAGACATGCTAGTACAGAGATGATGTTTTAGGGTGAGTTTTACATGAGAGTGGATGTGATACAGGGCTGGCATGAAGAACTAGTGACCCACACAGCAGCACAGTGTTTGAGGGGGCCCTCCATGTGGGACAGGCACAGGAGCTTCACGGGTAGGCACTGCAGAGAAGCCAGGTTGTTCATTCATCATTTTTACTATTTCTATCTTTAGTGAAGTATTTAATGTCCAAAAAATAATTCATGTTGTAGAAATGAATTAAATGATTGGTCTCACCTGTAGAATTTAATTTATTTTAAAAAGTGCCTTTTTAATCTTTGTAACGTGTTTTTTTCCCCATTAACATTTTCTTTTGTGAACAGTCTCAGTATGTCCCTAGTCACACTTCATTTTTTTTTTAAGTCATTTAACAGTGTGCTTTTCTGACCCTGAGAAAATACCATGTTTTATTCTGAATGATACATAACAATGAGGCGTTTGTCCTCACATTTATGACATTTGTCTTACAAGTATGCTATAAGTTCCTCATACTCTATGGATGAGTGACATTCTTTGGCGTTCTCGCCCCACCCATCTTCCTGATAAGCCTGGTTCCTTCAGACTGTAGCAAGCCTGCCAGGAAGGAGACCCACTGGCCCCGTGCAGCAGCTGCCGCTCTGCTGTTTGTCTCATTGCTGATGGTTCCTCTCAACACTGCAGCTGAACCTAGGTAGGCTCGTGCGGCTGCCAGACAGGCTCTCTAACACTGAGCCATCTTCCCATCTCTAGCTTAGGTCTTGAAGAAGAGAAAAACATCAAACACATCATCCTCCCAACCTTGTCCACAGTCGCTACAAACTGCAGCTAAGATTGAAATACATAAGATTCCCCTTGCAGCTCCTTCTGATTTTCATAGACTTATGCAAAAAGAAAACATTCAAAAATAAAGTATAAAGCTTTAGTTTATGGTGCGTTTATCACACTGTCTCTGTCATCCTCCCATTTTTGATTGAACCCATGATGTGAGCTTTCCGTCCGAGCCCTAGGACATTTTCTGACTGTGTGAGCTTCGACAGCCTTGTACTTTACACTCCTAGAATCCTGTTTATTTACCGTTGAGTATCTTCGCTCATTGGCTCTTCTGTTTTATATCCTCCCCGCGAGTGTGCATGCTTTTGCCCCATGGTCTTAAGCAGTGCTGGAGTGCTATCAGTGTCACATGCTAACAATGTCCATGTCTTTGGTAGCCTGCCTTATCTTTTCATTCTGTCTCAGCCTTCTCACAATACAAATGCCATAAGAGTGAGGACTTCTTTTTCATCATTGTATTTTCGGCTCCAGGATGATTGCTGATATATAATACTCAATATTGTTCATTGACTTTTTTTTAATTTGTATGTCATGCATGTTTTAAATCATCTATAAGAATAAATCAGTCAAAAATATCACTCATGCTGTTCTAGACATATATGCTCTATGTAGCTTATTTGTGTGGGTATGTGTGTGTATTTGTGTGTGTTGTTTGTGTGTGTGTATGTGTGTGTGCAGATATACATGTGCAGCCAATTGTAGAGTTCAGGTGTCTTTCCTGAGTTTTGTCTTCTATGGTCTCTATTGGTTTTGTTTAGGACAGGGTCTCTGACTGGAACTGGAGCTCACGGTCTCCTTTAGGCCTGCTGGTCACTGAGGCCCTGGGAACCTCCTGTCTCCATCATCTCAGAGCTCGGGTTAAGGTGCACTTTTCCACATCCACCTTTTGTGTTGCTGCCAGCGGTTCACATACTGGCCTTGTGTCTACGTAGCAAGCCCTTTACCCACAGAGCCATTTCCTGCCTCCCTAGGTTTTTATTTTCAAAATGTTTTAAAAGGTATCTCATTATCAACATTTATTTCAGAGCTACTGATTAATTTTAATTGCCATTGTTGAAATGCACAGTGGTGGAAATTCAGCATTTTTTAGCTTATTCTGCTTTAAAGTTTCTATTACTGGATGAAAGATAACTAAAATGTCTAACATGTCCCAATGAGTTTTAAATGTGCTTTATTTATGTTATGAGACTTTTTGCCAACAGGATTTAATATCTTAGATAAAAGATTTATTACAAAAGCCACTAAGTACTGGGGTTAGCCTTAAGAAAAGTAGACAAATGTACATTTCAACACTGGGCCATTCTAAGATATACATTTTGGAAATAATAATAATAATAATGAAACCATTCCATAAACAAGGAGACAATAGTTAAACTACAAGTAACATTCCTTTCTCTGCCATCATTGTTTCTACGTAGAACCTTATTTACAGGTAAGCAACCACAGCAACTTAACAAACTAAAGAAATATTAGTATAAATAGAAATGTTCAAATTTGATCAATCAGATCTATAAGCCTTAGTAATAACAACACATTTGGACATACTACACATATAATTCATTCAAATATGTTAATTTGACCTTTGTTTTAAATCTTAACTTTTACTATAAACATTCGGAAAACTTTTAGAGTAGTTTTAAGTAAGTGTTGAGTTGCATGCCATTTGAAATGCTTTTGTTTTTGCTTGTGTTCTCTAAGCTTTTTTTCCATTGAATCTGTGCTGCTTCTTTGCCAATGTTTTCCACTGTAGACTCTCCATCTCGCAACCTTGCTTCTCGTGAGCGCATTTACAAACATTTGGGTGTAGCTGGGCCTGCCTCTGCTCTCTCATCTCTGTCTCACAAACTGCAGGGTGGGTATGCGTGCATTGTGAGCATACGGGCCATTCTTAGTGAAGGAGGAGGAGCTTGAGACGTTCATTCCACCACTGTCCTGCCCATTCCATTACAGTTGTTAAATTAAGTTTTATCATTTTATTTAGAATGGCATGTTTAAAATTATTTCTGATGTATCCATTTATATTATATCATATTATAATTTATCCTGTTATGTAGCTTTATCATACCTCAGGTTCAGATACTATTCTTGTTAGTCTTTAAAGCTTTGTAAGGTCTTAGGAGTATGAAAAGTATCGCCACAAGATGATGTATGTGAATCATAAAACTTGAATAAATGCAGTTTCTCATGTACAAGCTGGATCGAAAACTTGTGGTGCTGCACGTAGCCTGACTAAGCAGTCTACCATTCTAACTGTTATAGAAATATTTTGAAAATTAAGAGCTTTTTAAAAACTTGATTATTAAGAAATAATACAGGCACATGTGTGCACATACACTACCCTTTTCTATGATGAATCTTTCTTATAGTATTTTATAGTGACCTAATTTAAAATTTTTAAATTTAGAAATGCTAAATGATTAACAGGCATAGTTTCAAGATATTTAAAAGTATGCACTTGGTCTTTTAGAGTACTGCAAATACTTACTCAAATATTTTTGCCATAAAGTAATGTTTAATTAAAGGTAAGGTAAGGACAATTGCTGCCAAGGGTGGCAACCTGTGTTCAGTACCTGTAACCTACATGATAGAAAGAGAGAACAAACTCCCCCAGATTACCTCTGACATCTAAACACACACACACACACACACACACACACACATGCGCGCGTGTGCACGCACATATACACCGACAAAGAGAGAGAGAGACAGAGACAGAGACAGAGAGACAGAGAGAAGTATAAAACAAAAACTTTAAGAAATAAAGGAACATATAAATAGTAAATATAAAATACAATAAATAGGATTACAAATCAGATTCATATATGATATATTATTTCGAATATCAGGTCATGTAACCAAATAATATGCCACATATTATGACATATCATTTTATAATAAAATATTACTTGTATTATATTCTAGCATGGTATCGTGACCTGATTATAATTTGACTAATAAAAATATTAGTGATTTAATTAATGAATCCTTCCTATTAACATGTTCAGTAACATTTAATTTAGATGACTATACAAAGTTTTTAGCTCATTTTTCATAAGGATTCCATAGAGGTTAAAATTTCTTTCCTACTACTTAAGTTTACATATTATAAACATAATTATGAAACCAAATTAATTTCTGCATGTGAATGTTTGTATGGTCTCATAATTTTAATGAAGTATTTGTTCATATTTTTTTGTTATTTTGGAACATCAACATGATAATTTTTAGTAACGCTTAATACGTGCTGTAAAATTCTTTGAAAGCCACATGAAAACCATAAACAAAAATTAACATAGAGGTTTATGGCTCTTAAAATTCTCTTAAATTTTTATAAACATTTTGAAGACAAATGTTTTTAAAGGATTTAGTTTGATTTGATAACTACATCTTGGGAAGAAATTCTCCATCATTACTTATGCACTTGAATTCCAACAGTTATTTAACTGTTTTCACTTATAGAACTCAAGAGAATCTCACCTCTGCTAGAGTCATGGTTTCTAGCCCTCTCGGTGCATACATGTGCACATAGGGGACAAATGATGTTCCCAATACTTCACGGATTCTATTATTTAACCAGTCACAGTGGGTTTGTACACTGTAGACAAATCTCAGCACTGTGGATTCACATGCTCCTAGGATAAGTGTATTCTCCATACCATGTCAGTCAGTCCTTAGGACACAACCTGGAGCAGCTGTTGGCAATCTTGCCAGACCTCTTCTGATTAAGTAGGAATCCTAAATCTACACGGCTATTTTCTATGAATTAGAAAATTCAGTTAAAAATTAATTTTGAAAGGATTCTAAATACAAAATGTCTTACTTAGTTATCTTGACTCCTCACTGTGTATTGTGCAGCTCCTAAAATTAGTGTGTTAAAAGGTGATTTAAAACCTTTCATCTCTTTCCTGAAAACAGCAACAGCCACAAAAGCCCTAGTAACCCAAATGTAGCAAGCTTAAAATTAGTAGCTAGGGCTAGGCTGATGCTAATTCTACCAAATATAATGCATTTGTTTATTAATTTTGCTTTATACTAGTACTAGGTCAGTAAGGTAAACGAAACAGCAACTTAGACCCCCTGGGGACAATTTGGGAGTACTTGTTTGTCAGTTACTTCCAGTAATCTTTGTTCTCCTAGTTATTAGCATTGATACATGCAATTTTTATGATTTCTTTTTACAAGTGTATTTTAATCACAAAATGTATTTTGAGAACATTAAAAAAATGAGCATATAAGGACTTAATAGCAAAACGAGGGTGGGGGGAGCACAAGCAGGCGCAAGGCCAACTTGAATGTTTAATAAAGAAGAAAATTTATGGTGGAGTAGAAATAGATAATGTTCAAAATAATTTTATTCTTTCAAAAAACTATAATTCTTTGCTACATATTGGAATGTTGCAAGTGAAGTGGATTCTCAGAGAATCTGTTGGAAAAGAAAGAAAGAAAAGAAGGAAGGAAGGAAGGAGGGAAGGAAGGAAGGAAATTGAGTATATATTGTTCTTCCAACAAACTGGTTAAACAAATACTGTATTCCAAGATCTTAGCACTGTATCATTGAAAGGTAACTGGAACTGGATTATTTCCCAGAAAGAAGACAAATCTGTAACAGTTATTGCTCTGACATACAGATGACTACAGTGTGACTTCATACACATGCAAATCAGAACACTTCTCTGCAGCACCTGCACGTACTCCCACCTCTTTTTTGGGAGAAGAAGCTGCATTTATTACCAGTAGCGAATTCCATTTCCTAAGACCTCTTTTCTAAACACATAGCATTGTATCTAGCTGTTTTTGCTTTTTCATAACACTTTAGTCACTTGGATCAGATTGCTCTCCTTCTAGAACAGTCTTTGCACTATAAGCAAGAGTGATTTTGTAATTGTTTAAGGAGGAAAAGTAATGTTAAGCTGAACCACTAGCTAGAGAAAAGGCCTGACTGTATTGCTTCAAAGAAAGCTTAATATGCAGGATAGAGAAATTAAGGGAAGGCTGGGGAACCCAAACCAAATGCTATCTGTGTAGAGTTTTCTAGGGATTTGCCCTAGAAAGAGGTTTTGGGTTTTTGGGTGATGGTGATGATTGTTTCTGTTATTCACTAGGCACGAAGAGCCCAGTTCATACTTGTAGTGCTCATGATGAAGATCCTATGGTTTCTTTTATATGTAGAGGCCTTTAGCTCCAAATTCTATCAGCTAAGCTATTGAGATCTTAAGATGAAAACTGTTTTCATATAACAGAGAGCATGACTGGCTTACATGCTAAAACAGAACAGAACAGCTTTAGGATTTCCATACTTTATTATGTCATTGTAATCAAGACATTACACTAAGATGTCTCCTGTATGGAGCTCTTCACTAACCTAATTGTATTATTTTTTACAACTGAATACAGTAATTCTATAAATTGAGTTTCTTTGTTCAACAAGACCTATGCTGTTACCTTAAGTATTCACTCTCCTGAATATCTTAACTTGATTGTTTTGTATGGAGGATATATTTTTCAAAATTTAATTTTTAAAGTAGTTATTCTCTTTCTAGTCTCTTGCTGAATTTAAATCTAATTAGTCACACAAGGGCTGTGGTTTATGTATCAATATATGTATATGTATGTGGTTATGTATCACTAATAGTTCATCTGGGTGAATACATACTTTTTATTCAATCTGTTTTGCATCTATAAGCATATATTGTAGTATCGTGTGTAATGCTAGTGTAGAAATTTTATGGGAAATATTTTTATTTTATCCTTAACATGTTTTTGTATATATGATAAGTAATGCAAATTTTGTAGTTTTTCTATTTTAGTGTTTAGTATTTAAATTATCTTTACATTATATTTTATTAACAAGTTCACTGTGAAATGGCTTGTGCAGGTGACAGAGGAACGATGTCAACATCTTCAAGACCAGTCTCTACACCAGGAAAGTCAGAGCTGCCCCCTAAACACAGCAGATCAGTTAAACCCGAGGGGCGTGTGAGCCGAACTACAGCTGACCAAAAGAAACCACGGGGGACAGATGGCTTATCTGCTAGTGAATCCCTCATGTTAAAATCTGATGCTGCAAAGTTGAGGTCAGACTCCCATAGTAGGTCACTGTCCCCTAACCATAACACTTTGCAGACACTGAAGTCTGATGGGAGGATGTCTTCTAGCTTCAGGGCTGAATCCCCAGGACCAGGCTCTAGGTCATCCTCTCCTAAGCCCAAGACTCTGCCGACTCCCAGGTCTAGCCCATCTGGTGCAAGCTCTCCACGCTCCTCCTCACCGCAGGATAAAAATCTACCTCAGAAAAGCACAGCTCCTGCTAAGACAAAACTTGACCCACCTCGGGAACGTTCCAAGTCAGACTCATATACACTTGATCCAGATACCCTCCGTAAGAAGAAAATGCCCCTCACAGAACCATTAAGGGGCCGATCCACATCACCAAAACCAAAACCAGTACCAAAGGATCCTAAAGAGTCCCCAGGGTCTGAAAACAGAGCCCCTTCTCCCCATGTGGTACAGGAAAACCTCCATAGTGAGGTAGTTGAAGTCTGTACTTCAAGTACTTTAAAAACAAATAGTGTCACAGATAGCACCTGTGATGAAAGCGGGGATTTTAAGAGTGTGGATGAAGGGTCAAATAAAGTGCACTTCAGCATAGGAAAAGCGCCACTAAAAGATGAGCAGGAAATGAGAGCATCACCCAAAATAAGTCGAAAATGTGCTAATAGGCACACCAGGCCCAAAAAAGAAAAGTCTAACTTTCTTTTCAAAGGAGATGGAGCCAAATCTTTAGAGCCAGCCAAGCAAGCCATGTCCCCATCTGTAGCTGAGTGTGCCAGAGCCGTCTTTGCCTCTTTTCTGTGGCATGAAGGCATAGTACATGATGCAATGGCTTGCTCTTCCTTCCTGAAATTTAATCCTGAACTTTCCAAAGAACATGCTCCTATAAGAAGTAGTTTGAATAGCCAGCCACCCACAGAGGAAAAGGAAATCAAGTTAAAAAATAGGCATTCTTTGGAAATATCATCTGCTCTAAATATGTTTAACATTGCACCTCATGGACCAGATATATCCAAGATGGGTAGTATCAACAAAAATAAGGTCTTGTCTATGCTTAAGGAGCCACCTCTCCATGAGAAATGTGAGGACGGAAAATCAGAAGCCACCTTTGAAATGTCCATGCATCACACAATGAAGTCTAAGTCTCCACTTCCCTTAACATTACAACATTTAGTGGCTTTCTGGGAAGATATCTCTTTGGCTACAATCAAAGCTGCTTCCCAGAATATGATTTTTCCAAGTCCTGGTTCCTGTGCAGTCCTTAAAAAGAAAGAATGTGAAAAAGAGAATAAAAAAACAAAAAAGGAAAAAAAGAAAAAAGAAAAGACAGAAATTCGGCCAAGGGGCAATTTGTTTGGTGAAATGGCCCAGCTGGCAGTAGGAGGGCCAGAAAAAGACACCATCTGTGAGCTGTGTGGAGAGTCCCACCCATACCCAGTGACGTACCACATGAGGCAGGCTCACCCAGGTAAGCCTTTTGAGGTATACATACATACTTTAGTCCTGATCAGCTACATCACATTCTTGTGAACTGTCCTCTGAATTATAGCAAAGTATAGGAAAACAGTTGCCCAAATAAATAGAATCTTATGTTGTTGACCACCATGAATAGTTTATTTGAAGAGATAGAGAAATTCTAGTAATACTCTGGTCAAGAAACTTAATGTTATTGACATTCATAAGTAGATCTAAAGGTACGTATTCCCTGTTTATCTCAAGCATTTTGAGCATCATCTAGTTGATAATTTTTTTTTAAATCAGGCATGCTGTTTTTCTCTTTACCTATGTACCTATTTTTCTCTTTACCTTTTAAACAATTAGGTACTTGCTCAGGATTTTAGTTTGAAAAGATGCACCTGTTGCTGATATAATACCAGTAGTGAGGATCAAAGACATTCAAAATGTTAAATATATGTCTTATGTTTTTTTCAAGGATGTGGCCGATATGCTGGTGGACAAGGATATAACAGCATTGGGCATTTTTGTGGAGGATGGGCTGGTAACTGTGGTGATGGAGGAATGGGAGGAAGCACTTGGTACCTCGTATGCGATCGCTGTAGAGAAAAATACCTCCGTGAAAAACAGGCTGCTGCAAGGGAAAAGGTATTTTTATTCTATTCAGGCTATATTACTTATGATATGGATATAATTCATCAGAATACATTATCATATCCTTAGTTAGTTCTATGTAATTGATATTAAAATTCAGCTTGTATAAGAGAAATAAAATATAAATTTAATATTTGTTAAATAAACTGGCTCTAATCTAACAGTTAGTTACAAATAGTGTGTTGACAAATATTTGTGATGTTATTCTTTGCCATTGTCCCCTGCACTACACATATATGAACATCTCACTGTTGTTTCTTGTCTTGTTTGCTTTCCTCCTCTTTCTCTCTTGTCTTTTCCTTAATACCCAATCATTCCATAGAACTCATGGAAATTTGAGATGATTCCTACTAATGACAAACCAAGTCAGAGACCTCTGCTAAAGTTCCTTCCCTACATGACTCCTCCCAAATTTCCCAGTGATGAGTTTGTTGTTGGTTGTTTTAGTAATCACAAGCATGGTTTTTAAAATACTTTTTATTTCTTTTTTTTTTTTCTAGAAACAACAAAAGTTAAGAATTATCTTTTTAAATATACACAGGAAACAGTCACTTCTCTTCTTTTTGCCAGGTCAAACAATCTAGACGAAAGCCAATGCAAGTAAAGACGCCTCGTGCCCTGCCCACCATGGAAGCACACCAGGTGATCAAAGCCAACGCCCTCTTCCTGCTGTCCCTGAGCAGTGCAGCAGAGCCAAGCATCCTGTGTTATCATCCTGCAAAGCCATTCCAGTCTCAGCTGCCCATCGTAAAGGAAGGTGTTTCTGAGGATCTTCCTGTAAAAATGCCTTGTCTTTACTTGCAGACATTAGCTAGGTAATATGACTTGTTTTTTGATTTTTAATTTCCTTTGGGTGTACAGCTTCTGATGATTAATGGCATACTGCAAAGTGGTTCAAAACGGGCTCTCATAACCATGCTGTCACAGATAGTGTGCAGGAAACAAACCTTGGGGATTTGCTTTCTCTATTGCCCTGATTGACATGACTGGGAGTGTGGTGCACTTTGTATGCTAGTGGGGACTTTTTCAGTTTGTTCTGTTATGATTAATACAAAACATATCATAAAAAGAAAGACTTGCATTTTTATTCTCTATTAATTGACTTTAGTCTATTAGTCAGAAATGCTGAAGAAAAAAGAAACTGATGTTTCCTGTAGAAGTTTTCTTTGTTTGTTCTTTTTACCCTTAAGCAAAAAGCAGCTAAGTAACAAGGACACTGAAAGGAATATTAAAGTGCTGACCTGACTGTATTTAACAGTGGTAGAAAGAGAGACATGTGTTAGCACCTTTACAGTGTCGAGCTAGGTTTACTCAAAGTGAAGTGTGATAGGATGCTAGAAGAACTGAGGCAGTACTTGAGTCTTTCTCAGCAGATAACAAAACACTTAGGTTAACAGTGTTTTATTCTGGTTTGAAAAAGAATGACTCAAGCCAGGCTGGTGAAATGGTTCAGTGAATAAAGTTGCTTATCACCAAACCTAAAGAGAGCTGAGTCTGATCTCTTGGACCCACAGGGTGGAAGGAGTAAAGCAGCTTTCACTAGTTGTCTTCTGACCTGCCCACATGTAATGTACTTTGGCATGTACTAGTAACCCACACCCCCCGACACACACACACACACACACACACACACACACACACACACACTAAAGACTTGTAGCATTAAACTAGGAGTCAAATTATAAAACATGGGAAGAAACAGAAGAAAATGAGTTGCATTTAGGTTTATGGTACCTAGGAAGTAATATCAGACTTTTATCTCTACTGGTCTGCTTCTGCGATTATTTTAATATTTTCCCTTGACTTGTATTTTCTCATGTACTGCTTTGTCAGTTTCAAAGGAGTTCTAGATGAAGAGGATCTGTACTGCCACTGTACTCTTAAGTTGTTGGGTTTAATTTAATGCAGGCACCATCATGAAAATTTTGTGGGTTATCAAGATGACAACCTATTCCAGGACGAAATGCGATACCTGCGTTCGACATCTGTCCCTGCCCCGTACATATCAGTAACTCCTGATGCAAGTCCCAATGTATTTGAAGAGCCAGAGAGCAATATGAAGTCAATGCCACCAAGGTACTTTAGTTTTGTCTTCGAGTGATGAGTGTTTACTGGAAGAAAGGCTGAGCTATAAAAGCGTGCTCTTGCAGCTTTAATACAGCTTTCTGTCTCAGGAGGGTCACTGAGTCAGCTGTGCTAGCTGTTGGAGAGATGTGAAAAACTATGTGTCAGAGCTCTTGATGGGAGGCAGAGCACTAGCGATTCAATGAGAGGTTATATTGAAGCCTATCATTTTGAGTGATGCATTTCATCAGAGTAGGTTGACTTTAAGGCAGCACTTAGACCCAAGATAAAAACGGCACAGAGCATTGGTCAAGGAGTCTTAAGCTTCTTGGATCATCTACAGTGTCTTCTCACATAGCTATTGCTGATATCAGACGTAGAGCTTCTTGAAAAGTGAAGGATTCAAGTAAACACAGTGCACAGAGAAACATTGTTAACCTAAATGTCATGAGCACTTTGAAAGGAAAAGCATGACAAGAATTCGGGAATAGCACAGTGTCATTTAAGAAGCTTCTAAGTTGGTAATAGATTTCAGCTAGGTATGTGCATCAGAGTGAACTGCAGTAGTCATGAGAAAGATGGATAAAGATGACGTTCTGTAGAGGAGACAAGTAGGACTTCACTCAATGAGAACATCAGCTTAGATGTCATCAAAACTATAGGCACAGTGAGTAAGCATATGTCACCTGAAAGGAAGGTCTTTGCTGAAGAGACAGTAGGTATACTAAGATGTGTTAGTGTTTTGTAGTATATACTCATAGTAATAAACTAAAATAATAGGCACATTATTAATTATAATAGGGCTAGCATATCCTAATTATGTATTTTTCCATGAAAAATACTTGCAATTTTTCTCATCTTCTGTGTGGATTTTTCTCAGGTGTTTTTGGAGCTGCTCTTGACATTGTCTCCAAAGAGTACCTTTTATATCATTAAAGGAATTTAGGTATCTCTGATGATAAAAGCTACCTTTGAAAAAGATGGGAAACATTGTAGACTACTCTGATCAATGTGATTCAGTGGGGTGTTACCATGTTCCAGGATTTAAATCATGTAGAGGAGTCTTGTAGTTGGAGACAGGGAGAGGTAAAGCTGTATCATGCATTTTCCATACCACTTCATTTTTAATTTTTTTTTCTTTAAAAACTAAATGTTCATCAGCTCTAAATTAAACAAGTCACTGTTAATTTCCATGTTAGCCATGAAAAGAGCCAGAACTTGCTAAGAAGCTAAATGACCTTTCAGCTTATAGACCAGGATGATGAAGGGAAAGAATGCAGACAGAGCTCAGACAGAGATCAAGACTGTAGCTTGTAATCATGCACCCAGTATCTGGCATCTCTGTGCTCACAGCTGCTTTCTGCTAAGGTCCACAGAGCACTCTCTGCCTTATGATAGAAAGTAACGCCTTGTGATATCTCTGGGAGGAATAATATATATGAAGTATGATTGGGAACAGAAGGCCAAGAAACTCTACAATACATTATCAGATCAAGCTGGGAAACAAAACTGGTTTATCATTGATAATACTAAATAATAATGTGATAATAATAATAATAATAACAACACCACCACCACCAATCTGGAAGAAAAATTCACCTAAAGGAAATGAAGAAAAAAATGAAGAAAAATTCTCCAAGTACTTTATAGTTAAAAAAAAGATGATTATGACCTAAATTTAATAATAATAAAAGCTCAAATGTGGAAATAAGATTAAAAAGCCATTTGAAGTAAAATGATACATTGTGATGCTAAAATGACAGACCAGCACTTTTAAAAACTAAGGAATTAATTAGAAATTTATAGAAGGGAAGTTGTATGGCTTAAGGAAAAGTTTCTGATATTACAATGGGTCAGGGGGTCCCCAAATTAAGCAATATTGAAATAAAATGAGAATCTTTTATGGTAAATATTAATATATTAAGTTACCAAAACTCAGAACAACCAAACAACAACAAAAATAGGAATATTTCAAGTATCTGAGCAAGGAAAACAAGTCATCTTGCAAAAGGAACGTTAGTTAGAATTCAAACTTTGTATCATAATTTTGGATGAGAAAAACAATTTTAAATGTTTTCTGAAGTTTTAAAACAAACAAAAAACCTTGGAAGTTTACCTAAGGTCAGATATACATATATTTGAATCAGATATACTTGAAAACAAAAAACTTGAGAACCTAAGTACATATGAGTCCATAATGTGGTAATGGTGGTGGTTTTAAATTCTGTCCTATTACAAGCCCAAGATTAACTATAAGTTAATGAAATAACATCAATAATTAATGAAAACTATGTTTAAAAGACTCTCTCCCTCCAGTTCCTACATCGCCCCATACTTTCTCTCAAATTCATTCCTCCTTGTTTATTGTTTGTATATTGTGTATATATGTACATGTGCACATGTATACATACACACACGCCCCCTCATGAGTTCATTTGGTGTTTTGCATATGTGTATATATTCAGGGTTGCCCATTTAGAATTGGATTTACTTTCAGGGTGCTCAACCCGTGAAAAGACTGTTTCTCCTTCCTCCAGCAGCCACTGATTGCATATCTTCATTACCTTGGTGGTTACTTGGAGATGCTCAGAAGGAGGGAATTCATGCTGGTATTGTAAACCTAGCCAACTACCTGTGACTGGAGAGATCATGGATTCTGGAAGAGAATCCACTTTCCTAAAGCAATATATTTGCTACCTGAATACTAAAAATGTATTCTTATACCCACAGATAAGTGTAGCGCTCACCCTCGTTGCACTCTGGTGCAGCCATACACTCTTGACAGCACTTCCTCTGGAGAATGTCAAACTTCACTTAGCCATATTCAAGTATCTATAATGAATAAGCATCATTTTATTTATCACTTTTCCTTATATAATGGTCATTTCTCTCTGTGTTTACGATTATTCTTTCTTGTTTTCCTTCCTCTGAATATCTTCAAACTTTGAATTTGAAGTTAGGAAGCTGGAGGTTAAGAGCACTGGTTGTTGTTGTAGAGAACCCAGATCTAGTTCCCAGCACGCACAATGTAGCTCACCGCCACCTGTAGCTCCAATTCTGGTAGATCTCTCTCACCCTCTTCTGGCCTCTGTAGGCACAGAACACACACATGATGTGCATATATGGAGATGAAATATTCATACATGTGAAATAATCTTTATAAACAAAATGTTAGGACATTTGGTACCTTCCTTTTCATTTGAGATACAAACGATTTAAGAAAAGTATAAGTTTTAAGATACAGTTCTGAAAGCATTCAGAATATCACATTGTTGGAAAAGATTACATTCTCCTTTTTTGAGATTTTATGTTCACTTTATGTATATCAGTGTTTGCCTGGTTGTATGTCTGTGCAGCACATGTATTCGTGCCCATGGAACTTCCTTGGAATCAGACATCTGACTCACTGCTACAAAGGAAGAGTCACTGCACCTGATGCACTTGGTTCCTTCCCATAGCGTCTCCTCTGTTCTTTCCATATCTGCAGTTTGGAAACTAGCCCCATAACTGACACGGACCTGGCTAAGAGAACCGTCTTTCAAAGGTCATACTCAGTTGTTGCTTCTGAATATGATAAACAACATTCCATTTTACCTGCACGAGTTAAAGCCATCCCTAGAAGAAGAGTGAACAGTGGAGACACTGGTAGGTATAATGGCAGGTTGAATGATCAAACTGCCAGACAAACAGAGAGAGAGAGAGAGAGAGAGAGAGAGAGAGAGAGAGAGAGAGAGAGGAAGGAAATTGTTTTCTTTGCAGATAATTTTTAAGATGTAATACCTGAAGGGAAAGCACTGCATTGGTGCATTGGTTTTAGTTTAGGGTAGACTGTACTTTTATCTGACCCAGTCATAAAAGCACCTACCTTTTTTATATCTCAGTGGGAATAGGTATTTAGATCAGAACTGACTTATAGCTAACCGCACATATTGCTCTCATTATCCCCTCACTAAGTGTCAGGAACCAGCAGGTCCAGTTGTGCTTAAGCACTCAGTTATTTCTCACCATCCATAGAAGCTTAGAACTCCTACATCACCATGATTCTGAAGAGAGAAAACTTCAGAGATGTGAATAACTTGTACTGGAATTTGTTGTTTTGTTTTGTTTTGTTTTGTTTTATGTAATCTGGACCAATTGCAATTTATGAGCATTCTTAGCCTTTGCTTTTGTTCTTAGACACTATGTTACCCAGGCTTGCCCCAAACTTGTCTTAGCCTCTCAAGTTCATGGATTGAAGGAACATGTCACCATAGTGTTGTGTTAATATTGAAGATCACCAGAAAAAATTTTGTTGAGCACCAGTAGACAATTTGTAGGTTTCTTCAATAAATATTAGAGTTTGTATTGAGAACACTGCCTTAGTTTTATCTCCTGTTGCTATGATAAAATACCTTGGCAAAAGCAACGTAATGGAGAAGGGTTTATTTGGCCCACAACCAGTTAAGCTAGTCACATCCCTTCTGCTATCAGGAGCACACTGTTTATTAATTCATGCGTGCTGGTGCTCAAGTGACCTCTCTCCTTTTCATTCAGTGTTGGGCTCCGCCTAATAATGGTGCCGCTTCCATTCAGGGTAGGTCTTTTCAATGAAATTAAGCCAACTAAGAAAACCCCCGCACAGGAATACCCGTATGCCAACCTAATCTACACCATTCCTCATTGAGACTCCCTTTCCAGGGATTGTGCCTGTTGACAATTATAACTAACCATCTTTTTACATACTTTACATATATACATAACATACTTTTACTCAGCCTTTTAGGAAATTAAGGGCATGAGGTGTAGATTTCAGGTAGAATACAAGCTACTTGGCTTTTACAGTGCTGCAGGAAGTATGACCTTTCGATTCAGCTTTTCATTCAAAACCTACCTGTTCAACATACTCTGTGTAGCTCTAAGAAAGTAAGACAGTGACAGGGTATGGTTGCTTCCTTACTGTAACTGAAATTATTATGATTTGTGTCATGTGCAAAAACAAAAGACTTTAAAATGAATATGCTAGACATTTCAGTATGTAGTACATTAGTTATTTACTATCTATGAAGATATTTCAGTATTTAATACATTAGTTGTTTACTGTCTATGAAGATTGCTAACTATTGTTTCCTTCAGAAGTCGGGTCTTCCCTCTTGCGCCATCCATCACCTGAGCTCTCCCGGCTCATATCAGCCCACAGCTCGCTCTCCAAAGGAGAGCGCAATTTCCAGTGGCCAGTTCTAGCTTTCGTAATACAGCATCATGATCTGGAAGGGCTTGAGATAGCAATGAAGCAGGCCTTAAGGAAGTCGGCTTGCCGTGTGTTTGCTATGGAGGTATGAATACTTTGATGAAATTATTATCCATGCATTACACAAATATACAGTAATTCTATTTAATGATGACTCTTTTTTTTTAACCAAACAAATTATATCAAATTTAAGCCATATGCCTAATGGGGAAAAAAGTGTTCACATCAAAATAAAAATTTAAAGTATATGAAAAAATTAATTTGGAATTCTACATTTAAGGATGTTAAATTTTTATTTTTTATGGCTTTATTACTTGAATATGAGGTTATCTTTTAAACCTTTTTGTATTCAGGACAGTCCACTAGAATATAATGACATATCATGCAAAGAAGGTGACTAGGGCTTTGGAGTAAGAAACTCACCAACAGTAGCTTATCTAGGCTTTCGTTTTCTGGATCATGGATGAAGTTTTTCCTAGACCTGTAGATAATAAATGTTTCTTCTTTTTTTAATAAGAATGTGGTAAATACGTTCTTGCATTCATTGTTGGAAATAATAAAGTTAAGTAAATGGCTGTTTGTATAGAACTTGGAAAACACTGTATGTTAGTTTTAAATGTTGGTTAGAAAAAAATGCCCAAAATACATTGATATACATTGATATTTAAAATAGAATACATTGATATTAAAAAGAATTTTCATTGTATTTTGTAAGCAGGATTTCCTTGTTGCTCTTTATTTTTTTCATTAACACCAGAATTTGACTATTTCAGAATCAGTGCTTTTTCAGTGAAACAAGGGCCACATTTTCTAACATGTTTATCTTTAAATAATATTAAAAAACACAACAACAACAAAACCCTTACGTATTTTAACTCACATTTCTCCCATTATTTTGTGCCTCGGTTTACTCAGGCATTCAACTGGCTTCTCTGTAATGTCATCCAAACAACATCTCTGCATGATATTCTCTGGCACTTTGTGGCAGCACTGACTCCTTCTCCAGTAGAAGCAGAGGAAGATGAGGATGAAGATAATAAATCCAATAAAGAAAATGCAGAACAAGTGGGTGTTTGTTCGTTCTCATTCTATGTTTTCCCTTTTTAACCACATATTTTATTCTTTGAAAAGTTTTATGAATTTATATAATATATACCAATCACACCTGTCCATCACTACTTCCCTCCAGCTGCTCCTAGGGCAACCCACTCCACTTCTCCTAGTTCGTTGTTACCACTAATAACAACCAGAGGGTCCAAGTAGTGCTTCCTATATGTGCATGGCTATATGGCCATAAGTCCATATTTTTATAGGATCTAAGTAGTATGCTTTCCAGTGGTGTAATATGTAATGTTTTACATGAAATAACTGACAGATAATTTGACTTGAAAAAAAACCAACAATACAGTGATAGTATGGGCAAAATGTTAGCCGTACTTAGTAAAAGTTTTCTGCCTGACAAAGATGCTGACACATTTGGTTTCTCATTGAATGTCATTGTCAAGCAAGCAAGCAGAAGATGTATTGCAGTATTATAATTGGCATCACTAGTGCATAGCGAATCTAGAGCTGAAAAGCTTTCCTTTCTAGCTTAGCAACAAATGGGATGAATGTGATGTCTCCCAAAAATAGGGCACACACCTTATCAGGGAGTGTAGTGTTCAAATGTAAAGCAAAGTCAGAAATAACCAGTCTAACCACACAGGTGCAAAGCCTTGACCTAATCTAGATAGAGAATAAACCATAACATGGCTTAGCAAGAGATAATGTAGACTAGAACTTGTATGAGGTTCTTACTTGAGTGGACATACAAAGACAGGAGCAACAGCACGGCTGTGTTTTACTTAGCTCATTGACATAACTTGATAAGAACCTATCAGCAACAGGATGCAAAAACAACAGAACTCATATTTGCTGTGTAGTAACCACCTCTTGGAGAAAAATTCGGCAAAAGCTATACAAATTCACCTTTTTTAAGTTAGCTATTACACTTTTGTGAGCTTCCTATTAAGTGGTTATGTGATTCATTGCAGAGCTTGTTAAAACAAACAGGCAAACAAGGTGATTGTTCTGAGGTAGACTAATGAGGAAAACGCACTGTCTCTACTCGTGGGATACCATTGACCAGAATATTGAGTTTTGTGTACATAAGTTTGTAAATTATCTATTATTGTCTAGTGTACATAAAAAGTCCTATGAACTACGAGTACTCCACTTCTAAACATGCATTATTTTAAATATATACACATATACATAAAATATATGTATGTCTGAATATATATTTATATGCATACAGATACATGTATCTACAGCTGTCTTTATCTTCTAATGGTATGTAAGTATCCTAGAATTGATGTGTATATATGATACTCATTTGTTTGCTCATTTTACTTTTAATTTACCTTATCAGTTTTTTCTAGAAATGTTACAAATACATTAGAAATTTTACATACTGTACATACAAGTATATAAGATTGTTGGTTTTTTTAAATATTTCTTCCAACTGATAAACTCACTTTCAATTTTCATCTTAGGAGAAGGATACACGAGTATGTGAACATCCACTGTCAGATATAGTAATTGCAGGCGAAGCTGCTCACCCTTTGCCACATACATTTCACCGGTTACTTCAGACCATCTCTGATCTTATGATGTCCCTCCCTAGTGGCAGTTCATTGCAGCAAATGGCCTTAAGGTAATTTTTCACCAAAGTATTCTAATAGAAAAAAACGATTTTATGGAATATGGAAAGTACTGAATACTTAAAAAAAAATTGTTTAAATGGCAAGATGCAAAGAATCCCTAAATTGTGGAAATGGTGGCTGCCCTCTTGTGTCCTAACCTTTTTCTTTTTGGCAAGTATCTGTTTGCCTGGCTTAGTCCCCACACAGTTGCTGAAACCATCTGGTTAGTTTTCCTGCTTCTATTTCACTGTGACCAGTAAAGAGAATGAAAATAAAATCTCAGAAACCAAAACAAAGTTGAAAGGGGCTTGAAAGCAGATTCTAGATTCGAGTTATGTGCATCCAATTTTAAAACTACCTTAAGTAATATCTTACAGTGTTGAGAATTTGGCATTACATTACATTATGAACTGTATTTTTAGATTGATTCAGTAGACTGTAGACATAAATAAATCCTCCATGGTATATATAACAAGCTGATGGAAAAAATTAGGTTACCTATGTCCCTAATGATAAGGCCAATAGAAAACAGATATTTTTTTTATAATCCTCATAAGATTTTTGAAAGGCAAGAAATGTTGTACCTCCCAAAATTATATCACAGTTGCTCTAATGCTTATTCTTACAACAGATTCATTTTTTGCTGTGTGGCCTTGACCTCCATGGATGGATGGATATATATATATTTTTTTTTTCTTTAGAACTTACCTTATTATAGTACCTTTATCTCTCAAAACAAATAAAAATATATGTACATGAAAATTTACAATGTTTAGTGTTTTACAAAAGTGTATTTCTCTTGATCTATCTGCTGCAAAGTATAGCAGCTTCTCTGCAGATTTGTAGGTAGTCCTAGGAAATAGTTACTTTATATATTGTTTATACTTTTAGATGCTGGAGCCTCAAGTTCAAGCAGTCTGACCACCAGTTCCTCCATCAGAGCAATGTCTTCCATCATATCAATAACATCTTGTCAAAGTCAGATGATGGAGACAGTGAGGAGAGCTTCAGCATCAGTATCCAATCTGGCTTTGAAGCCATGAGCCAGGTCAGCGGCTTACTTATGTGTCTGTTGTAGTAGCTAGCGGTGGTAAGTTTGGTAAAAGGCAAACTGTAAATGAGTCATGCATAGCTTGATTATATTGTTTACTACTAAATGCTTGTTTACTTTCATCACAAAGCATTGCATTTTAACACTGTGACTGTTTATGTTTCTTCCTGTTAGGAATTATGCATAGTCATGTGCTTAAAGGATCTGACCAGCATCGTTGACATAAAGACATCAAGTCGGCCTGCCATGATTGGCAGTCTGACAGACGGCTCCACAGAAACCTTTTGGGAATCAGGAGATGAAGATAAAAACAAAACTAAAAACATCACTATCAACTGTGTGAAAGGAATTAATGCCCGTTATGTATCTGTTCATGTGGACAATTCCCGGGATCTGGGGGTAAAAAGGAAATTTTATTTCTGGCTTATTAGTTCTTTTAAACTAAAGGTTTAATTTTGGTGGGAATTCTCCAACCAAACATTTTTATAATCCTCAAATCATAAATCTAAGAACAAATTTCTGTGTCTGGAAACACTGTGGGCTATAAATTCTAAAAAATGGTCTGATTTGGCTACAGCTGAACAAGATTAAAATCCTCAACTAGTATTTTCTATTTCTATGCTGTTGCTTAAGCAATTAATTCCCCTGGCGTGGAATTTCCTTTAAAATGTGTTCCCACAATCTAAGACTCAGCAGAGAAACCCCCTTTGGATTACAACTGGATAAAAACTACTCTTTCCCCCACTGGGTTATTTTTTAGGTATCTTGTTTTGTTTTGTTTGTTTATAGTACTCTAATGGTACCTAAGATACTTTGGCCCAAAGTATAGTTTCTGGCTTCTGCTTCACACCCTCAGGGTTAGAGGTGGACAGTTCCAGAACTAATTTAAATATTCATGATTTACAGTTTCTCCAGCTTAATGTCTCTAACAGAGTGTTTCATCTGAATTAAAACATTCTTCCATAAAAGGCACCAAAGAACAGAAAAGAATCCTATTATTTAAGCCAGAAAATAGCATCAGCTGGCAGACTGCTTCTTCTGTCCTTAGTCTTGGGGAAGAGGACTTGGAATCTTTGCTTCAGAGTAGATGAGGCTTTCTGGTAGATGGTCTTAGTGGGCTCCCAGCAACCATTGCTGAGCTATAAACCCATCCATTTGTATATTGATTTTGCTGAGAAAAAGAAAATAATGGGGTTTTGTCCCAAATAACCTGGATGTAAAGCTAAGCACATCAGTCCCCCTTCAGGCCAAGTGCAGTAATCCGCCATCCTCCCAACCCCAGCTCCCGGGCAGGTTCAATGCTTCCCTCGGGCCAAATTAGAAAATGGGGCCGGGCGGTGGTGGTGCACGCCTTTAGTCCCAGCACTTGGGAGGCAGAGGCAGGCAGATTTCTGAGTTCTAGGCCAGCCTGGTCTACAGAGTGAGTTCCAGGACAGCCAGGGCTATACAGAGAAACCCTGTCTTGAAAAACAAAAACAAAAAAAAAAAAAAAAGAAAAAAAGAAAAGAAAAGAAAATGGGGCGTAAGCTAACATAGCATAAGCTTATTTCCTTTTCATAATCAGGAAATTCCTATAGGTACAAATAGTTTATCTTACAGGAAAAACTCAAAACTTGGCTGGCTAGGTTTTACTGCAGATTACGAACTTATCTTTGACTCACACATTTTTTACCGGGACATCCTCTTCATAATGATTATTATAATCAGATTGAATTTCTGTATTTGTTACGTAGAGGTACTTTATAACAATATTTATTGTGAAAACCAAAAACCTTCACATAACATCTGCTTTTCTTTTAAGAGACATCCTTGAGCAGATACATTGCTTTGCCTTCCTTGACCCACCAGTGAGCCTTATTCACAGCATTTGTTGTTTGAAGTTAGAATTCATAGTAAACAGCTCAAGAGGAATTAGTGCATGTCCATTGTTTTGATGTGCTTAGCATAAAACCACTCAACTCTAGGGGTCACTGGCTTCCTGTACTGAAACATGGCACTGGTACTGTTGGATATTTATTTCTTGTGTGAGCATTGCCTTCCCTGGTTTGCTGACCCCTTTGAAGGAATAGAGTGCACCTTACTAAAATGTTATTTTTCAAAGCCATACAGAAATGATGACACACACAAGTATCTGTAGTTAAGGAACCTTCCTTTCATGTACTTTGAAAACAGGAGAACAGGATAAGTAGAATTGTTAGACACTACATGAAGATACAGAATTTGAAGGTTTGGAATTTGGTTAAAACTGGGAAAGTCAAACTAAGAAATTACATAGAGGCTAAAAGCTAAGAGATGATTGGAACTGTAGGCACTGTGGTTGATTGGACAAATGGGATGGGGTCTGTGAGGACTGATAGCCCACGTGTAGCAACAGTGTGGCATCTGAAGGCTGTAAGGCATTATTATATATGTAAATGTTCCAAGAAGAAACATAGGATAACTATTTTCAATTTCTGTTATAGAATAAAGTTACTTCTATGACTTTCTTAACTGGCAAAGCAGTAGAAGATTTGTGCAGAATAAAGCAGGTAATTGAAATGTCATCTTTCCTTTTCTCAGCTCTCACTGTTGAGTTTCAGTTTTGTCATACTACCAAGATAGCATAAATCATTTCTTGACAAAACAGTAAACTGAAACTAGTCTGTAGCCAAGAACTACCATCCCAATGCTAGATATCTCCCCATTATTTCTTTAAATACCCTCAGTCTCTACAGTCTCAACTTCCCATTGTTCTTTGAAGACTTAAGTGCCTTTAAGTTCACTGACTCACAGCCAGAAACTTCACCTACCAACACTGAGGTTAAAACTGACTGTTAGCCTAAACAAAAGCAAATAAAACACAACATGCTTCCAGTTCAGCAGCTCTGTCCATGCTGGGAATCAGGTTGTAAAACAATCATAGAAATGAAGCCATCTCTGGGCACAAGTCTGAGACTGTGCACACGCTCAGGAACTTACATAACTAAAACCTTATCAGAGCGTTCTTCCAGGTTTACTTCCTAATGCAAAAGTCAGTAAGTTTCTTTGAATTTTCTTCTCTCCAATCATATTGAGAGTTAAGATGAAAAATATTTAAATACTACAGTCTAGGAAAATTATTCTAAAAGTAGTTTTGTTTTGATTTCCACACCTCACTTCTCTTTTTGGAAGTATTGACATTATAGTTAAAGTAACAAATGCCTAAATAAATCATCTAGAAGGCTCGAGGTTCCTTCTTGGTTATCAAATACAATGCGAATAACTTTAATTTCACTGGCGCAGTAGTGTCAGACCCATTTTGCTGTGTGTCAACATTCAGTCCGTGATACACAAACACTCATCTGAAATATCAGCACAATGAAAATACCATTTTCTTTCGTGGTCTTTAATGTAAAGATGTATAAAGCAGGACCTCATTACTTATGTTGTTTCTACCGAGAGCCAGTAGAGGGGAATTGGTAAACTCTGTAATAGTCTGCTCACAGAATTTATGCAGGGAAACCATATGGTAGTCAGGCCCATATCAGTTCTCAGCCCCGTCACCTCCAGAAACTCTCTCAACCTGTGTTAACCTCACTTTCTTCTTTTTTCTGTCTTCTGTAAATGATATGACTTGTCCTCACAAAACTTAAATAGGATAATGGGAATAACCTGATAATCTCTGCTGTCGGGGCAGCTGTTTGTTTGAGGTTTCTGTTACCGATACTAGGCTCAGGGCAGCCGTAAAGAAAGATTCTGGTGTATCAGGTGACTGTCCTTTTTCTGCTCTACCAGGTGGATTTGGATTCCAGGCACATTGGCTGGGTAACAAGTGAACTCCCAGGAGGGGATAATCACATAATCAAAATTGAATTAAAGGGCCCAGAAAATACATTAAGAGTTCGACAAGTAAAAGTCCTGGGTTGGAAAGATGGTGAAAGCACAAAAATCGCTGGCCAGATCTCAGCCAGTGTGGCTCAGCAAAGGAGCTGTGAAGCCGAGACGCTCCGAGTGTTCAGACTCATCACCTCTCAAGTAAGTGAGCTACAGCCAACTGGGTCTTGAGAGTATGGCAGATATTTTATTACAACTTGCTGGTTTTAAATACAGCCCATGTTCACTTCTTTTGGGCCGTTACCAATATCTAACATTGGATTTGCAGTTTCAGAGAAGTAGTATTAGTGGGATGGATGTATAGAGATGCTGTATTAGAAGGAACCCTTGAGAATCCGGCTCAGTGTGGGGCTGACCCGATTGTCCTGGCACTCTAGAGGCTAAGACAAAAGGATTGCCACAAACTTCAGGACAGCATGGACTACATTAAGAGTTCCAGGCCAGCCTGAGCTACAGAATTATGCCCTGATTCAAAATAAATAATTAATTAAAACCCTTCAGACTTAGAGCGTCACCCAGCTTTCCAGGAGCAGTGCTACACTAACTCTCTCTCCTGCCCACGGTCTCTGTCAGGTGTTTGGAAAACTCATCTCTGGAGACGCTGAGCCGACGCCAGAGCAAGAGGAGAAGGCGCTCCTGTCCTCACCCGAGGGAGAGGAAAAAGTATACACTGCATTTGTTTGTACATTAAAAGTCTGTTTCTGGTTTTCATTGTCTTACTTTTGCTAAGACAACCAACTCTTGGGTTCCTTTACATTTTAGTGGGTATATGGCCACATATGGTGCTTGCTGATTGCTGTTGGCATCCTTGGGGTCACTCTGCCTTCTCCATTGCATTTCCCTCCGTGGTCTAGCTGACAATAGGAGGAAACAACTTCCCCAAAGAGAAAACAGCTTTCCCTCTGCTAAAGTTCATACTAATCTATCTGTGTTTGTGCCTCGTGGTTTCTTTTATCTTAACACTTATCTACACATATGGCGTATCTCTCCCATTGGCTTCCAAAGAACTCATACATAGCAAATTTGTATTTGAAACCACCATGGTATTATTACATATATGTGTTACATATATGTGTAGTAAATTTTTACTGAAATAACTACCTTTTAGTGTTTTATGAGAGACCATAAAAGCCAGAAGATCCTGGACTGATATCATACAGACCCTAAAAGAACATAAATGTCAGCCCAGACTACTATACCCAGCAAAACTGTCAATCATTATTGATGGAGAAACCAAAATATTCCATGACAAATCCAAATTTACACAGTATCTCAACACAAACCCAGCACTTCAAAGGATAATTGGTGGAAAACTCCATCACAAGGAGGGAAACTACAACCTAGAAAAAACAGGAAAGTAATCTTCTAAAAACCGTAAAAGAAGGTAGCTACACAAACATATCTCCACTGCCAATAACAAAAATAACAGGAAACAACACTCATTTTTCCTTAATATCTCTTAATATCAATGGACTCAATTCTCCAGTAAAAAGACATAGACTATCAGACTGGATACGTAAACAGGACTTTTGTCTAAAAGAGTTACTTTACTATTTTTTTCTGAACTGAAACAGTCCATCTAAGAGGGGAGAGTCAACCTCTTGTGTTCCTGTTGCTAAGACACTGCAGTGTCCATGGGGCAGAGCTGCAGGACAGGCAGCTTGCCTTGTTCTGAATCCAGAAAGAAAGTGTAATGTTATTATAAGGTTTTTTTATGTTCTGTTTTTTTTTTTTTTTAAGATGCTGTTAATGAGATTGAGGGTGTTTTCTTCTTTCCCTAGTCTGCTAAGCATTTACCTCAGAATGGATATTCTTACATATTTCTTTTATGTTAATTGCTTAAATGTCATTCAGTAGTATTGGTGTATAGGTAATTTTTAAATAATAATAATATAGCAGTACATTAGAAGATGGTAAGTACATAGCACAGTATCTCTTTGAAGATGATGGTAATGATCTCCAATTAACTCAGGTGTACATATCTGTAATTATACCAAAAACAATTAAAATTGCTCAATTCAAAGAGATATATGGCAGATATGTCAGCATAGTTTTGTTTTAAAATAAAAAATAATGAGGAAAGATGTAAATACAGCTAAGATGAAAATAACTCTCTGAAACAAAGCTGTGCATAATTTAGCCCACAGAGGGTAAAGGGCCACCTCCTAGGAATTTGCTTTCCTAAATATGGGACTATTTCAGTTGCCTATTTCTTCTTGAGAAAGCCTTGATAGTTGTATTAATTAATCTCTTTGGTTACGGAACTTGTTGGCATAAATTGTTTATAATAGTATCAGTAAAGTTACAATAATATCTTTAATTTCTGTCAAATCTATAGTGAAATCTTTTTTATTTCTTGTGGTGGCTATTTGTGTCTTCCCTCTCTTCTTAGGTAATGTAGATTGAGCTCGGTGGTTTTGAGGAGATAGCTTTAACTTTTATAGTTACTTCCTTTTTTTTTCCCCTTTATTTATTTTATGTATGTTAGTGCACTGTCACTTTCTTCAGACACACCAGAAGAGGGCATCAGATCCCATTAGAGATGGTTCTGATCCACCATGTGTGGTTGCTGGGAATTGAACTCAGGACCTCTGGAAGAGTAGTCAGTGCTCTTAACCACTAAACCATCTCTGCAGCCTGGGTTACCTCCTTTAAGTAATAAGTAATAGAACTCATCTTCTTTATTATTGTGTTCCACATATTTGTTTTGATTTTGATTTCTTCCTATAAGCTTCAATGTAACATAAATGTACCTCAACATATACACGTGTGTGTGTGTGTGTGTGTGTGTGTGTGTGTGTGTGTGCGTATGCTTAATTACTTCTCAAGGCACTCTAAAATGTCAAATAGACATATTTTCTCTAAATAGTCTACTTTTTTATTTTTACTTTTCTATGTAAAGGCAACATCCGATGCTGACCTGAAGGAGCACATGGTTGGAATCATCTTCAGCAGGAGTAAACTGACTAACTTACAGAAGCAGGTTAGTTACCAGCTGCCCAGCTGTCTTTGTCCCTTAGGTTGCCTGAGGACGTTGAGTTTATAAAATGTCCTAAATCTGCAAAGGCTTTTTAGTGATCTCTCTCCACTGGTCCTGTAGAATACGTGCCTCCTCCTACAAAGGAATGACCACAGTGCCATAGCTGCATCACTTTGAAGAGTCAGGCATGGTGCCCTGGGCCTATGATTCAAGCACTTAAGAAGCAGAGAATTGAGCAGAGGTTGCAGAATGTGAGGCCAGCCCAGCCTATGTAGTGAAATCTTGTCTCAAAGTAAAGAGAGGGAAAGTCTATTACAAATGTGAACTCTCTTACTTCACTGTCTTTGTCGCTTCACTTGTAACCTGTTTTCAGTAGGTGGGTAGGTGGCTTCCAAGCACCTTTGGTGGGTAAATTGATTGATTGATTGATTGATTGGAGGCAGAGCTACACTATGGTAGCCTGACCTGTCTTAAACTCATAATCCTCCTCTCTTAGGATCCCAAATACTGGGATTATATTTGGGAGCTGTTACACCCACCTGGGTACATTTTTTTATTTTAGTCATAAATAACTAGGTATAACAAACATGACATTTGCATTTTATTATATTCATGTTTCCTCTTATTTTCTCAATCAGGAAGGAAAGAACTAAGCAGTTAATAATGTTAACTATACCAGTATTAATACTTTTAAACATAAGTATGCAGAGAAGTAAGTCTAGATTCTTCATATACAGGAATGCTAGGTAACATAAAAATAGCAATTCGGAAGACAGATGGAAACCGGCACAAAGGCAAACATCTGTGATCACAGCTATGTAGATGATAGAGAAAGGAGGGCTTGAGTGATGATAGCCTGGTTAGCATAGGGTAGCTCCATCAAACAAACAACAAAAAAAAAATAGGGAGATGAAAAATACTGATTTTTTTTTACCCTGCCTATTATTTTTGCATAATATTAAATCTATTTTTTTTAAAAAAACAGCATAAATTTATATTTTATTTTCTTGCTTCATTAACTTGGCTGTTTGTATCAGATGATTTAATTATTGAGATTTGTATCATAGTCTCCCCTAGTTTGTTTCATTATTTTTAAGATGAGTTAAGAAAATAATATAATGAAGAATATACTAGCAAAAAAAAGTATTAAGTCAGACACTAACCTGCATGTTTTATATTTTTTTTGCTTATTTTAGTAATAGTAAAGAAGACCCATGAATAAAATTTTGTATTTTCTGTATCCTTCACATAGGTGTGTGCACACATCGTACAAGCTATTCGCATGGAAGCCACAAGAGTCCGTGAAGAGTGGGAGCATGCCATATCCAGCAAGGAAAATGCCAATTCTCAGCCCAGCGACGAAGACGCCTCCTCCGATGCTTACTGCTTCGAGCTGCTCTCCATGGTCTTAGCACTGAGTGGCTCCAATGTGGGCAGACAGTACCTGGCTCAGCAGCTGACTCTGCTTCAAGATCTCTTTTCCTTGCTCCACACAGCCTCCCCAAGGGTCCAGAGACAGGTGACCTGTCATGACACTTCCTTCTGCTTCTTCCCTGCCACTTGAAAGTCAGAAGACCATAAACGTGAACTTTTAATACTTTATGTTTTATTTCTGATCAAAATTTAACTCCATTTTTTTATTGGTTAAGGTTTGTTCCAATCACTAGTGTAGTATAATAAATAGTACTCTGGGTACTGACTGACTTCCTGCCAAGAGATATATTATGCCATTTAATCCAGAACAAAGGTAAAAAAAAAGGCTTGTATTTTTTTTTTCACATTCTGTCTTCTGTGGTAGCTACCACTCTAAAAATGCTTAAATCATATTCTTCTCAAAATTAAAAATATAAATCATTAAAAGTATTAATTTCTGTTCTTCCCATAGATTTTTAAAGCAACAGAATAGTAGCTAAGCTTATTTTAAATGATAAGTGTAAAGTAGCAGTATTTAAATGTATTTTTTCAATCTTCTAATCAGGTGACCTCCTTACTAAGACGTGTTTTGCCTGAAGTGACTCCTAATCGTCTGGCCAGTATCATAGGAGTGAAGTCTCTTCCCCCAGCGGACATCAGTGACATCATACACTCAACTGAGAAAGGTGACTGGAATAAGCTGGGTATCTTGGACATGTTTCTGGGATGCATTGCCAAGGCACTCACTGTCCAGCTGAAAGCCAAAGGGACCACCATCACGGGGACAGCCGGTACCACTGTGGGCAAAGGAGTTACAACAGTCACCCTGCCAATGATCTTCAACTCCAGGTTGGTCATTCTCTCAGTTTTAGTATCACCTGTTACCTCACTCACCACATCTCATACATCACATCAGTGAGTGGCTGGCTATATGTATAAATGGAATGTTGGGCATCAGGATGATGGGTCAGCAGGGGAAGACACCTACATGCAAGGTTGGTAACCTGCATTTGATCCCCAAATTCATGAAGATGTCCTCTTCTGTACGCATTGTGGTATAGACACATCTCTTGAATGCATGCTCACCCTCACACATGAATATTAATATTTTTAATTATTTAAAATTACTAAATTAGCTGGGCAGTGGTAGCACAAGCCTTTAACGCCAGCACTTGGAGGCAAAGGCATGCGGATCTCTGAGTCTGAGGCCAGCCTAGTCTACAGAGTGAAGAAAGCCAAGGCTATACAGAGAGACCCTGTTTAACAAAAAAAAAAAAAAAAATTAATAAATAAATGATGTAAAATTACTAAAATTTTAAAAAGGAGTATCATAGAATAGAGAAAGTAAGCTTTTCAGGTAACATTTGGTATTTGTGTATCTGTGTTGAAAAGGGTTGACTCTCACTGTATAGAAACATAAATTTCAGGTTTCTGTTAATGTTTTCCACAATAAAAATAAATAAATAATAGGAGAGAAATTTTATATCACTTAATACTTTGTAATTCTTTTAAAACTCTACAAAGACAAATTATAGAAGAATGTTTTTCTAATCTTAAATTTGCAAAACACTAATGCCAAATGTTATATAAAAAAAGATTCAAAGATTTGATACGTAACAGTGAGTGTACGTGGTATATATACTATAAAAATGTTTTTAAATTGAAAGAACTACTTGGAAAATATCTACAGCTACATAATAGACTATTGGCCATAAGATTAAAATAATGTTTATAAAAGGGCAAAGGACCAATAAGTGTCAGTAACAGTTTGTAGAAAAAAATTAAGTGTCAGTTAACAAAGGAAGAGACACAAGGCAAATATAGATCCAACAGCTACAGGCTGGGGAGACAGCTCAGCTGGTCACATGCTTGCAGCACACACATGGGGACACAAAGTAAGACTGTAGTTCATAGGTTTATAGCTGCCGGAACTTAGGTTAGGAGCAGTGGTTGTGGACCTGTGTGCTATCCCAGAGGTAGGCGGCAGAGACAGACTCCCCTAAACAAGCTGGCCAACCAAACCAACACCAAAGGCTGGGCTCCAGGTTCCATCAGAGACTGCCTCCATGTAAGGGGAGGGTGATGAGGGAAGACACCCAGGGTTGGTATTGGCCTACTAAGAACAAACATACCTGTACATACATCACACACACATACTTGTGTAAAAATAGTTTTTTAAATAACAAAATGTGTAGAGCTTAAGAACATGATGAAAAAATAGACATTTTTAAAGGATTTTGTTTATGTTTATTGATGTGTATCAGTGCCTTGCTTACATGTATGTGCATGTACTACATGCATGCAGTACCCATGAAGGCCAGAAGGAAACACTGGCTGCCCTGGAACTGGAGTTACAGCTGTGTGCTACCATGCACCATGTGGGAAATTGAATGTGGACCCTCTGCAAATGCCACAGATGCTTTTAACCATGTAGCCATCTCTCTATCCCCAGGCATCTTCATCTCCTATAAATGTTGGGTGCCAGTTACTTTCATATCTCCATGTGCACTGGAAACACTCTGTAGTCCATGGCCTAAGAATTGAGTAGCAGTGATCTAGAAGTATTGTACAAACAAAAATATTAGCTAGAAAAGGAGCATAAATAAGAATACTCATTCTCTTGATGCTGAAGAGACATAGGGTAAAAGACTTTTAAAATATCTCGGTTGTGTGCTGGAAGGATGTTTAGTGGTTAACAGGGATTTTTTTTTATTTCTTTGTTTTTGTTTTTGCAGTTATTACTCTAGTTCCAAGGGATTATACACCTTCTGCTGGCTTTTGTGGGCTTGCATGCCTGGGTACATGTATACATGTACATATATGCAAGCGCACACAAATACACATAAAAATAAAAAAATAAAATAAGTAAATAACAAAATAAAATGTCCTAATTGGATAGCACACCTGTAACTCCAGCACTCTTGCAAATAAGGAAGGGGGTTTAATAAGTTAAAGGCCAGCCTAGATTGCATAGCAACACTCTGTGTCAAAATTTTAAAAAATTTAAAAATTTAAAAAAAGAAAACCTGAACACTAGTGAGATGGCCCAGTGAGTAAGAGCACCTGCACACAAGCCTCCCAGGCTGAGTGTGAGCCTCTTGGGACTCGCAGTGGAAGGAGAGAACAAACTGTGAAAGTTGTTCTTTGTCTTTCTGAATCTCATAGCATACTTACACATACATATAACACAAAATAAATTAATAAAAGTGTAATAAACATCAAGAAACATTCTAATGGATTCAGTCAGTAAACAGTTAAGATGCTGTGTGCTAAAGTAACGTTGCTTTCTTTGTAGTTACCTCCGACGAGGGGAGAGCCATTGGTGGATGAAAGGCTCGACTCCGACTCAGATCTCCGAGATCATCATCAAGCTGATTAAGGACATGGCTGCAGTAAGTCCTTGTCCTGACTACAGCAGCAATCAGCTAAGCAAGAGTCTGCTCAACACAGAAAACAGCTTACTCTGCTAAGTTAATAACAGTACAAAGTGTTTAAATTTTATTTAAAGACTGTTTTTAGACTGTTCACTACTGTACCATTGGTCTTGTCAGTGGGTGAGAAATTTGTCACCAAAGTGTGTTCATTTCAAACTTCCAGGTAATTTGCCTGAGAATTTAGGTAAGTTTTCCAGGACCTTAAAACATAAAATGTCTTCTTTCTAAGAGAAGAAAGAACTTATGTTGAAGCATGCCCCCCAAAAAAAGAACAAAAAAGATTCCTAGAAGTTTCTTATCACCTGCTGTTCTGAGTTTTTAGGCCTTTGAATTCTTTTCTTATGTCCTGTACCAGTATCTTAAGGTATCAGCTCTGGAGGAAAATGGGGGTGTGAAGGAGCTACTCTACTGAGCGCCTGGTCCACAGGGTCACTGCTCAGCTCTACATTGTGTCTTTAGAAGACAGCCTGAGGAGGAGGGTGCACCAATTACCTAGCAGCAGATTGACTGCATATGGGATGAGAGATTCTGGGGAAATGTTGAAGTTAAAATTTTTTCTTAACTGTGGACATTTTCTTAGGCTTCATAGCAAATAGACATTCTCTAGGAAGTCCATTGAAGTAAAATGCCTAAGAAGAATGTTTGGAAGAGCTGGATTCTGTAGTGAGGTACTGGTGCTCATTAAGTGTCTGTATAGCTCAACAGCTGAGAGCACCAGCTGCTCTTGCAAAGGATCTAAGTTCAGGTTATAGTGCCCCAGGACGGCTCACAACTGTCTGTCATTCCAGCTCCAGGGGATCAGCATCCCCTACAGGCCTCCAAAGGTGCGCACACACACACACACACACACTTAACCAAACATACATATAAAATAAAAATAAAGTTTTAAAAATATTTTTACTGGGGACTGTACCCATATAAATATAAATACTACGGGATGAGCCTGTGTGTGCTCTTAGGCTCCAGAGAGAACATCTAGGGCAATTAAGTTAGTTTAAATATTGAGGTTCCCGAGCATGGAAACCTTATTTGTACCTTTTATTTTTATCCAAGTATAGAGGCCTTTAATTTTTATTTGCTTTACAATCATCAGAGTAGAGATTATCAGCGGAAATACTTCATAAGATTGTGAGAGGTTTTTAGTTTGTGTCCTCCTCTAAAAGCACACGATCTTGCTATAAGAATTCTCTCTGAGAGGTGTTTTTCAGAAAAAAGGGTTTGCTATAATGACACAATTCTGGTTTCTTAATAAGATATTCTTTCCTGCTCAATAGGGTCACCTGTCAGAAGCTTGGTCCCGAGTGACAAAAAATGCTATTGCAGAGACCATCATTGCCTTGACCAAGATGGAAGAAGAATTCAGGTCTCCAGTGAGATGTATTGCAACAACTAGAGTAAGATTTTGTTGTTGTTTTAAATTTGGTCTGTATCATTATGTGTAATCAGTAAGTCAACTTAGTCACATTTTCAAGTAAATAAGTATTCATCAAAAAATGAATTATGTATTAAATATGATAGTAATTACTGTTCACTGTTGAGTGTGGATATCAACTTTTGTTATTATTTAGGAAGCTGACCTACTCACTGTAGCTTACCTTAGTGAGTTGAGTAGTAGCTGCTTTATGCTATGAGAGAGACTGATGATCCTTCAAAGACAAGACTGCCCTGCACAGTTCTTCCTAATGAAAATCCTAGCTCAGCTACTTTGCATGCTTTGTTTTTTAAAAACAATTCTTGGGCATAGAGAAATGGATATCAGTTCAGAACACTTGTTACTCTCACAGAGGGCTAGGTTCAGTTCCCAGTATTCACTTGGTGGCTCAAAGCTACTTTAGCTCTAGTTCCAGGGGATTTAACACCTACCTCTGACCTCAAAAGGCATGCAAGTGGTGTGTGTGTGTGTGTATGTGTGTGTGTGTGTGTACAGGCAAAATGCTCATGCACATAAAATAGAATAAATAAGTCTAAAAAATGTTTTAAAACAATACATCCTAATTTTAGGTAGGGTTGAACTTTTGAGGAAAGACTGCATTCTTTAAATGAGACATCTAATTTTTAACATACCAGGTTTTATGAGCTATATATCTCCAAAGGTGATTTAAGCTATTACTGAAGAGGGCAGTATGACATTATTAGGAATCATACACACTACTAGAAATCATTTAGATTAATTCTCTGAAGTCTGTAAAAAAGTAAGTTATATTTTGTTAGAGCAGAGAAATCCAGTTTATGCTACCATGCTAATGGGCATGACACTTAAAACAAATGTTTTACTGTTACCCCTTCTACCACTCAAGAATTCTCTCATTCCACATTCCCTTTTCACTTGCATAAATTTTTTCTCATTTTTCCATGTTTTATTAATGAATAAACATGTTCTTCTGTGTAAAACGGAAGTTCATTCTTTATATCCCTCAGAAATGGTACAGTGTTTCATATACATGTGTCTTGCATGTGAGTAATATCTGTGTGATCATGTGTGTGTGTGTTTAGATGCTTGTGTGCCCTTGGCACATGAAGGTCAGAGGACAGCCTCAGATATTGATCCTCATCTTACATCTTGTTTGAGACAGAGTCGCTTCATTGTTTACAGCTGCCATCAGCAGGCTAGCTGGCCTGTAGGCCTCCTGGGCTTCCCTAGTCTCTGCTTCTCATCTTACACAGGAGCACTGTGATTACAGGCATGCACTCTCTCGTGTTCAGCTTGACATGAATTCTAGCAACTTGGACTTAGACTCTCACATTTGTATAGCTATCTGTCTCATCACCTCAGATTTTTTTTAGAATTTTCTGAACTTTATTAGACATTTATTTATGGCAAAATATACAAAGTAGGTCTTTTGAAACAACAGAGACTTCTAAAAAGCTGTTATTATGTACAGTAACCTAATATGTACCCAACTACTTATGGAACTGCAAAACTAGCTACTTATCAGTTAATTTGGAGTACAGAACTTTGGACTCTATACCAGCTGGAAAAATACACAGTAGTCATGTACAGTAAATATTATTCCTGTAAAGGAATTAATTACATCATTGGTAGAGGATATCTTCATGTCAGATAACAGTGATTCTATACAGAAATAGTCATTTATTGAGTTGGAGTCTATGAGTGCATGGCACATATGCAACATCAGGAAAAGGCAAGTGCTACTAAATAGCTATGCATTTCCAAAGAGAGGGAGCATTTATCTGTCTGTTATCTCTGTCAGATTTCAAGCATTTCATAAGTGTGTTCCCATACATAATTCAGTAATCCAGCAGCCTTTCTCAACAGCTCTGGCTTGCCCTGGCATCACTGTGCGTTCTTGATCAGGACCATGTGGATCGCCTCTCATCAGGGAGGTGGATGGGAAAGGACGGGCAACAGAAACAAATGGTAAGGTCAGGATTGTGTTGTAAGAACTTTTTTTTCTTTATAGTTAGTGATTGTTTGTGGGGAAAGACAGCATATTAAACTTATATCCAGTTTGCCCAATTCACCCCGTAAACCTACCTCATGCTTTAGAAAATCTAGGGGCTTTTACTTGATTATATAAAATCTTTATCTTTTTCTGGTTCATGATTACATTAGCAAAATTTGCATCCTGGTGGATTTGTGCTAAAACATGATTGTCGTTAGGACAAATCAAGCAGCAAACCAGAGAGAGGAATGGCGTGGCGTACCCTCTTCAAGTGTAGTCAGAGGAGGCACAGGAGCTCTGTAGGCATTTCACAGGGGCATGATGGAGCTCTCTCAACATTTCTGACTATTGTGTAGCCAACGACGACGGGAAAGGGAGGCTGGGGTCATTTGTTCCAACCTAAGACAAGCATGGTTTCCGTAAGTTTTCCCAGCCTTCCCTTTTGAAAAAAATTTAAAAAGGGGGACCTGTGGGGAGCCGACAGAAGGCGGCTATCATCCTTGCAACCATCTTGAGCCATATACCCTGACAAGAGATTTGATTACATTAGCCTACTACAGCTGAGCACACTCTGATAACATCTTGTTTTACATACCCAGGATTTTCCCTTGGGTGTGTGAGACTTAAAGGTGTGTGACTTAAGTACGTGACTTAGAGATGAGATTTGGAAACAAGGCCTAAGGGCACGACTTAAAGGCGTGACTTAGAGGCGTGGCTTAGAAGTGAGACATATAAAAGGCGAGAGGCAGACAGAAGAGTTCAGTACAACTTGGAACTAGGAATTAGGTTAGAGAGTACAACTTAGAGTACAACTTGGAGTAGGAATTAGGCATTGAGGAAGAAGATACTTGGACTAGAGAACTCAGAAGAAATTATTATTAGGTAGTAGGCACTTGAGTCTTGGCACTTGGAGAAAGAACTTGGAACTGGGAAAGAGACTAGCAACTGGAACTAGGATTAGGTACTAGGAACTAGTGTCTAGGAACTCAAGATTTGGGACTTGAATTAGGAAGAGAGATTGAAGAATAAACGGGATTGAATCACACTCTGTCTGGTCTCCATTCCTCGAGTTTGTCCTCACTCACTCTCTTGCTGAACCTCGACCCGAGGACTGGAGCAGCTTGGGACAGTGCTGGCTCTAACAATTTAGCCCCCAAGGCTTTTGGCAGTGCAGGTTTCAACATTGATAGAACGGTCTGAGACATTTTGGCCCCCAAACGTGGGGTAGTGCAGTTCTCAACATTTCTGGCCCTGAAACGTGGTTTAGAGTAGCCCGAAACATTTTTGGCACCCAAAGTGGGGCAGCTCGGGCCACAACATCTGACTGCCTTTTAAAAATTTTTAATGAACTGTGCTCATTTATTATTCATGGGATTTGGAATAACAGGGAGAATATTAAGTCACTAAATAAAGTCATTTTCTTGCTTTAACCATTGACCCTGCACACACATTAATCTTATTGAATAATTCATAGAGATTTTGATAGTTCGGTATAAACCTACAGTGGTTTTGTTTTACATTTAAATTGTAAAAGTCTTGCAGATTTTAGAATAAAGTCCTTCAATATCATAAACATATTAGTTAGGTTCAATTTTTCTGAGGTTTTCATGTGAGTCTAACATAGCATGTGAAAATGTCTTCCAGCCTATGTGTGATAACCATGATGATGGTGAAACTGCAGCTATCATCTTATGCAACATCTGTGGCAATCTGTGTACTGACTGTGACAGATTCCTTCATCTGCATCGCCGAACGAAGACTCATCAAAGACAGGTGGGACAGTCTTCATAGCCACAACTCTGAACTAGTGTGGGAGCAAACTCGGGGAAATGGGCTTTGGGGTTTACAGCCTTACTCGACCCTCAGTGGTCTCACTTATTAACTACAAACTGAGCAAGTGTTTACACTGTCCAAGACTTAGTTGGCACCTTACTTAGACACATGAAGCTCTTGTGAGCACAGAAGGGAACACTGGATATGCCTGGAACTTCTTACACTGCTTTATAAAGAAAGCCATTGCTGCTGAGTGATTACATTCATGCTTCTACCCAGGAACTAAACACATCTACCCCTTTCTGTAACGGAACACAGGTCTTCAAAGAAGAAGAAGAAGCTATAAAAGTTGACCTTCATGAAGGCTGTGGTAGAACAAAGCTGTTTTGGTTGATGGCATTAGCAGATTCTAAAACAATGAAGGCAATGGTAGAATTCCGAGAACACACAGGTAAAAGAGAATTAAAAGTTAAGTCATAACTTAAAAGAGGGAGGATGAACTATGTCCACAATGTATGATAAGTCAGATTCTAGTTGTGATGGTTTGTATATGCTTGGCTCAGGGAGTAGCACTGTTGGGAGGTGTGGCCTTGTTGCAGTAGGTGTGGCCTAATGGGTGTGGGCTTTAATACCCTTGTCCTAGCTGCCTGGGAACTAGTATTCTGCTAACAGCCTTCAGATGAAGATACAGAATTCTTAGCTTCTCCTGCACCATGCCTGCCTAGATGCTGCCATGTTCCCACTTGATGATAATACACTAAACCTCAAAACCTGTAAGCCAGCCCCAAATATGTTGTCCTTGTAAGAGTTGCCATGGTCATGGTATCTGTTCACAACAGTAAAACTCTAACTAAGACAGTAGCTTATCTAACAGGAATAATTTTGAGTAGTATTCAGATGCTTGATAATGGCATTTGACCACATAAGTTTGGTAGACACGGACAGTCATCTATGTTAGAAAGAGCATCAGACTAAAAATTAGGAAATCCCATTTCCCACTAACCTGCTGTGTAACTGTCTTACTTTTGTACTGTTGTGAAGAGATACCATGACCAAGGCAACTCTTACAAAAGAAGACATTTAATTGGGGGTTTGCTTACAGTGTAAGATGTCAGTCTATTATCATCATGATAGGTACATGTTGGTACAAATGTAGTTGCTAGCTTTACATCTGGTTCCTCAGGCAGACAGGCAGGCAGGTTGGGCCTGGCATGGGCTTCTGCAATCTCAGAGCCAACCCCCAGTGACACACTTCCTCCTCCAAGAGCACACCTCCTAATCATTGTAATCATTTGAAACAGTTCCACTGTCTATGAACTGTTTCAAATGACACAGGAACCTATGAGGGCCATTCATACTCAAACCGGCACAGTGACTGAGTAGTCAGTCCATCAGACTCTGTGAAGTCCATTGTCTTGGACTACTTATATCTCTGTGAATCTACACTGTGTCTTAACTGCCAGGTCCTGTGCTTTGGTGTACTTGAGAGTCTCTTCTACAGTTAGTACTCCGCAGGGCTTACTAAATAGTTCTGTTTGACTAACTGTGATAATAAAGGTGAGCAGCCATTGCCTTAAAAATACTTCCTGTATGTCTAGTACACTTGAATCTCGGACGGTTTCATTCTATTTTTTTAATAAAATAAAACCTTACATATTACAAGCTTAATGTACAAAACATGAAAATCCGTCATTTCTAGCAAAGCTGCTATCTGCCATTTGTCCTACTGACATTTTTTTTCTTATTGGCCTTAAGCATAAATCTGAATAAATTAACTCGACATAAAGGAGACTCATGCTACAACATATGCCCTTTCTCAAACTTAGTTTGTTTTTCTCCTGTAATCTGTCAGTGCTCTACATTAATAAATGTAATATTGACCTTTCCTTTTATATAAACATTCCTTTCCTTTTCCAAAAAAAATGTTCTGCAGTCATTTCTAGAATCAGTGATTGTTACTTGAATTTGAGTGCCTGATTTCGAAAATGAGCAAAGTCTTTAATCTTTGTTTTAAGGAATTCTGATTCTTCTTTCAATATTTCAATGTATTTAAATTCTTTTTGAAATTGTAGTTCCTTGGGTAGATTTTTCTATTTTTTATGTTTTATAATCTAGTCATATTTTGTACTATCATGTAATGTTGTTACATAAAAATATTCAAAAATCTCCCTTTATTCTATGTACTTTTTAAAATTATAATATTTATCTAGTGTTGTGCATTTTAGGTAAGGGCATGCCAGATTTACTCATTCTGCTATCTTGTCGAGATATATAGTCGCTTAGCTGGGCAGTGGTGGCGCTCGTCTTTAATCCCACCAGCACTTGGGAGGCAGAGGCAGGTGGATTTCTGAGTTCGAGGCCAGCCTGGTCTACAGAGTGAGTTCCAGGACAGCCAAGGCTATACAGAGAAACCCTGTCTCAAAAAACAAAACAACAACAACAACAAAAAAAAAAAAAAAAAAAAAAAGAGAGAGAGAGAGAGAGTCAGAGTCAGTCAGTCAGTCAGTCAGTCTCTTTCTTCTGGTAAAAAGCTATAAACCAGTCAAGTTTATTTGGTTTTAGATTTATCTTTATTTTTACCCCATTGGTGATTATTAATAATTAGGGCACCTTCCAGCCCTTAATAACTGAAAGAAATCTAGTTTGCTGATTTCAAAATTAGCTATATTACTATATAAGGAGCATGACTTTCTACAAGATTTTTTTCCTTTGCTTGAACCTAGGCAAACCCACCTCAAGTAGCTCAGAAGCATGCCGCTTCTGTGGGTCCAGGAGTGGAACGGAGCTATCTGCTGTTGGCAGTGTCTGTTCTGATGCAGACTGCCAGGTAGGTATCTAGTTAGAGGCTAGGCCACCCCAGGAAGGAAGAGTATATACATTCTCACAAGGCATTTGGATTGTTTAGTAGGGGTTGTCATTTTGCCTCAGTGCAGTTTTCCTTTGTCACAGCCCAAAGGTGACATTTTGTGGTGCTTGTCCATTTCCATCATTAGTACTTAATTTTGTTCTGGTAACAGCTAAGGTATCTGACCACTTGGGGCTGGCGAGATGGCTCAGTGGCTAACAGCACTTGATACTCTTGCAAAGGACCTGGGCTTGATTCCCAGTACGGGCCTCCATGAGCAAACACAAGCACACATGCATACACATGGACAGTGCAAAGACACACAGCAGGCACACACATATACACATATAATATAAAATATACTTTTGCCCAGAATTCTATTGTCTTTGTTCATTTGTTTGCCTAAAGTAAACTTCTAGTGTCTGAAAAGTTTTGAATCCCAAATATACATGCTGTAGAATGTGCTTGGTATTTCGATTATGAGACATAGGTGAGGATTTGTTTGTTTGGGGTTTGGCCTCTGGTTTTAGAAAGGGTGCTAGTGATTAGGAGATTTTTACATCAGAACTTTATGCTTCATGCCTGTGTATGATGCCAAATCAACTAAAGTCATAGTTCACTTTTTATCAGTGCTGTTCTTTTCTGTTAACTGAAATCCTTTAATTACATTAAAAGAAAAACACTGTTAATCCTAGTTTATATTCAGAGCATAGGAATAATTATTGTTGTTTTATTCTAATAGGTATTTCCTGTAAAGTTGTTTAGAGAAATTAATATAGTTCATCTAACTCTAAGTTTACATGCCTTTTTGATCACTCTGAGACTGCTGTAATTCATCTTCAATAGGAGTATGCTAAGATCGCCTGTAGTAAGACACATCCGTGTGGCCATCCCTGTGGAGGTGTCAGAAACGAAGAGCACTGTTTGCCCTGTCTGCACGGCTGTGATAAGAGTGCTACCACACTGAAACAAGACGCTGACGACATGTGCATGATCTGCTTCACTGAAGCGCTCTCTGCAGCGCCAGCCATTCAGGTGGCCTCAGCTTTGAATGTGCCTAGATTTTAACCGGAGGAGATAGAAACACGTGTCTCAAGTAAAAAGATGATAGGAACTTTCTTTAGATGGCCAAGAAAAAAATGTCCTGTGAACATGTATTCATTAGTATATGCTGAGTAGAAATTCTGTTGCTAATGTTCTGCCTCCCATTCTGCAGGTCCAACCATTGGTGGTTTGTGTGAGCCTAGTTATGAAGTGCTTTGAAGGGAGAAATGATTAGATTATCAAGTAGCTAACCTCTGAATTTCTGAAATACAGAATATGTTGTAGAATATATACCTACTTTGTATGTAGCAATATACTTCAGTATATAATAGAAGTTAGTGCTATATTTGCTAAATAAGTTTGTGACTTTTGACATTTATAATTTCTTTTCTCTATATGTTAGCTAAGTGAAAGTTTCATATTTTCCTGACCTAGCCTACTTTATATATTTAGTTCTTATGTAAGTGGCATCAATACAATGACTAGAAAAAATTAGAGTTGAAAACCTAGTCAATAATGAATGTTTCATGAATAAGTTTTAACAGCCCTGACACGCCTTGGTACTGAAGTGCTTGGTTTTTCTCTTCCCTACGTCATGTAGCTCTCCTACATTGGAGAGTCTCCCCATCACTTCAGTGTGGTCATGACTGCATCTGCTCACTCACGTCCTTGTTTCTCTCTTTAAGTTGGATTGCAGTCATGTATTCCACTTACAGTGCTGTCGGCGAGTTTTGGAAAACAGATGGCTTGGTCCAAGGATAACGTTTGGATTCATATCATGTCCCATTTGCAAGGTGTGGAAAGAACCTGAACTTACTTACTTTTATGTATTTTTGTCTTTGTTTTCATCTCGGATAGTTACCAGCATCTCCTGGCATCCTTCCCTGAGTCTCTATTAGTGTCTGTCCTTGTTATCCACATAGAACCTGAAAACAGTGTTAAGGTCTCTCGAGAGTGCTTGCTGTTGGGTTAGTAGAAGTGTATCCAGTGGTCAAATGTCCTCTTACCTAGACCAGTGGTTCTTAACCTGTGGGTTGTGATCCCTTTGAGGGTCGAATAACCCTGTCAATGGGTCACTTTATACTGTTAAAAATCCGCAGATATTTACATTAAGATTCATAACAGTAGCAAAATTACAATTGTGAAGTAGAAATAAAAATATTTTATTGTTGGGGGTCACATTAAAGGGTCTCAGCATTAGGAAGGTTGAGAAACACCTTTGTGGGTGCAAAGGAACACACGGATTATCACCTAATTGTCAGGTAAAAGCTGGCTAAATTAAAGTAAATATATCATATATGGCATGAGAAATGTTAATTTAAGTAACACTCTGTATTAGTGATCACTATTTCAGACCCACTGATTGTTAATGTCACACAGCCCTGAGGCACTAACAGAAAAAGGACCCTCTGGCACCTGCAGGACTGGTATTCTGCTATCCAATGTGAAATACTGACATTCGGTGCCTGTGGAACAGATGCTTTTAGAACTAATTAACATGAGAACATTTCTCTGGCATCACAACACATCTCTATAAAGTAGTAATGAAAGTGGGGAGCTGCTTAGACAACCTAGAGGATAGTAAACCCGTCATTCAAGAATCGATCAGTCTTCCCCATTATGTCTCTGACTTACTTTGTAGAGTTCTTTCTGTTTTTATTTTTTTTTTTAACCTTTCTGTTTACAGGCAGTTGCAGTAGACTTAATATGAAAAATCTCAGCCCAGTCTTTAGTTACTTAGACTAGTGAATAATAATAAACTATTACAGTATTTTGTTCTCGATTCTCCTGGTGCCAGAGAACAAAGTCATGTGTGCGAGCCTGGAGAAGGCAGAGAAGATGGTATACAGAATATGATCACCTCTTACCTGGCACAACCCCATCTCCAAGGAGCCAAAACACATCCACAACCCACACATGAGGTCATGTGTCATATCGGTAGCAACAAGATAGCCTTTGTTCCAAGAACAGCTAAGACTGAGGAGGATGTATCTCAATCAGAAACTATGAAGTCAAGAAAGGAAATGTTTTGTGCGGTCCTGATTCTCCCATTTTCCTTGCTCTTGGCAAAATGGGAGTTTTTGAGGACTTTGCATTGGTGCTTTGTAGGCATTGAGTTTTCTAACTAGTTATCTCCTATTACAGTGGTTGGCACTTGAATGTACACTAAATGCTTGTTGGAGTCTTTCATAAATGCTTCTGTTAAAAATATACTTTTTATTTCAGAACAAAATAAATCACATAGTATTAAAGGACCTGCTTGATCCAATAAAAGAGCTCTATGAAGATGTCAGAAGAAAAGCCTTAATGAGATTGGAGTATGAAGGTCTGCATAAGAGTGAGGCAATCACAACTCCTGGGGTCAGGTTTTATAATGATCCAGCTGGCTACGCCATGAATAGATATGCATATTATGTTTGCTACAAATGCAGAAAGGTATGCTATGGGGTATACTAAAGTGTTAAGGTCCTGAGATTACCCATATAATTAAGTTGAATAGTATAGTGACATATAATTATTCTTAAACTTTAAGGTAGAAATTAAAAATAAGAAAGCTTGATGAAGTGTTACAAATTGAAGTAATTCAATTAATTGGGAAGAGGGGAATACTTTTTACCTAAACAAACTTTTTCTGAAGTGTGTAGTATTTCCATACAAAGGATATTTCACATCATGAGTGATCTACTGCCTACTACAACTGGTTCTTCCATGGGCTGCCCTAATGCCAGCCTATTGGTCACTCCTGTGTTTTGCCAGCATTCATACTTAAAACGAGTTCTCCTTGTTTATGTAAATGTTCCTCTTTGTTTGGGGTGTTCACCACTGCATTTATGACTTTACCTACCGCTTATACCGTTATGACCTTCCAGATTCTTTGAGGTTTATATACTAGACATTTGAAGTTCTCACAGATAATTCAGTGTTGACATCTGATGTGATATACATCAGCCTTTACTTCCCAGTGTGTAATGCGTGTCTGCAAAATCTGTCTCTGCCTACAGATTTCTGAGTCCTTGCTTCATGATACATCTTGAATAACTCTGTCTTCTTTTGTGACTATAGTATCTTCCTGAACTTTTTCCCTAATAACATACTGAACAACGTACATTTCCCCAAACTAAGCCACAACTGTTCCACCACTGCTGCCCCATGCTGGTACAGGCTACAAACATTATAAATGAACATTGTGCTACTGTTGCAGTAACAGTCACATGCTTAAGAAGCCAAGCCAAGTAGAAGATACAGAAAACTAAAGCAGCTAGAATAAGCAAATTGGCCTGGGATAAACTGGCATACTGGTAAAGCCACATTTAGCTGACATATGAGCATTTATGGACTCTCATCCATCTTTAAAGCCTGACTTTTGTCCTGTTTTTCTAGTACAGATAATAGATGGATATTGACTCACCATGTTTACTCCCAGTTGAGACCTAGCTTTTTGACAGTAGACATACAGAGCATGCAAATTGTCCCAATTTCTTGGCCTCATTTATTTTGTACCCAAACAAGTAAAAATAAATTGGCCATCAAGATAGTTTCGTTCATTCTAGTGCTCATATTGGATATTTAGCTTTTGAATAGAATAGATTTGTAAGTTGAGCAGTATTCCAAATAGAATTTCTAATTTTTTGTTCATTTCCAAAAATGTATGATCAGAAGATGTTTAAATTTACTTTTTTTTTTTTTTTGCTTTCTTGTTAAACTACAAATTTTAATTCTGTTCTAATTTACGCGAGGCATACTTAATTGTGTATAATTGTGACTTAGGAATTGCTATGCACGTTTTAAGCAATAGAAGGGAATATGTTGATTTCAAAATGAATAGTAAGATTTCAAAATGAGAAAAACTCCTAACTTTTCCCAGAAAAAGCATCATTTGTATTTACTACTTGATACCTTATTCCTCATACTTGTTTGAGTATTGTATATTTTCTCATCATTTTCCTTTAACAGCACAATTTTTTAGACTCTCTCCTTCTGAAAGCAAGTCCAAATTCCAGAATTTAAATTATTTTTAAGCCAGGTGTGGTAGTATCCCAGCCCTCAGGAGGCAGAGAGCTACACAAAGGAACCTTGTCTCGTAAAAACAAAATAAATGAATGACTAGCTTGATGTGTGCCCCTGACTCTCCCAGCAGTCATCAGTGTAGACACTGCTTACTTGGCACTGTGAGGGAGTGACGCAGTCACTGCGACCACACTGTGTCCTCCATGCTGTCTCATGAACACATGGTTTCCCCACAGGCATATTTTGGTGGTGAAGCTCGCTGTGATGCCGAAGCTGGCCAAGGAGATGATTACGACCCCAGAGAGCTAATCTGTGGCGCCTGCTCCGATGTGTCTAGGGCTCAGGTAGGCAGAGGGTAGGCACTCGGAAAGTCTCGGCCGGGCCTGCAGAGACGGCGCAGCAGCTACAAGCCAAAGCCGGGCTCACAGCATCCTCACAGCAACTCCCAGCCTTCCATAGCTCCAGCTCTGGGAAATGACAGCCTCCAAAGGCACATTGATATTCACAAACATACAAACACCTACACACAATTAAAAATAATAAAATCAAACCTTTTTAAATTAAATTTAATTTAATTGGTCTTTAAAATAAGACCAGTTCTCCACGATCCCTGCCTCAATACACAGTCTATTCTGATACATATCAGGATTGTGCATGAGTTTCCAGATTCGTTCATGAGTGTTAGTTCTTTTTAATATTTTCATTCTATAGTTGTCATTCATGAAGTGATGAAATGTTTGCTTATTTCATTTATGAACCTGCGCTCAAACTTTTAGGCTTTCCCATCATTAATGAAACTTTCACAGTACACCTATGGAATTGGTAGATAGTAAAATATTAGCGAGCAACTTTCTAGCCCAATAAAACATTTATGAGGAAATGTGTTATGATTAATAAGTTTGCTTATTAATCAGATAGATTGCGTGGGAGACTAAACGTGAACTTGAGGCTTTGATTAGATCTTTTGGACCACATGTTTACTCGTTAATCTTTTAACCTATACACTGCATTTTCAATCAGCTTTCAAAGCTGTGCTCTCAATATATTGATGAATAAGCTACACGCTTCTTAAATTCACTATCATAAGTATGGTTGAAATAGCTCACTCTAATCTTGTGTTTTCCTTGTCTTTGGTTATAGATGTGTCCCAAGCATGGAACAGACTTTCTAGAATACAAATGTCGCTACTGCTGTTCAGTGGCTGTCTTCTTCTGTTTTGGAACAACACATTTCTGTAATGCTTGTCATGATGATTTTCAGAGGATGACCAGCATCCCTAAGGAAGAACTCCCACACTGTCCTGCAGGTATGTCTTCAATGTTTTAAGCCCACAGTAATCTATATACTAATGAGTTTTAGAGATGGCGAACTCTGTTTCTCTCTAGTGTCAGGTTAAGGGTCCTGAATAAGACAAGAAAGTGAGGTTGTGTGTTAGGAGCTCTACTGAGACATCTCCTGAGGAAGCAAAGGAAAAGCAAGCCATGTGATGTTTAAGGTCTTAATTCCATAAACTCTTGGCAGAATCATGGGAAAGGATTGTGTTTAATTCTTGGGTGGGGAGAGGAGACAACTTAACTGTGGTGCCTTGCATATGCTAGCAAATACCATACCACTAAACACCGTCTTTGTAGTTTTGATTTGATGACAAGGTCTCACTAAGTTACCCAGGCTAGCCTAAACTCACTCTGTAGCCCAGGCAGAGGCCCCAAACCTGTAGTCCTTCTGCCCCAGACTATGACTGGTTGGGATTATAGGCCTTTCCATTAGGCCCAGCTTGTGATGTTTTGGCACTTCTGCGGTTCCATAAAATATGAAGAAGATTTGATACAGAATACCTAGGAGGTGGCAGGAGAGTTAGAACTAGAAAGCTAAGGAAATTTTAAAAATCCACCAAAAATACAAAGGAAACCACTGTCCATGGAGATCAGGGGGGAAAAAAAAACCCACAAAATCCAGGAGTCTGAAAAAAAAAAAAAAAAATGTCAGATGTCAAGAACCTTAGGGTCACAGGGAAGGGAATACCAGGGTATACCAGGCTAGAGTGACAGGTGGGGAGAGAGACATGAGATTGGAAGAGGAGTTGTATGTGAGCTGTGTATGGTTACTGTAAATACACGTACACATGTGATAGATACAGCTTTGTTCGCGCTCTGAAGTGCATCCTCCTACCTATGGCTTGTTAGAGTACAAATGGGAGGTCCCCTCAACAGGGCAGTAGCCTCACCCCTCACAGTCACCAGCCTGCTGTCCTCACCCACTCACCAATAGACTACAAGAGGGCAAAAGGCTCACTACAGCAGTTATATAATAGTAAAATGTAAATGACACTAGCATCTAACAAGGGAGTGGCTAATATTACTAAATGCTGTCAATTAGCATTTTAAAATGATAGGAGGAGGAGACAAATCATGGTATCTCTTTGTACTAGAGAGTGTAAAGCCTAAGACATAGCATAGGTGATAAACACAAAGTTCAGTTCAATACTTGCACTGTGCTGCCTTTTGGAAGAAAGGGAAAAGTAGAGATATATACTCATCTATATGTGCATCAGTAAATATTACAAATAAACAAGAAACAAGCAAAATTCAATTGATACACTATTGAGAACTGGGGCAAAATTTTAGAGATGGGAGGAAAAACAGGTAACTCAAGGAATCCTGAACATTGTGGCTTAAGTCACATGCTATATGTTGCCATTTGTTTGTGTCAAATAAAAATTGTTATGCGGTCTGTCTGTATTCAATCCCTCTTTAGTTGGTAGCAGACTGTGAAAGAAGCAAATGGAGAATGCCATGAGCGAGCAGGGTGTTGGGGTGGCTGTCAGCAAGAGAAGAGCCATGGGGGTGGGGGTGGGGGCGCTAAAGGCAGCAAATGCAGAAGACCAGAGACTATCAGAGATGATCTTAGCTTGGAGAAAGGAGAGCACTCAGCATAAGTTGTAGGTCAAGGTCTGGAAATAAACAGGAACCAGGATAAAGTCCATCAGGCTTCCAGGCCTTATGACATGGGAGGAGCCTGGGGACAGCCACCTTCCAGTTGAAAATTTAAAAGGCAAACAGTGTCATCAGGGAAAACCCAAGTCTTGCTAATAAAGGAAATTGTGTTTTCTTAAAACAAAAATGCTAAAAATGATGAAGTTTGCAAAGAACTAAGTGTTGCAAAGGATGAAATTGTGGAGTTAGCCGATGAGTGGTCAGGCCGAGGCAGCTGTGGAGATCAGCCTAGATGAGTGGTCAGGCTGAGGCAAGACTTCCATTGCATGCAGGTGACTGAGTCAGACTACAAAGAGGATTTGTCCTTATACAACTGTGACTCCCAGGAGTGAGTGAGGATGAGTCTGTGAGTGTTAAGTACTGCTGGTTAACATTAACACACAGCTATATTGTGCTATTAGCATATCATTTAAATATTTAAACTGAAAAGGTCAGGTTTTGCTTTTACATTTATATAAGCCGACTTGATTTCAAACCTGTCCTTCCCAGTGTTTCTTTCCAGATTACTACAGTCCATTATTGTAACGTTCATGCTTTAAACTCCTCTTGACTTTGCTTCAGATACTTAACAAATGGCATTATCAGTCTTCCCATTCTAATTAAGTTTGATTTTACTTGTAAAAAAAAAAAAAAACCCTTACAAAAATCTGTTATTTCAATGCATAATAATTATCTGCTAGATTAAGGTTAGAGATTTTTGTGACTGATACTGATCGTTGTGCCTTAAAACTTTGTAAAGCTCAGTGATCCTCTGGGTAGGATGTTACGGATCTGGGCCGTTTCACTTCCTGTTATCTGATGTACATACATACATGTGTCCATAATGCCAAAGCTTGCATAGTGAACATATTTGTGCTAAGAAGAAAATTGTCACTTCCTGTTATCTGATGTACATACATACATGTGTCCATAATGCCAAAGCTTGCATAGTGAACATATTTGTGCTAAGAAGAAAATTGTTCTTTTTAGTTTGTTAATTCATAGACATGTTATTTCTTTGAATAACTTGATTTTTATTCACATGACATTTATGTGCATATTTTAAAATTACATTTCTTTACCTCCTTCAAAATGTATATAGGTCCCAAAGGCAAGCAGCTAGAAGGAACTGAATGTCCACTCCACGTTGTTCATCCACCCACGGGGGAAGAGTTTGCTCTTGGGTGTGGAGTGTGCAGAAATGCTCACACATTTTAGAACTTTCAGATCTTTTGTCTACAGAGAGGATAGTTGCCTTCATCCACTGGGAGGATGCAGTGAACTTTAAACTCTGCTCAGGATAAGAACGGGACCATTTTTCATTCTGAAAATGAACCATTTACAGTGGAGGAATGATGCCAAATACCGTGTACATAATTCTTGCTACGAACATTTCCCCATTATTTTGGTTTATCTTCTTTGAACCAAGACATCAAACTTGTGAGGTGTTTGCATGTGGCCATTGCCGTCACTGGCCTGTTAAGCATTGGACATTTATAGATAATTGATATGAAAGGATCTCCATACTCATGAACTAAGAATGATGCTGGCTTTCAAGCAAAAAAAAAAAATAATAATCACTGTTTATTGTATACTGCCTTTTTGTAATCCTGTACAATTGCATCACGAGTGGGTATAAAAAGAGGAATATTCTGGCTTCTTTCCTAGACTGTTATTTAAAAAAAAAAAATTGTGTTAGTAAGGCCTATAAATATAATAAGTATCGGACTGTATATAAAGCTATCAATGTTTGTCCTGTATAAGAATTACTAAATTACAAAAGCAGTTTCATTTAAACTTCTCGGTTAAGTTTGAGCCTGAAATTTTAATGAAGTGCAATACTGAGTGTGCCTCATTATCTTGCAGCTGTAAACATATTGGAATGTACATGTCAATAAAGCCACTGTACATTTTTATACAGTGATAAAGTCTAATATTTGTGTAAAGTATTTTTTGAAAAACAATTTAAACAACTTACAAAGCCTAAAACCCAGTTATAACACACTCATAACTTTATTGTTTGGGAAAATAAAAATGTCAGTAAAGCACACTGGTGGGATCTTAAACACAAGGTAGAAAATCATGAAAATAAATGTCTGAAGCTACATTTTCTCATAGACACGTATGCCAAAGACAGAGAGAAGCACTTAGGAAATGTGTGTCCATCAGTCTTAGCCAGAATTCTGCCTTTTGCATAATTTATCAATGTAAGTGCACTGGTTTGTAACTTCTCCAGACTCCGACATATGCGGATGTGCTTTCCATTTATTTGTTACCTATTTATTTTGCTGGTATTTATTTGGCTGGTTAGATTTTTTTTCCCCGTTTTGGTTGTGACACTATTAAATCTTACATTTGTGTATTTCATGATACTGAGGAAAGATTTGGCCTATATTTTTAAGATTTTTCATTGTTGGAAATACAGAAATCAGTTTGCTAACATAAATTATTAACAAACCTAATGGCCTTGGTTTATGTTAAGCAATTGGGAAGAGTTTAAGACAACCTTGGGAGCCAGGAAGAAGCTCAATCAGTAGGTGCTTCCCGTGCACATTAGGATGGAAGTCTTGTTCCCCAGAATACACTTCTAAAAAAAAGCTATGTGTAAGTAGTTCAACCTTGTAATCTGAGCTCCTGGGACTTGGAGACGTGAATCCCCACAACTTGGTGACTAACCAGTGAGAGACCTTGTCTTAAAAGAAAGGCAAGTTAGCTGGTTCCTGAGCCCAAAGGTTCACCTGAGCCTGCACATACCTGCAGACAAATGAGAACATGAGTGGAAGCCATAGGGAGGGAAAGGACAGCACCAGAAGAGAAGAAATGGGGCTCACCCACTCTGCACAGGTCCCTTGGCTCCATCCTTAGCACCCCATAAAGAAGACGTGGTCGGCACAACTTTAATACAGCACTCTGGAAGCAGAGATAGGAGACCATCCTAGGCTACAGAGCAATTTTGAAGCCATCTTGGTATGGATGAAATTCTGTAGAGAGAATCTCTTATACTGTATGGAAGCATCACTTGTGAATAAAATGTTGGCCATTTACCTTAGGCAGGAAATAGGAAGTACCAGTGCAGAGAGGGAATCCTGGGAATAAAGTCAGGCAGGAAGGAATTCTCGGCCCAGGCACAGAAGAAGACAGTTGTATGAAACTGAGGACCAGGTAACCAGTCATGTGGCATGACTTACAATAAAACAAGCAGATAATTAAGATATAAGCTAGTCGGAGAACAGAGCCAAAGCTATTGGACTAAGCATTTATTCATATATAAGAGGTGTCAGAGTCGTTATTTCTGGGAACAATGTAGACAGTGGAAAAACATTCTGCCCTCAAAATGAATTTTTAATAAAAATTATGTGTATATATGTGATATCATTTCTGAACAGAGATAACTAACAACTATTTTATACAATTCTTTAATAAATTTCATTAAAACATCCAAGCCAAAAGCTTCAAAATTCATGAAAAATCATTACTAGTTTGAATTTTTTTTTTTTTTTTTGGTTATGAGATCATAACTAAAGCCATGGTGCTGTATTTTAAAAAATGACATTTCAAGAAATAGAGTTGGACTTCTCAGTGGAGACTCAGCAGAGTGCTACCGACCACAGGTGCCAGCCCACACTGCTATACCCAGCAAAAATTTCAGTCACCATAGATGAAGAAAATTAGACATTCCATGATAAAGCCAAATTTAAACAAAATATGTTTATATATCCAGGCCTACAGAAGGTGCTTGAAGGAAAGCTGCAACCTAAGGAGGTTAACTACACCCATGAAAACACAGGAGATAATCTCACACCAGCAAAATCAAAAGGGAGGTACACACACACACACACTCGCACACACCACCATTACCAACAATAACAACAAAATAACAGACATCAACAATCACTGATGTAGAAATTGTAGTATCTGACAAAATAGACTTCAAATAAAAACTAATCAGAAGAGATAGAAAAGGACACTACATATTCATCAAAGTAAAAAATTAACAAGAGGACATTGCATCCATTAACGTCTATGCCCAGAACACAAGAGCACCCAGTTTGTAAGAGAAACACGTTACTACTGCTTAACTCACACATTGACCCTCACACACTGATAGTGGTAGACTTCAATATGCCACTCTCACCAACAACCAAGTCTTCTGGACAAAAACTAAACAGAAATGCTGGAGCTAACAATGCTATAAACTAAGTTGACCTAACAGATATCTATGGAACATTTCACCCAAACACAAAAGCATATACCTTCTTGTTAGAATCTCAGGACACTTTCTCAAAGTGGACCACATACTCAGACACAAAGTATCAAAAGATACAAGAAAATTGAAATAACTCTCTGCATCCTATCAGAGCAAAACAGATTAAACCTAGAATATTCACAACAGAAACACAGAAAGCCTACAGATTTATGGAAACTGGATAGCTCTGTACTGAATGAAAAATGAACCAAGACAGATTAAAAGAAAAAAAAAAAAAGACTTTCTAGAATTGAATGAAAAGGAAGACACAATATACCCCAACATGGGACACAATGAGTGGCGTTAAGTACTGAGTGACTACATAAAAAATTGGAGAGATCTCATAGTAGCAACTTAGCAGCACACCTGAAAGCTCTACAACAAACAGAAGTAAGCACAAAGAAGTAGACGATAAGAAACAAACTGAGGGCTGACATCAGAACAGGAACAAGGAGAACAGTTACAAAGAATCCGTGAAACAAAGATTTGTGTGAAACATTTTTCTTTGAGAAAATCGACAAGATAGACAAATCTTTATCCAAATTAACTAAAAGATGGAGAGAAAATATCCAAATTAGCAAAATGAGAAACAAAAATGGGACATAACAGACACCTAGGAAATGGTACAATCCATAGACTCAGATTAGGCTTAAACGACAGGAGTGGGCTCTTGTTGGAGTGGGGGTGGGAGATGCATGAATAGATTTTCTGGGTAGGCTGGTGGCAAGTGGGTCAATAGAGAGCAGGAGAATATAGGGTTCTGGAAAGGAACAAGAAGAGAGTGCTGGAATTAATGGGCATTTGAGGGATGATATGGAAGCTTAGTACAGTGGAAACTAAAGTTGATCCAAATGAATTCTCATAACAATGGGAAAGACAGAGTCCCAACTGGCCATCCATCTCCTGTCACCAAAGGAAACTTCCAGTACCAGGACTGCATTGCATTCAGTTGGCCATAGAAATCTCATGGAAATCCCCAAACAAACCCAACTGTTGCTAAGACAATGGGTTGCTCTCTGAAAAGTGTCCCATTGCTGAGGATAACACTCACAGAACTCATTGTTCTGTGAGTCATTGTCAAACCTGGTGCCTACATGGAGTCTCCATTCCTACCATATGGTATCTTTCATGTGGGAAGATACTCTGCAGGCTCCCAGAAGCCAATCCAGCCACAAAATCTTTGACCTACATACAAGATGTGCTACGGCAATGCTAGCACAGAACTTGTAGGAGTAGCCAACTAATGCCTGATTTGACCTAAGGCCCACTCCATGGGACAGTACCTGACATGTCTTAAATGACCAAGAGCCAGAGACTAGATAGACAAGACACCCAGGGTAAAACCAAACACTACTGGTCAAAAAACAAAAACCCTCCTAATGATACTTTGTTATACTCATAGATAAGTGTCTTCTCTCCCCTCAGGGACCAGGGAACCCTGCAAAAAGAAGAGGCAGAAAGAGTGTAAGAGCCAGAGGGGATGGGGAACACCAGAAGGTAGCCTTCTAAATCAGTTGATCAGGCCACATAAGAACTCACAAAGAACTGAAGCAACGAGCCCATGGCCTTCACTGTTCTGAACCAGATCCTCTGTTACAGATTTCAGGTTGGTATTTTTATGGGACTCCTGTGTGTGTGAATGAGGTCTCCGATTCTTGTGCCTGCTCTTGGTGCCCTTTCCCTTCTTTTGGGTTGCCCTTTCCAGCCTTAATGTGATGTTTATTTGGTTTTTAATATTACTATGTTTTATTTTGTCATGTTTGACTGTTAACTCCTAGAAGCCTGCTTATTTCTTACGAGAGACAAAAAGGGAGTGGATACAGAGGGGAGGGGGTGGGGAGGAACTGGGGCCAGTAGAGCGAGGGGAAAGTGTAATCTGGGTATATTGTATGAGAAAAAAAGAAAAATCTATTTTCAACAAACGGAAAATATTAAGAGGATGAGGAAGAAGAGGAAGAGGTGATGGTGGTCAAGAGATGTGGAATGTGGAAGCTTCAGTGTTGACTACAACAGTGAGTCGTCTCACAGCGTGTGCAGGCTCAGGGCTGACTGATATGTTTCCCTGATACGTTTCTAACATGGGACACGCGTAGGTACAAGGATGAATTCACCCCCAGAAAAAACAGGAGATTATGGTGAGGCCACTGAAAATATGTAACTGACAATCCTGGAATTGAAAGGAACCTGAAGGATACACATAAGTAAGAGGCTTCCTTTACCCCTGAGACATACAGTACAGACTCTGGGAGCCATTGACTTTGCTGGCTTGACAGCTCAACTACAGTTTTTAAACTGCAGTGGAAAAATAAGTATTACGGTTTGCTTGTTATCATGACACAATGTAAAATTGTCTGGGAAGAGTCTCATTGCACAGCAGAGGCAGGACAGTCAGACTTAGTCTAGATTAGATTGGGCTGTGGAGGACTATTATGATTGAATCAGTTGATGTGGGAAGACCACTCCACAGTGGCATCATTCCCTAGGAAGAGAATCCTGAACTGTATAGAGAAAGCTAATTGAGCCTTACTCTCTTCTTCTGACTATAGGTGTAATATGACCTGTTGTCTAGAGCTCCTGCTTTGTGGCTTCCCTGCCATGATGAATTTTAACCTGGATCTGTGGGCTACATAAGCCATTTTTCCCTCAACTTGCTCCTCCATTAGGGACCCCATGGTCAGCCAATGGTTCTGCCCATGTTATCTGATGAAACATTAGCAGTACTTCATTAATTGCCAACTTGGTGTTTACTAATTTGCTTTTTTCTTAGATCTTCATTTTCTGCCTCTCTTCCCACCCAATTTGTTACCATGTTTTACCTGGTTGAAGTCACATGCTCCATGTGATGACAAGACATTACAACCAATCTCCTAAGAACTGCCAAGAGTGGGATGGGATGGCACGACACTTGAGGGAAGTCCTGACTCTTCTAAGTCCTTCTGTGCCCTGCTTGCCTGTGACCTTGAGTCAGCCACTTACCTTAACTAGTTTTTAATCTATTTTTTTTCATAATAAGAATACCAAACCCAAATCAAATATTTATAAAAGTGATTTAATTCCACAATAAAACATTTGGGAGGTGAGTGCACAGATAAGAACTTTTACTTAATACTAATTTCTAAGTTTGGAATTTTATTTACCACCAACTTCAGGCAAGTTAACTGTCTCATTCTGCTGTTTAAAGAAACGAGCACATTCGATTTCTACAATAGTGTGCTAGGGAAAATAAATCTAGTTTGAAGATCTAGAGTTTCCTGTCCCTAAAGCCCAAGCCTGTTCTGCTATGATGCTACCACTGCGGTATCACGGTTAAGACAGTAACTGGACACTGGTAATATGGACCAAGTTGCAAGAGGACGGGGCTATTATTTTTTTCCAGTAGTTGTCAGATTAGTGGGAGGGCTGCTTCTGGGGTGGAATCTAGGTCTATGGCAGCCTCTAGGGAGAAGCATGGGTGACATGTTCCTGCTTCTGATTGAGAAAAAGCCACCAGGCTTTTCGTCCAGGGAAACCTAGCAATAGTCCAGACCTAGCCATTTCTAGCAAGTATGTTGTGATCAACAATACCTTAGAAAACCAACTAAAGTAATAAAAAAATCACTTCTACAGGAAGTCTCAATGAAGAGAAATTATGAGATAAAAGCCAAGGGCTGGAGAGATGATTCAGTGGGAATCGTACCTGCTGAGCAATCATGGGTACCTGACTTCTGATTCCCAGAGCCTCCACAGAAGCCAGACACATTAACTAACGTCAACAGAAACCTGCAATCCCAGTGTTCCTAGGATGATGGAAGAGGTGGAGGCAAGAGAATGCTGGGAACCATACCTTGCCTGGTGTCCACAACAGTAACCATGAGACCCTGCCTCAAACAACAAAGATGGCAAGATGCTGACACGCAAGTGCCGGCCTTCCCTGTCTTCCACAAGTGTTCTACGATATACATGCACTGTGATCACACACACGAAAACACACACACATCATACAAAGAAAAAAACAGAGCCATTGAGATAACTCAGCGAGTAGAAACACTGTCACCAAGCCTGACAGCCTGCTCCATCTAAGGACAGGCATAGAACAACGCAAGAGAAACAATTCCTGCAAGTTGCCCTTTGACTTCCACAGGTACACAGTTCACGGGCACTCCAAGGTAGGACCCTGAGCCAGAAAGCCAACAATAAATATACATAAAAGCTGAGATCAAACCCAAGTTATCATCAGTGTCCAATCAGTAACCACGGATTCGGAGAGTCACTTCTACAACCAGTTTCTCAGCTACAGCTTCTGTAACAACATGCCCTACATTTTCTCAAAATAAGCAAATTCAGGTAGGGTCCTGAAGAAACTGGTTAAGTTTTAAAAAGCAAAAGAGAGAGATCATGTCGGAGACCTTTTAAGAAGAACGAAGGCATTAGTATTCCTCAGAAGTGCATGTAAAGTATCCGGCTTCGTTGATTCCTGTAATAAATATTTGAGTACCTGCTCCATCCAGGTCGGCACTTGACAACACACTCTGATGAGGGCAGGGCTATGTTCTCAGTTGCTTAGTAACCCTGACTTCCTCTCAAGCACTTGAATGGACTGTGTGACTTAATAGGAGCGTGGAATTGTGCTAAGCTCTGGGAATGAGACATACACAGAACACAAACACAAAAGCTGCAGGTATGGTTTAATGAGATAAATCATTTATCAATGGCTCACAGTAGCTAACCTTTGTGCTAAGGCAGGACCCAGGCATCATCGAATAATGCCCTCCCCAGTGTTGCCACTCTTCATCTTTGGAATGCATAGCTTGCAAATGGAAGGATATAGACTTTGAAATGAGGTTAGGGTGGATTAGCCAGTGTGATCAATGTCGTCAGAAGGGTCCCAGTTGGGGAAAGAAGAAGAAGCAACCAGGTTCTGTCAGGGAAATACAAGGGTGAGGAGAGGGTAAGGAGAGAAGGAGGGAGAATGCACACACAGGGCTTGGTGAAGATCCACTGTTGGCCTTAAAGATGGAAGAACAAGTCAGGCATGAAAAACCTAGACACCCTGGAAAAGCAACTGAACAGGTTTCCGTCTCCAGCTGACACCTTGATTTTAGCCTGTTTTGGGTATCTCATTTCCAGAATTGCACAAATACTTTTTTTTTCCTTTTTATTATTTTAAGCCACTAAGCCTCTGGTAACTTTACAATGGGCTTCAGGTCTCAAGTCATGTTTTGGGCTTCCCCAAACCTGTGAACTAGTTAGTAACCCTTTACCAGCTGAGTCTCCCAGGGAAAAACAGAAAATAGCCTGATGATTTTTGGGGGGCTTTTTTTGTATTGCTTACATGTAGAAATAATACATTGGATGTATTGGATTAGGTAAAGTAAATAAAACAGATTGTGTTCCCTTTCTGTTGGGCTATGCATGTGAGAGCAGGTGCCCTCCAGTCCTCTGGAGCTGGAACAGTCAGTCGGCAGTTGTGAGTGGCCCACTGTGGGTGGCGGAAACTCAAGTGTCCAACTGACCAATGAGCCACCTCTCCTGCCCTTCTTTACCTTAGTGTGTGTGTGTGTGTGTGTGTGTGTGTGTGTGTGTGTCCCTTATGTCCTCCAGATGAGGTCAGGAGGCCAGGGGGAGTTAGTTCTCTACATTCACCTTGGTTTCCAGAGATAAAACTCAGGTCAACAGGTTGGACAGCTGATCCATGTCACCAGCTGACCTTTAACTTTTAATGTGCTGCTATGAACCTAAATCGCACGTGTACCTTGAAGATTCCTAATGAACAGTGTTCTCCTAGACTCTCAGTCTCAATAGTTTTTCTCATTCCTCATTGACGTTTTAAAATAAATTCATTAACTAATACAGGAAAAGGTATAATGTGATATTTCGATTAGCGTATTCTTTTAAAATGTTTAATATTTAAGTTAACTTAATGTGTAACTGTCTGCCTGCACGTATGTCCATGCTCCACTTTCAAGAGGCCATCAGATCTCCTGGGACTGGAGTCGTGAACCACCCTGTGAGTGCTGGGATCCTCTACAGAAGCACCAAGCGCTCTTACAGGCGGAGCAGCTTTGAAGCCCCTTCAGTTCATGTATACAACATTTAATGTTTAAATCAGGCTAATCATTCCAATTCCTCAAACATATTTGTTTTTCTGGTTAAAAACATTAAAACTCCTTCTAGTTTGTTTAAATGTACAATATATTATGTATGGTCTTAAGTGTGTGACAGAACCTGTTCTCAGGACAACTTTTTTTTAAAGAAGAAGAAAAACAGGAGGAGGAAGAGGAGGAGAAAGAGGAAGAAGAGGAAGAATAGGAAGAAGAGGAGGAGGAGGAGGAAATAGTAGATACTTTGGGTTGGAGAGACAGCTTAGCAGTTACTTCAGAGTGCTTGCTGTTCTTCCAGCTGGTCGGAGCTCAGTTCGCATCGCTCAGGATGAGTGGCTCACACCTGCCTGTATGTAACTTCAGCTCCAGAAAATCCAACATCCATTCCAGACAGGCACTGCACTCATGTGCCAAACATACACACACACACCAAAATAAAATGCAAGCTTATAAATTTAATATTAAATTAAAAACAAATACATAAAAGCACCTTAAAGTTCAGGGTGTTTTTGCTGGGTGTGGTGGCACATTTCTTCAAACTCAGCACTGGGCGGGCAGAGGCTGGTGAGTTCCAAGCCAGACAGGGTTACAAAATGAAACTCAGTATTAAAGAAAAGGGAGGAGAAGAGTAGGAGACAGAAGAGAGAGGAGGTTGGAAGGAGAGGAGGAGATATTTACTTGGGAAAAATAACACAGAAAAAGCAGAAGTCACAGTATACAGCTAATAACCTTAAGAGATTCTGTGAACTTTTCTTATTTTAAGAAAATTCAGTATCTCCAAGTCCAAACTTTTGAAAAACAAGTCAAATACGTAGCATTTAAAAGACGCCTTGACTTACAAAACGCTCCACCAGGGGTCTTCTTTTAATTAGCCATCTGCTTCTTTACACTTCTTTACACTACGTGTTTCTGAAAAGAATTCTCCGATTTCGGGGTTCTATTTCATAAGTAAATAGTGGTTTTGAAAAAGTTATGACTCATTAAAAAATAGCCTTGGAAAAATGGAAATGCAAATACTGTCTTAAAGAAACCTGTGGTGATCGTAACATAAACCACGTAGATTTTTTTTTTTTCCCAGTGTGCAGACAAGCAGCCTCCGAGGCACCCTTGGCCGCGCCCTCCTCGCGGAGGTGGGTCGCTGTCAGCTGATGTTTACGTCCGGTAAGGGTGGGTCAGGCTCTGCAGACACTCCCCCGTCTTCCCTGTCCGCTCCTCCGCCCTAAACTTTCCGGTTTTAACCCCGGGAAAGACCAGTCGCGTCTGCTTAACTCCAACCCGCCCACATTCCGCCCCTAAAACAAACTTCTCCAGGGACCGTCCCCAAGGCTGGAGCTGCCTCGGCCGCGCGCCCGCCCAGCCCCCCCCCTCGGCCGCGCGCCCGCCCCCTCGGGCGGAGACGCGCAGGGGCAAGCGCGCGGCCGCGAGCCCCGGGCGCCATTTTGGATTCTGTAACTGGGCCGAGGCTCGGGGTTCGCTGCTGTCGGCCGCTGCTCGCCGAGGGCGTCTCGGGCGGCGACGAAGAGGTGCCAGGGCGCAGGACGCAGACTACGCGGGACAGAGAAGGGACGCTTTCCCCCCCCACCCCCAGGGGCAGCCGGAGCCGCAAAGGTGGAGCCGCGTCGGCGCCCGCCGCGGGACCAGCGTCTCGGATGCGGGCGGAGCGCGGGGGGCCGCGACGGCGGGAGCGCGGAGACGGGGCCCCGGGAGGCCTCATGTGAGAGCCGCGGGAGCGGCCGCCGCCCGCGCAGCCCGGGGTGGTGTGTGGGGGAAGCGGCCCCCGGCAGCAGGTACGGCGGAGGTTCGGGGCCGCAGCCCGGAGTCGGGCGGGGAGGTCGGCGGCGGCCGGGGGCGCGCGCGGGGCGGACGGGAACGCCCCGCCCGGGCCTCGGTACATGTCAACAAGGCGTGGCGCGCGCTCGCTCGGCGGCCGCGTGTGGCGGGGCTGAGTGACGGGCTTCTCCGGGCTCGCCCCGGGCGGCGCGGGTGCAGGCGGCTGGAAACCCCGGGGGCCAGGGCAGGGCGTAGGGCGCTGAGAAAGCCGGGCTCGGGAGGCGCCCAGAGGAAAACTTGGCGAACTTAGGTGCAGCCGCTCGGGTCGCGCGCTGCAGACCGCCACCCGGAAGCAGCCGGGTCAGGGCATCTCCAAGCCGCGAGGTGAGAGCGGGCGATGTTTTCTTGGTAATGGTGCCTGTTTCACTTGCCCAGATGTTTTCTCTTTTGCTTACACGGAAAGGTTAATTTCTAAAATTTCCCTGAACCTTTTAGAAGAACGTCTGTAACTCTAAAACTCTCACCTCCCCCCCCCCCCCCGTGTTATCCTTATGCCGGCTCCGGGTTATCTATTTCCCCTGTGCTCTCAACGTCCTGAGAGTTAATCTCTTTCATACTGTTCGATTCTTGAATTTCAGCCTAAGCATGTGTGTTAGGTTTCTCTCTGCGAAAAGCAAAACAAACGGGCGTGCGCAAATGTAATGCCAGAATGAGACTTTTAAAGCTTAAGTACAAAGGGGCTTTTAAATTTTTGCATGTCCAGAATATGGAAATGTGTAAGACAGTAAGGAAAGTTTGGCCCTTCGTTTCAGTTTGAGGAAATGTTTGATTAGCTCCCTAATTCTTGGTGCTGCTCAACTAGTTTCTAGGGATCCTTCATTACTTTGCCTCCTGGACACTTGATATGAATACTAGCAAAGGTTCCTGCCACCATAGTTTCTTTTGAGTTCCTGAAACGCTACAATAAATCAAAACTCCCAGGGCCCAGGTTTTCTATGCAAAAAAAAAAAAAAAACAAAAAAAAAAAAACCTCACTGATATTTATTGACCTGTTTTGATACACCACACTCCTCCTGTTCCGATATAAAGGGCACTTTCACTTCGACTAGAAGCAGGATCGAACCCATTGCTGTAAATTAGTTGTATACTAGTGAATGTTCAGAATTGTTCAGCTTTATACAGCAGAGCTTCATGTGTAGCTAGTTAAAATAAAAAGCACTGGAAATTTTGAATTAAAAAGACCAACAAGGAAAAGCAATTTTAAAAATGTTACTAGGTATTTATTCAGTAATGTTATTTTTCCACCCAATAGTACATAGCACATTTTAACATTTGGTCTATTAATTTTCTGTTGCTGGTGACATTAATTTCATAATGCTTATGATATAGTCCATAAACTTTTTAGTTATTCATAAACTACTAAGTACTAATATATACTTTGATGATGCATATATTCAGTTTATATTTAGATCAAGTATAACCGTATACTTAATCTTCCTTAGTGTTGGTGAATTTACATTGTCTTTGACTTCCTCCTCCCAAACTTGAAAGAGGATTGAAATATGCTTTATTTAGGTAGGACTGTGTTGGAAGGCAGAAGCAGTGGATCTCTGATTCCCAGGCCTGCCAGCCTTACATAGTGAGCCTGTCTCACATACAAATTGCATACACTTAGGGTCAGCAGACTGTTGTTAAAGTATTGTGAGTCAGGCTGCTGTCCTTGTTTTGGGTTCCAATCTGTACACTGTGAGATGAAGTGTTTGATCTTTCCATTCTGGCTTTAGAAGATTTCTCCAGATGCAGCAGAGCATCCTGGCATAAGGTCTCGAAGTAGGAAGACTGCCATTCTTTTTTGTATCTTTGTATCTCAGAATTCTGAATAGTTTCTGTCAATAAGAAAGTTTGAGTCTTAAGTAGCAGACTCTTTGTTCTTTGACCTGAATTGAAATGCTAAAATTAAAGTTAAACCTTCAGGATAAGGTAAAGTTGGAAAATGGGTCATAATGACAGGCTAACTCCTAGTAGGACTTTTTTTTTTTTTTTTTTTTTTTTTTTTTAATTTTAAAAAATGGCACTATTGATTATTCTAACTTTTCTCTGAACACACTTTAAAATCTGTTCATGGATTCATAAATAAGTTTGACTATTCCATAAAGCCATCTTGTCATCTGTCACTTTGTTTTCTGAATTCTCCTTTACTGGAGACTATGCCCGTTGTGTGTGCATACAGTAAGATGCAGGAACAACAGAAAAGAGACAGTCGCTCTTTTAAGGCCTCCTGGACTGATGTGTAGGGTTGTGCCCTCTACCATCCTGGTTCTGCTCTCCAGCCCTCAGTCCTCCTTTGCAAATCTCTAGATGAGAAAGTCTGTAAACATGCACATCCTTCATACCACAGAGGGACCAGATTCTTACATGATGATTTGTCACAAGTTGGTTGGAATCAAGCCATCCTTTTGAGTCTTGTTTGGACCAGTGCCTTACTAGAATTGCTCTCTAAGCAATCATTGTAGATTCTAGACTAAATAGTAGTACCAAGGAGTGGTCCCAGTTACTATAGAGTGCAGTGTAAATCAAGTAACAAATCAAAGTGTGTCCTTTGGAACTTTGGTTACATGAAATAACTGCATACAATGTGGAAAGAAAAAAGCATAGTGGGAAAAAATAACTAGAAGTTGTGTAATCCCACTGCCCATTGTTAGGTATTATACTAAGTTAGTGATGCTCTTGCCACTGTGTTTCTTTACACCACTTCTTCCTCTCCTTATTTGAAAGAAAATTTAAATTGTTCTTCACATTCTGGGGATAATCACTTTGTGTGATGGCTTTCATACTGGGCTGAGAGATCAAAGCTCTAATTTGTCATTTATCATAAGAACCCTGTATCTAAAAATCACCATTTTGCAAATTGAAGCATCTTACAGTCTTGTAATTTCCCAAAGCCATGGAGCTACTTTGAAGTGTAGCTAGGATTCAGACCTAGATTGCTTGGTCTTAGAGCTTATGGTACTGTTTGCCGTGAACATCTCATCTTTCCAAGAAGCAAATGGCATGAAGTGAGTAAGAATATGTAGAAAAACCATGGAGGTATCATTCAGAAAATTGACAGGAAAAGCAGTGACGGTAATGTTTTGGGAGAAGAAACCATATCCCAGCTGAAACAGCAGTGTGTAGTCAGGTAGACTGCTATGATTCATGCTGTCACAGGTGGAGCTCAGGCCTGGAGCATTTAAGGCAAGAATTTACCATTGGGCTGTACTCTTCGTCTGGGTTTACTTACAGTAAACAGATTGGGTATGTGTAGCGGTAATGCCACCTGTCACAGGCTGTTCAGTGCAAGTCTGTTAACCACTTAGCTTTCATCCTCTAGAGTCTAAAGGTTTATTCAGACCTTTGTCTACCTCAAATTTGACAGAAAAAGAACGGCTAGGATCATTGTAGGCACTCCTTTACCTTAGTAGTTACTTTAAGTACTTGACTACAAGTTTTGAGTTATGAATGCATGATTCACTTAAATTATAAGTAGTTTTAAATGTAAATATTTAAAATCACCTCAGGAGTGTTCATCTCCACCAGTGGTTTTCATTGTATTTTTATATTCTCCTTGAATTGTCAGTTCAGCTTTTCGTGCATATTTTGGTTTAACTGTACAAATCCAAACACGTTTCAATGGCAGAAAATAAATTTGATTAAAAGTGAAGTAGGATGAGGAAAAATGATGGATTGTTTTGAATAGGATGAAACGAGGAGGAAGAGATAGTGACCAGGACTCAGCTGAGGAAGGCACTGCCGAGAATACTAAGAAACCGAGGACGACACGTGAGTGCTCGAAGCCCTGTGACTGGGGTAACCTCCTGCAGGACATCGTCCTCCACGTTTTCAAGTACTTGCCTCTTCTTGACCGGGCTCATGCTTCGCAAGTGTGCCGGAATTGGAATCAGGTATTTCACATGCCTGACTTGTGGAGATGTTTTGAATTTGAATTGAATCAGCCAGCCACATCGTACTTGAAAGCTACACATCCAGAGCTGATCAAACAGATTATTAAGAGGCACTCAAATCATCTTCAGTATGTCAGCTTCAAGGTAATACCTTAACTACTCCTGTTAAAAAATAAAAGCATTTTTACTGGCTTTAATGTCATAACCAATACAACTTTTTATGTCCTTAAAATATTTAACTTTTCAGGGAAAGTGCTTAAAGTTGTAAAATTACTGCATGCCTTAGAGTTTGTTACAAATGTTTTTCATATTTGCTGGAACTAAAATAGTCTTTTAATTTCTTAAAAGAGCAAAAGCAGCCACTAAGTGAGCATAAATAATTAACTGAAGTTTTAAGTTAATGGTGAATGGTTGGCAACAAATTTGAGGAAACAGAAATATACAACAAACATTAGTGCAGTGGGTCTCCACCTGTTGTGAGACTCCTTTGCTGGGGGTGAGGAGGGGGCAATTACTTTATGAAGTAACAATGGAATAATTTTATGATGGGGTCACCACACCATGAGGAACTATGTCAAAGGCTCATAGCTTTAGGAAGAACCCTTAGAGAACCACTGCGTTAGGGCTGGTTTGGTTTGGGTTTTGGATTTTTGTTGTTGTTGTTTTGTTGGTTTTTTTTTGTTGGTGGTGGTGGTGCTGGTGTTTTGAGACAGAGTTTTTCTGCATAGTTTTGGCTGTCCTGGAACTCTGTAGACCAGACTGTCCTCAAACTCAGTTGCCTGCCTCTGCCTCCGGAGTGCTGGGATTAAAGGAGTGCACTGCCACCACCACCTCTGAGTGTTGCTGGCTTTGGTACATTTTTATTTAAAAAACCAACAAAAAACGTTTAAGATGATATGGAGACTAAGTAGTTTTTGAGGTTTTTAGAAGGAAACAGAAGAGGATTCATGGAAAAATGCAAGAGAGCTGTTTGCTTCATTTCAGTATACAAGGGACACATAAGACTCAGAGAGAGATGGGTGAAGGAAGGTGGCATTTTGAGATTTGAATAGTATTCTATGAAGTCTCAGTAGCTTGTGTCAGAACAAAGGTTCATCACATTGTATTTTGGAGATGAGGAAAGAAATGCGGGATTCTTGCTGAATCCTTAACAATTTTTTTTCTAATATGATTTCTAAATGATAATTATTGTTAAATGATAAAAATGGACTAGGCCTGGTGATTCACTCGTGTAACTCCAGGACTTGGGAGTCTGAGGCAAGAGAATCAACAATTTAACAATTTAAGGCTTTCCTGCCCTATATATGTAAGACCTTGTCTCTTAAAAATGTTTAGCATAAAAACCAAAAACCTATAGTAAAAGGACAAGAATTGCCTGTTCTGCCTCTATTTCATGTTTGCTAAAGGAGCCAGAATAAGTCTTTACCAAGCAGTGGTCCTAACCTAGAGCTTCATGCCATCACTAGATGCTATCTTCCTTGTATGATAGAGAGCTTGGTAATAGATTATGATCATAAAAGTACTAGGTCATTAGGAATAAGACTGCCAACTATAGCCACAGAGAAGAGTTATCAGGGTACCTGTTAAGACCAGCCTGGGCTACAGAGTAAGTTCAAGACCAGCCAGAGATACTTTCCTGTTTCAAGAGGAAAATAAAGATGCCCAGTTCATTTTGAGTTTACTAATCACTGATAATGATTAGTATAGATGCATCTCAGACATACTTAATGATACAAAATATTGTTTTGTTTACCTGAAATTCCAGTTGGGTGCATTATCTGTTTGATAAGGAGTCAAGCAAGCAGGTGTTGGAACTACCCCTCCAAGGGGAAACCTGAAGTGCTTTCCCTTTGGTTTTGGTCCATCTTTGAGTTGCTTTAGAGTATTGTAATAGCAAATGCTATAGAAAGGAGATTGTAGAGATTGCTCCTGCATATCGTAGGTCAGCTGCATATCGTAGGTCAGCTGCATATCGTAGGTCAGCTGCATATCGTAGGTCAGCTGGGCCTTGGTGCTCTTTTATAGTTCTGTGATACAAGCCAGGTGTAGCCAACATACGCAACTCATAAAACCTTAAGTTTAACATTTTTTGTTAGGGATTGATTTGTGTGAGGAAGTAATTTCTAATTTAGAAAGCAAAGTTGCAGGAATTATTTTGACCTCCTGATAATATTTAAGCAGTCACTATAGGCTGAAAAAAAAAAAAAAACCATATATTTCTCAGTCTAGAACAGTGCTTTTCAAACTGTTGAGTTTGAAAAACTGTTGAGTTTGGAAAAAGGTGGAGTGAGTGTAAAGGCAGAAGGTGCTCAGTCCCACGCACAGTTCTCAGCCACAGGGTTGAAGCATGCGGAGTCCGTGTCTTCAGTACTGAGCTGGTTTTCATGGGTCTGGGAACTTCATTTTGAGGACTACAGATAGTACACTAGTTTCACACTCTATAGCATTAGGACCTTTTGGGGGATTCAGTAAAATACAGATTTAGAAATGAGAGTGATGGGTATTACATAAAAACTAACATTTCTCTTTCTAAGAGTTGGTGTTTGGGCTTGTTCTTTTCTTCAGGAAATGTCTCGGCAGGAAATGTGTGAGAGCAGCTGCCTCTGTTTTGGTTCAGATTCTTTTGTGCTTGTTTAGTTGGACACCCTTATTTTACTCTATCATTATATTAAAAGCATTAGAGAATTTCAGGTTATGTGGTTCATCTGAAAATTCCAAACAAGTAGATGCTAGTTTCTTCTGGTACCCTGTAACAGTTCATCATAGGCACTGTGTTTACATGCATTATTTGATTTAACCAAGTACAAAATTACTCAGACAAAAAATGGATTGATTTTATAGTTACTTTGAAATAAGTCAAATTAGTCTTTCAGCAACAAATACATAAATATATGTGTATTATAATGAAGACAATCTTAAAAATTAGACTAAGGTTGTGGGAGAGCGATGATTAAAAATCTGTGTCCTTTAAATGATAGTGCACTGAATTAGTAACTATATTTCCTGCTTTTAGAAAATTTAAGATATTCAAAGAGAAATGTGGGTATGTATGTGAATAAATCGTGTTTTCTTTCTAAGGTGGACAGCAGCAAAGAATCAGCTGAAGCAGCTTGTGATATATTATCACAGCTTGTGAACTGCTCTTTAAAAACACTTGGACTTATTTCAACTGCTCGGCCAAGCTTTATGGATCTACCAAAGGTATCTGCTGGCTTTGTTTATTCCCTTTGCAGGGGAATCCAGTGAAAGCCCTGCATTGTTAGTGCCAACATGGGGCGGAGAGAACAGCAAAGCAGGATGTGCTGTGGAGATCTGGTGGTTGTTTACAGTTTCAAAAAATAGTATTTAGAATATGATTTTAAGGAGTTTTAAATTTTTCCTGTATATAAGCATTCTATTTCTATGTAAGTATGTGCACGTCATGTGTGTCTCATACCTTCAGAGGCCAGAAAAAGGTGTCCTATCCCCAGGAACTGGTACCAGCCGCTGTTAGGAGTTACCATGTGAGTGCTGGTAACCAAACCTGGGTCCTCTACAAGAGCCTCCACAAGTACTTTACCTGCTGAACGTCTCTCCTCTCCAGCAGCAGTACAATATGCTGTCAGGCAGTTCCTTCCTCTTCCTTGGTAATGTTAAAGAGTAAGTGACTTGACAGAAGATTGTCTAGTAGTGGAAGTGCTAAAAATGTAAGGGAAACAGAGTAACCATGTCAGAAGAAGAGAACCATGGGGTTGCTTTACTCTTAGCTTTCAGAACAGGCGAGTGACAATGCCAGCGTGCTCTGCTCAGTATGTAAACCCTTCTGGTAAATGGACTAAACAGTAGTTTTAAGTAAAGTTAATGTCTATATAGTTTGGATTATCTACCATTTAATTATTCTTATGAGGAGTTAACTACTGTTTGTGTTAGTCCTATACACAATTAAAGAACAGTCTACCATACAACTGTTCTTTTTAGAAACTTGGGGTTCATTTGTTACATTTAGTTGGGGTGTGTGTGTGGGTGTACATATACATGTGTGGCAGTCAGGACAGCTTACAGGAGTTGGTTCTTTTTCTGCCATGTGAGTTCCAGGGTTTGAACTTGGTTTGTAAAACTTGGTGGTAAATACCGTTAGTCCATAACTGGTCTCTTTGAAACAGAAAGATTATCAGAATCCCTTCTGAGAAAGGCCAGAAAGCTGCTCTCTGGTTTGCTGATGCTCAGGAGGTTAACATTCAATAGTAATGTGTGTTTGTATTACTGATAAGCACATCTGTGGCCTTACAAGTGTCCTAACCACTGAACTGCATCCCCATACCAGCTAATAGCAATTTGAAAAAGGAATTTTTTACAGTATGCCACAAAGTAAAATATGTAGGTTAAAGAAAAAAGCTTTATTTTTACTTCAGGTATATAAGTGTTTTTGCCTACATGTAGCTATGTGTACCATATATGTGCCTGGTACCCCTGGGGGCCAGAAGAGCACATAGAGAAACTCCAGAACTCCCTAGAACTGGAGTTGCAGACACTTGGGAGCTGCTGTGGGGGTGCTGCGAACTGAAGTTGAGTCCTCTGGAAGAGTGGCCAGTGTTCTTAACTGATGGCCACTTTTTCAGCGCCAAATATGTAGACTCAGGTCACAGTTGTTTTTACTAGAGTGGCTCAGGAAGTAGTGAATTATAACTAGAAGGTAATTGTTCCAGTTGAATAGCAAAACCCAATAAAATATTGTGAATTCAAAACCTCTTAAATTTGAGTAATCTTGTACATTTTGAGATAGAATGTTTTCTCATGAGCACAGAAGAGAATCTGTTTGATGTGCCTGAGTCAGGTCGTTGGGAGTCTCAGATCTGGTTGTGCACAGATTTGAACTCATACTCCTGTTCTAAATTTGGCTGAGGCCAAGTCTTCTGTGGACAGTCCAGAGGATTCCAGTAGAGATAGTTGTTCAAGACCTCATGCTAAGAAACTGAAAGGCTCTGATTGATATCTTTTGTACTTGCCATTATTTTTAAAATGTGCCTGGGCAGTGGTGGCACACACCTTTAATTCCAGCACTTGGGAGGCAGAAGCAGGCAGATCTCTGTGAGTGAGAGAGGTTGTTGATTACAGAGAGAGTTCTAGGTCAGCTAGAGCTACATGGAGAAACCCTGTCTTGAAAACAACAACAACAAATTATTTAAAGAGACTAAGCTGTTATAAAGTATGTTGAACATAATTTGATTTTTTTTTGTTTTCTGGGCTTTCAGTTTACATATGTATAGTGCTAACTTAAGAACTGTTGGTGTAGTTGCCTTAGATGCTTATTGTCCTTCTTTGGTTTTTTGTTTTTTAGAAAAGATTGAAATAAGACATTCCTATATTTTGCCTATTCTGAACAGAAGAGAAAATAGAAGAAATGTTTGTGACCATAACTACATCAGGACAGAAGGGAAAGAAGTTACTATGTAGTCATGGGCTGTGATCATGGAAGATGCAGTTGTGTGATTAAGATATGAGATTAATGCTTACACTATTTAAGCACAATTTTAGAAATCAGTTGTTTAGACACAGCAAAGAAACAGCAAATTAAGGATTGTAACCAAGGAAGTATTTCCTTATACTTCTTTGTCTGTTAGCAAGGCTTCCTCCTCTGGTACTGCTGTGGAGAATTTACAGAGGTAGGTGTAGGATGAGGTTGGGTCTGTAAATGTGTGCTGAAGGTTGCCCTTTGTTTTCTTCCCTGAATTGTTTGTCCATTGATTATAGCTTAGCTCAGCTCTAATTCAAAGTTGTGTGCTTTAAATTTGCTGTAATTCTTGTTTCTGTAGAATTCCTTTTGATCAGATCTGTGTTCAGTAGATTATAAGTAAAATAGATTAAAATCAAGACTTAAATCTTTGAGAGGGTTTTAAATTTGGATATTTGACTGGACTCTGGTTGTTTAAAGAATCTGTATGTGCGTCCATGGTCCAGTTGCATTACAGCCTTTGAGTTGACTGACTTCAATCTTGTTGATTGTCCAGTAATGTCTGTGTTGGTGCTCTTTTTTTATGTGGTCCAGTGTACAGGACGTTAGCCTCCAGATACAGCGAGGTCTGAGAGAGACTCTTAGTCTGGGTTATAGGCTTCCTCTTTGATCTCTGAGGTTGCTGTGATGAGGCATATTCGGAGGCTTAAAGTGACCCTCTCTTCCACAGGTACAAAAGGCTTTTTTCTCAGAGATGGAAAGTACTCCCCCCTTTAACTGTACTTTGGTAACCTCATGCAGGGACACTGCCTTTTAACACTTTTGAAATTCCTTAGGGTGCAGACAGACAGACAGTCATGCATGGTAAGGAAACCTTGTAATGTCATTTCTGAAGAATTGAAAGTGTTTTAATCTTTTGTCTTTCAGTCTCACTTTATCTCTGCACTGACAGTTGTGTTTGTAAACTCCAAATCCCTGTCCTCACTTAAGATAGACGACACCCCAGTAGATGACCCATCCCTTAAAGTCCTAGTGGCCAACAACAGTGACACACTCAAGCTGCTAAAAATGAGCAGCTGTCCTCATGTCTCTCCAGCAGGTATGTCATGTTTTACCAGACATATTTTAGTAACTGTATGCTTTCTCAAGTTAAGAAATTTGTTTATTTAATAGTTCTGCTAATGAACTTGTAAATGAATTAGCAAAACCATTTCTTCTTCTTCAAAAAATTCAGTGTCCTAATGACAATAGCATAATATCTGCAGTGTTCTAGCTTAGACTGACTCATCTTATTTTCTAGTCATTTTATGTGGCAGACTGAGTAGAGCATGTGTTTGAAAATGGATAAATAACATGAAAAGAGAGGAAAGTTTATTAGCTACTCGATGCAGGGGCAGAGAATCTGACAGAATCAGCTTAAGGATGGATGAAGCATCTCTTTTGGCTCAGTTTAAAAGTACTAGTCAGTATGGTTGGGAAGGTACAATGTAGGCACATGAGGTAGGGCTCACTGGTTCTTCTGCAGTGTGGAAGGATAGGTAAAGTGGAACATGGCTGGAAAACCTCAGGCCTTAGCCCAGTGATTCATTTCTTCAGTCAGGCTTCACTAAAACTTGCACAACATTCTAAATAGCACTAACAGCTGTGATCAAACAGACGTTCAAGCATGAGTTTATGAGAGACACTTCACATTCAAACCACAAGGTGATGCTGCTGCTGGAAGATCTGCTTGAACTTGTTGAGATAAAATAGAAATCTGCTAACTTTGAGTTGTGGGTGTCTTGGGTCAGACCAGTAACATAGTTGCTTCTTACATAGAGGTGAATTTAAGTATGGTTGCCTTTTTGAGAGAGAATGGTCTTTAAAACTTAAGCTGTAGAAATAACATTGTAAGAGGCCTTTCCAACTATTTTATGTAGAATTTTCTAAGTATTAGTGCATTGTCCAGATTTTTAAATTACGAGTGATTTGTACTGAGAAGTATAAACACGTTCTCCTGCTCCACCGATGACTCGTTGCTGACTCTTCCGCTGTTGAAATCCCTCCATCTTCAGCTGTGTTGTTCAGCAGTGCTTGTTTGTTGGTTTGTTTGATTTTTCTTAGTATAACAAAGGATTGGAATGCCCTGAAATTATGTTTGTATCATCATCACTGAATCTTAGAATCAGTATGACCAAAAAGAAGCAAGACTCACGCAGTGCTACCCAGTTGCAAGCAGCTCACTGAACTGCTGCACTTTGCTTGTTCTCCCAGATCACCCACAGAGAGGGTTTGGGTGATAGGAGTAACTAACTAGGCGTATTGTTGTATTCATTTAGTTGTCTCAGCCTCTTCTAGATAATCACTGAAAGGATTACAGCGTAGAAGAAGGTAATAAGAGACTAATAGACCTTGGCAGTTATTTTCAATTTGACCTTGATGACATTTTATTGTCAGCTATGAGTAAGCTCCATCTTCTTAGGGTCATAGTGTACAAGGCCCTTTGTTCCTAACCTCCACCCACCTTGTTTGCACTTCACTCCCATGTTCTAGGAGCTGTGAGCCCTAGAGAACTGGACTTGTTTTGCCCTCCAGTCAGCACTGTGCCTTGTGAAATAGTCTGTAAATTTTTTTAATCTATTCATCAATTCATCATCATCATAAAACTTTTATTGAAAAAGAATTTATGAGCCAGGTGTGGTGGTATATACCTTTAATCCCAGCACATGAGAGGCAGAGGCAGGTGGATCTCTGAGTTTGAGGGCAGCCTGGTCTACAAAGGATGTTCCAGAACAGCTAGAGTGATTATACAGATAAACCCTGTCTCAAAAAACAAAGAAACAAAGAGAATGTATGAACCATACACTTAACAAATCATGTAAAACACGAGCATCAACTTGTAGTGTGCTGACAGACTAGTGTCTGCATCGTCATCACACTTAGAACATCATCATTGAGACCGAAATGAAGCATAACTGGCAATGCTACCCAGTTCTCAGCAACCACTATTGCATTTTCTGCCTCTGTAATTTGTCTATATTGGGTAGTTCCTGCACATGGAGTTGTATTATATGTGTGTCTATTTGTGTGTCTGGTTTCTGCTACTTAGCATGTTTTCAAGGTTGTTTGCTGTATAATCCATTATAATTTTATTCCTTCTTGTTGCTCTGCAAAATCTGTTGTGTGTTTATCTGGCGATCAGTTGCTAGATGTTTGGGTTGCTTTCTACCTTTTGAGTATAACAAATACTGCTTATGTGGAAATTGAGTAGGTTTGTGTGGACGTACTGGTTCTCTGGGTGTATAGCTAACGATACGGTTTCCAAGCCATGCAGTGGCTGTTTCCTCACTTGAGGAACTGTGCTACATGCCACACACTGGCTTCAGTATAGTTAGGTTACCAGAGCAACAAGAAGTGGCAAATGCTAAAGGAAGATGTACTCTGGGAGTTCCAAAGGAAGATGTTAGGGAAGGTTTCCAGAACAAAAGGACTAAACCCGAAACGTAGGACGAGGCTAAGAGAATTTCCCTTGCGTCATCCTCCATCTTCACTAATGCTTATCTTTCTCATTATACCCATCCCAGCTGGTGTGGACTAATGCCACTGTGGTTTTGATTTGCACACACAGCCCATCCCAGCCTCACTGCCACCCTTGCAGGGCCTCTCTCACTCTTGGAACTCACTGTCTAACCCAAGTGAGCTGTCAACTCATAGTCGAGCCTCCCACCTCAGCTTCCCAGTTTCCAGGATTACAGGCGTGAGCCATAATGCCTAGATGCATTTTCTTGATGTTTTGAGTAGGATCTTAGTATATAGCCCTAGCTGGCCTGTAATTCTATATAGACCAGGCTGGCCTTGAACTCTTAATGATGAACCTCCCTCTGCTTCCTGAGTGCTAGAATTCATGGCATGTGCTATCATGCTATTTGGTGACTTTTTTTCATGTGCTTAACGGACATTTGCATATCTTCTTTGGGAAAATAGAAATTTGGGGTTTTTTTGCCTGTGTTTTTCCCATTGCTTAAGTGTTTGTCTTTTTATTATTGGCTTGTATTTGTCATTATGCAGTTACGTATTTAATGCCTATAACTGGTGCATTAGTTTATACTAATATCTGTTTATCAGATCTATAGTTTTGTAAGGCAGAGTTGTAGGCAGGTCTCAGATGGCTTCATGATCTGTCAGTCTGGACTCTTATCTGGAAGCCCCAGGGCAACATCATTTCCATTCTGTCTCACACTGTGGGGTGAGTTTGTGTTGTTGAGGTTTGTTGCACCATCATCTTCTTTCTCACTTGGTTTTGTGTGGTGGGGGATGGCTATTAGAGTCTGCTTGCTTATTTCTTTATTTTGACTTTTTTATGTATGAAAAAATAATGTATCTAAACTTGCTTATCTTAGAGCTAGCAGTTAACATCGTAAGCTCCATTTGTGCTTGAGTCTTCCTTTTCTTCAACTATCGATGAGTAAACTTGAGTCTAAAACAGTTCATGTGTTTACATTAAAACTATCTATATAATTTATCTTATATATCATAATACGATGATAGGCATGGTATCCTTTGCCAGATCCACAGACAGTAGAGTGTAGGGTTTTTGGGGAAAGAGAGCATTTTGAGAATTACAACAATGGCAGCTCCTTTAGTAGTTTCTCTTGTTTGCATCTTTAAATTTTTCTGAATATTTTCTCTTTGTATTGAGCTTTTTGATGTTGCAGAGATGTGGTTAGGTTGTCTTGCATGGCTAGGGCATATTTCAGAGTATCTAGAAGAACAGAAATTGGCAGTAGCTAAATAACACATAGTCTCTTACTCACTTTTGCCTGCGTCTTGTTTTGTGGGTCACTTTGTCTCTCCTCTGATTATAGTGCCTGTTTTTGTCCACTCCTGTAAAGTTCTGCTTTATTGGTGGTTTTGCTTTAAATAATAGTTATATGCATGAACTTAGAGTCTCTTTTTATATTCTAGCTTTGCTATCTTTAGCTAGTTGTGTAACTAATTTTTTTCAAGTCCTATTTTTAGTGATGGTTCTTAAACTCTTTAACCTCCCTTGTAGCCCACCACCCACCAGTGGTAGTAGGAAAGAAAGGATAATGGGGGAAGTGGAGCTGCTTAGAATAGTTCTTTGGAGCAGCTTTCGTCTGTGTTGTCTGGAAATCAGCACTATAGTTCATAGGTTAGCAGGCAGGGGCAGCTAACACTTCATGGATACACCAGCAGTCCAGTTCAGTAGACTTGGGTTAGTACAGGGAATTGGCTGTGCCTCTCTCGGGAAAATGAATATCAGCGAAGATGAGGGGACCCCTCCCCCCCCAAGCATTGCACAGCTAGCTGTACGAGCAAACCAAGCTCTGTCTCTACCACTCCATGGAGTCCTGTTTATAGCCTCCAAACATCATGTGTTCTGCATGTGTCTTGCCTCAGCATGTGCATCTAATCACCCAGAGTCCATGGAGTGGCAGGAAACTGCAGCACACCACCAGAAGTTTTTTTGGTGAGTTCATCTCTATGGAGTCCCAACAAATATAGCTCAACTACAGAAAGACAGACCAATACATGCGTGTTGTTAGCAAAGAACCCTTCATCACGTGTTCTTTCAGGTGCTTGCTTTAGCAGAACATCCTCTCTCCTGTGTCTGCTTCAGTGAAATGTTCCTTCACAAGTCTGCCTGAGCCTTTCACACCTGTGTCCACTTTAACTAAACGTTCCTTCATGTGTTTGCCCCAGCAAACGACTTTCCAAAGAACTCTTATGTTCCTACTTCATAATTGTCTCTACTTTGAACTAGAAATATCATTTAGTTCCTTAGATGTTGAGTATTTGTGTGTAAACATATTTAGTACCTAGCATGGCTTGTGAAGTAAATAGCAATGAAAATGTGTGTTCTGTTAGTCCTGCTTCTTTGTAAATATAAGAAATGGATTGAGTGCGTGGTGTGTTTGTTGGCTATTTTGGACACTTCTGGGGCAGAATCTATAAAGATACTTTGGAGATCAAATATTGACCTTCGGTACAGTCATCTGTTTCTCGGATAATAGTTTGGGCAGACATGTCTTGAGGATGGGAGCATTTAAGAAATGGCTTTCCTTAGAGGTCAAAGCTCTTAACATTTTTGCTAATGTTCCTTTGACTCATTTAAGAGTGATAATTTCATCTATTCTACAAATCCCATAAGCTTATTGCATATTGTTAGTAGTTTAACTATAACCATTTGATGGAACTTTTCTTTGTAAATATTGTGTTTCATTTATATGGTTGTATCATGTTCCCTTTTTTTTTTTTTAAAGTATAGAATAAAGTTTATTCAGGGCATGGGGAGGGGAGTTAAGAGGGTAGTAGTGGCAGAGAAAGACAGAAAGAGGGAGGGAGAGAGAGAGAGAGAGAGCACTCGTGAGTGAGTAAGGAGGAGAGGAGAGAAGTAGAGGAGTAGAGGCTGGCCATGAGCACATGGAGGGAGGAGGGGACGGGGACATGGAGGGAGGGAAAGCAAGAGAGCTGGAGCTGTGTCCCCTTTCTTTATATTATGATTACATTTTGAATTTCAGAAACTATCCTCTAGTCTGTGTTCTAGTTGAACATGAAATTTTTCTTAGACTATGAGTTTAGTGTAATTTTATTATATTTTTTTATTTTAATTTTTATTTTTTTATGATATGGCAGCTGGCACTCCAAAAGACTGAGTTTGAAGCCAACCCTGGGCTACATAATGAATTGTGGGGAGGAAAAAACTGAGTGATGTTGTCCATTTCTAGGATAAATCTTACTTTGTTAAGGAATATTTTTAAAATGATGGTTATGATTTTCTTAAGTTATAAATGAGCAACAAGGATATAGAATTGGTTTTATAAGATAAATATTATGAGTGATTATAACTTCTAATTCATTATCATAACTAAATTTTAAAAAATGCATTAATTGGTGAAAATGGAAATGTGGCTGCTTTCTAGCACTTGATCAAACAGTCGAACAGATAAATTTTACAATAATTACAAATAATTGGGCTTTGTTTTCCTCCCTAGGGATTCTGTGTGTGGCTGATCAGTGCCATGGCTTACGGGAACTGGCCCTGAACTACCATCTGCTAAGTGATGAGCTGTTGCTTGCACTGTCCTCTGAAAAGCATGTTCGCTTAGAACATTTGCGCATTGATGTTGTCAGTGAGAATCCCGGACAGACACACTTCCACACGATTCAGAAGAGCAGCTGGGATGCCTTCATCAAACACTCACCGAAAGTCAACCTAGTGATGTATTTTTTTTTATACGAAGAGGAGTTTGACCCATTCTTTCGTTATGAAATACCTGCTACTCATCTTTACTTTGGGAGATCGGTCAGCAAAGATGTTCTTGGCCGTGTGGGCATGACCTGCCCAAGACTGGTAGAACTGGTAGTGTGTGCCAACGGCTTGCGGCCCCTTGATGAAGAGTTAATTCGCATTGCAGAACGTTGCAAAAATTTGTCAGCTATTGGGCTGGGGGAATGTGAAGTCTCATGTAGTGCCTTTGTTGAGTTTGTAAAGATGTGTGGGGGCCGCCTGTCTCAGTTATCCATTATGGAAGAAGTGTTAATTCCTGACCAAAAGTATAGTTTGGAGCAGATTCACTGGGAAGTGTCTAAGCATCTTGGCAGGGTATGGTTTCCGGACATGATGCCTACTTGGTAAGGGACTGCATGGCACAGGGCATGATGCGTAAGTCGCACCTTCAGTTTAAGAAACTGTGTTCTAATAAAAGTTTATCTGCTCTGGAGCTGATATAACTCTACTGTTTTGTGGCACAGAGATTTGATATCTTCGGTGAGCTTACATAGTGAATGATGTTTGTCGAAGACCTACAGTTTGGTTCAGATAACTCCTTTTTTTGTAGCCTAATAGCAATCAGATGTTTAAAAATTTTAAATGTGGTTTCATATTTGAAAGTAATATCCAATTATGAACACGAGATAATTCGTAGTCTGAAGGAAACAACCTGTATATTGTAATATCTCAGAAGTATACTAATAGGTTTTCTAAAATGTTCTCTATGCATTTTTTAAAAAAATGTAAACTTGACATTTTAGGGTCTTCAGTTATAAATCCACCTGTTATAAGGTGTTTACTATAGCTCAGGAAAGTGAGCATTCTGTGAGAGAAATGTATGAGAGCGCTCATAAAGACGTTGGTTGAATGTTTTCAAATGTTATGAAGCTGTTTTAAAAATAAAGATATAAATATCAAAGTACTTAGAACACTGATAAATGTTGCAGGTTATTAAGGAGGGCACATAGAGCCAGGATCAAATCTAAAAAAATCCATGGAGTAGGAGAGAGGTAGCACTTAGCTTTGTATAGACTTTAGGTTTCTTGTGTAATACGCTAAACCACATGCATTCTTTTCTGTTATATTACTAATGTTCGTGGTGCCTGAGGCATTGTATGTAAAGGAATGCTTTATTCTCTCTCTTTTTAAGTCTTTATTTAAACTAGTTTTAAACTATTACACAATAAATGAAAATGTTACTTAAAAATCAAATTGAAATAATTAAAAGTAGAACTTTATAAATTGTTTATGAACAGTTTCGTGAAGGAATATTAGTTTCCAGTGAACTTTACTGATGGCTCATGCTTTAAGTTTGGAATTACATAGCTACAATAAATACAACTTAAAAAAATCAAAGAGTACCTGTATAGTTCAGAAACAGTACATTTAAAAGAAGATATATTTCATAATAATTTGAGTAAATATTACTCAGTGAACTGGAAGAATTTAATAGGAAAATACTTACGGTTTTGTAATTGTCAATTTGGTTGAAACTGGCATTTTATATTATTTAAGTTATGTAGCTTTTCCTATTACTTTCATATGAATAAAGGTAAATTGTAGACTTTATAGAGTATAAAAATACTAAGTTTTGGTCATATATAGTTTTGGGGTTTTTGTTTTTTATTTTTGGTTTTTTAGGTACTGTCTGAGCTTGGATTCTGGGCACTCGTGCTAACAGATCTCTCTCCTGAGAGAAACCAGAAGTGATTTACCGCAGCAGAGTAGTCAGTGCCTGCAGTGGCTCTCTGGTAGCAGTGTGACTTACAAAGTACCCTGATACTTACGGAAGCTCACAGTCTTACTTATCTCTTACGGAGAATACCACTGATGCTGTTCAGCTGTGATGGTATTCTTTCAGGCACATGCTGTTGAGAAGGCAAAGACTGAGCAGAGCTTCTCAAGGCAACTATGAGAATAATTTACTCTTACTAAACAGTGACAAGCTTTGACTGGACAGGAACTACTGTGCTAGTTGGTTGGCTTTTTTTTTTTTTTTTTAACATCGAAAAATGGATTTACTAACCAAAGCTTTATTTGAAAACTTACTTTTTGTACAAATTGAATTATATGCTTGAATACTTTAAGTCACTTTATAAGCAAAATGCATAGCACTTAATTTGTTTATACTGTAAAATACATGTTAAATGGTTTTATCAACTTGAGAATAAAGATAGTTACTAATATGGTTGTATTTTTATAACTTGAGAACTAATCAAACAAACATCATTTTATAATCTTTTAAACAGTGGTAGACTTAGTCTTGTAAACAATAGTTTGAAGATACAAAACTAGGCACATTGATTCTGTTCTGATGCTCTAATACCTGTGAAATTTACCATGAAATATAAATTTTTTATGATTAAAAATAAGGGATAGGTTCTTTATATATTCAGAATGCAAGCTATACTCAGAATTGTAACTCTTGGTTCAGGAGACGGCTCGGGTTAGAAGCTGGTGAACACTCGGCAGTTTTCAGCATGCACAGCATTGCACAACCACTCACGTAGTTCCAGAGGATCCGAAGCTGCTGCCATCCGTGGGCTCCTGCACTCATTTACATACACATACCTAGACACCCACACGTGACTAAAACATACGACTATTTTTTTTAAAAAATTCTTAAGCATTTTCTTTGCCTAGCAAGCCACATTAGAAATCTCTCTGTAAGTCAGAATAGTTTTAAAACAATAGAAGTAAGTTTCAGTAAACAGATCGATTTGCTATAATTGGCGATCTAGGTTATCTTTTAAAAATAGGTCTTGCTAAGCACTAATAAGTTACAGCCATCTGTTTGCAAAACCAGTTTATATTTGAGGCCATTTTTAATGTTAGCACAAAGAAAAGTACCACCTGTTTGCTGGCCCTAAACCCTCCTGTAAGAAGAAAAACCAAAGCATTTTCTCGTAGAGTAAAAGCTTATTCTTAGAATTGATAATCAACTGACCAAAATGTAAATACCTAAATAGTTCCAACAAGGAAGAAACTCTTGAAGGCACTTGGAAGACCGTGAAGCTACCTGGACATTGAAGGGTAAATAGAAATATATTTTTAAAAGTTGGCTGGGTACGGTGGAACGGACTTTAAGCTATTGAGAAGACTAAGCCAGGAGGATTGCACATTCAGGGCCCCAGTGAGCTGTAAGGGAAAGGCCAGCCTGGCAACTTAGACCGTGTTTCACAAAGTTACAAAGGACTGTAGGGATATAGTAGTTCGGTGGGAGACTGCTTCCCTTGTTGGTGAGCGTGCAAGCTTTGTGTATGTGTGAGGGAGAGGGACAGAGACAGAGCCTCAGTACCACCAGACACATTACACCTTAGGGAAACTGAAGAACGTATTGTTACTAAATACTTTCCTCTATGTCTATAATGTGTTTTGATCATGTTCACTCTCCCCTTACTCTGCCATCCACCCTTGCCAAACTCCCTTCTCCTCTCTTGTCTGTTTTCCTCCCCTGGGATCCACTTAGATTAATTAGAGATGCTCGAATGAACAGGGTGGGAGGTTACTGAAACGTGGGCAGTTTGAGTGGCAGTACCACTTGGAAACTGACTTCCCCCAGCATATAAAGTACCAGTAGTTTGTGAAGGGTGTGGCCTCCTGAGCCCCATCCCCATCCAGGACAAATTTGTTTACAACTCCATCTAGGGCAGGTAAACACAGACTGCTGTGAGTTCTGGAGTGCAGTCGCCATGGCCTGCCCAGATGGCAGCTTCATGGCGCCCCATGCCATCCCCATAGGTAGGTTGTTTCTGCTGTCTCTTCCATGATTACTGAGCCTTGGAGCGAGTGTTGAGGGCTGAGACTAAACCGTTACTCTCAGCACTTTGACCCAGATATTAGTCTTGTAATTTTTTTTTCCTTTTGATTTGTCTAGGGAGCCACTATTGAATGGAGATTCTGAGTATTTAATAGCTATTTTACCTTTTAGCTGTTTTCTTCTACCTGCAACAGTAAATTACCTGTTAATGAGCCAGATTAGTGGGTGGTGATATGTTTATTCAGAATATGTTTATTCTGAAGCCCTACTATTCAAGCTCTTGAAGAAATAGTACACATTTATAACTTGAACTGACACAGAACTAGAAACATACCATAACTCCTATGGCAACAAAGCTTAATCTGCAGAGCCCTGTTTTTAACAAAAGCAGGACATAGAAACTGGCCAGGCAGTTTAGGGTAGGAGACCCTAAAAGTTAAGGTTCTTGTTGACTTAAAATCTGCAAATGTACTTCACCCTCTGCAGTTTCATCTTTGCCAAAGCCAGAGGTACCAGGAGGGAGAGCCATCTTCCTCCCTGATAAACATGCCTGTCTGGACTCTGTAAAGCAGTACCGACTGTCTCGTGGCTGAGCCAGTGGGCTCATCCGTTCCCCATGCTCCAGGTTCTGCTGTCAATCCACAAGAGCCCCTAGACTAGCAGTTCATGTTGTCCCAGAATCCACTCTGCTACACAAGAACTCCCTCTTTTAAGTCCCACCTATGAATCTAGTGAAACCCCTTGCCTATGAATTGCATTCATTTGATTTACATACAAGAACCTGGAGGCCACTGACTCAGTGACCACGAGCTTCGGTTGCCTGGAGTTTTAAAGTCCAACTGAAGCAGTAGAGAAAGCCTTCAGTCAGCCCATTCTGCCCACGACACTGACGGCCCAGCTACTGTGGGATGTTCTGAATCACCTGTGTCTCAGCATCACCTTACCTTGTAAATCCCTTTCACAGCTTGATAAACTCTTGGGAAGTCATGTGACTTGTGCCTCTGCTGTCACCACCTGACTCTATTACTTTCACAAGCCCTTTTCATTTACTAACATTCTCCACAAAGAAACAGAACGCCTTTTCTTTAAAAATTTATTTTTTTTAAATGCTTTCACTTTACATCTGCTTGCTGTCCCCCTCCCAGGCACCCCCTCCTCCAATCCTTCCCCCCTTCTCTTCTGAGTCGGTGGGGACCCCTCTTAATGATCTCCCCTGCTACTTCAAGTCTCCTCGAGAGGCTAGATGCTTCTTCCACTGAGTTGGAAGAACTCAGAAGGCAGCCCGGCTAGAACATATTCCATGTACAGACAACAGCTTTTGGGATAGCCCTCCCCCATGCTCTGTAACACAGTAGAATCTTACTTTAGAAGTCAAGTTCCTTGAGCATGCCCCACACCTCCCTTGCCACAAACCAAAGTCCGTGATTTAAAATGACATACTAGGCACAAAAAACTTGTTACCTCAGGGCAGCTGGGAAATTCTACCTTCTTCACAGTAACTCAATATGGTATAGATTACTGTTGCCTGAGTTTAGCCTCTAGATATAGTAATAATGTGAAGATTCTTAACACCACATCCTGAAGACAATGAGATCAAAGAGGCAACACTGTTGGGTTGGTACAGGCACTGTTATGGTGAACAGATAAACCAGAGGCAGTGGTAGACGGTTCCCTCTATGTTTGAGGACAAGTCTACCTCTTCAGGGTAGTCAGAACAGTGCAGTGTGTGATCGTCCCGTTATTGGGGGTCACTTTTGCTTTGTGGGGTTTATACCTTTAAACAGTAGATTCCTAGACAAGATCAAAGATAAAAAGTCTAAGCCCTGTTTTCTTGAGTTTTGTTTTGTTTTTGTTTTTATTACCCTGAACAGAAACAACACAGACTGGTAATGTTTGGTGCATTGACACTGGTCTAAAGGCCACAATCTGAAGAGTGCTGTAAAGCATCCAGTGCATCCTGAGTGAGAACACAATTCCAAGTCTCTTTACCTTGCTAAGCCCTGACTTATACATTTGGGCCGGCAGATACACAAGATGAGGCTTCTTAAGACAGTTCAGCAGTAGTGTTCTAACCTCTCAAGAAGCAGCCAGCTATTTGGTAGAAATTAGTAACTCATTTCTATATTAAAAGACTTTTTCCATCATTGTGCTAGTGTTAAATAGGGGGAAAAACCAAACCAAACCAAACCAAAATGAGTTCAATTGATCAAAATACAGAACTCTGAGAGCTTGTCCCCTGCCTCTAACAGCAACACAGTGAAACGACAAAGGTCCTTGACATAATTCTGTCCTTTTCAGAATCGTGTACTCTCTTTGATGATGGTAGGAGAAAAAACAGAGGACACAAACAGGAAGTCGTAAGTACACTTCACCTAGCCATGGCTGGAGCCAGATACCTCCATTGCCTGTTCTTGAGAACTGCTGAAGCAATGTGTACTGTCTGTCAGCTCAAAGTCTCAGTGATTACAAGGCTCTAATGGATGGCCTGTAATATACATCAGGCAAATTCAAGGATGACAGTTTGTGTTCTTTTGGTCCCAATGGAGACCATATATACACTCAGTGTGCCCTCCTGTGCCTACGTAGGTGCCCCCAGTCTTCATATTCCTGGTAGATGAATCAATCATTTTAGAGACATGATAAATGTAGAGATACTAAGTTGCTTCTATCACAACGGCCAAAAATTCTACTGTATTTGCCATGTCTAGAGACATTGCTCCAGTACTGAGGTCCAAATAAGGCTTTAAGGTTATGTGAATACAAAGTAGTTAGACCTGGACCCCAAGGCTGTAATAACTATAAAAACAGCTATTCTTTAGATGGCAAAACAAAACAAAACAAAAAACCCTTAAACTAAGAAATAGCACTACTGCAACAGAAAAGGTAGCCCAAGAAAAATGTTAACCTTGGGATCAAAGAATCTCCATAGCTGAGATCGAGTAATTCCCAATAAAATAAAGATCACAACCCATTCACTTGGGTCAATACAAGTATGGTTTCTGCTTCTTAGCAAGAGTCTGGAAATGTCCGTATGCTGCACTTCCAACAGTGAGCCCAGGAAGGGAAGGCAAGTAAAGACACCAATGTAGACACAGCCCTGGAAGAACATGGATGCTGGTGGCTAGAGAGCACCAGAGTAGAAGCTGTCACAAGTCAGTAAGTGTCATATGTCTGTCTGCTAGGTAAGGGGGTTTCTTCATATGTTATTTTGACAAAGGGGGGTTTCATGGGTAAAAACCAATACTCAAAGTTATAAAACAGGTAGAACACTCTATGTATAACTACCATATCAAAAATTTTCAAGAAATTCAACAGAAAACCTTTGGCTGATGAATACGGTTTGAAGGGGCCATAAAATTTTTTTATGGCCAAAGCAAGAGTCTTGTTTCCTTTTGGCCCAAAAATAGATGTTTCATTTCCCAAGTAAATAGGTTCTCCACTGTAAAGAAATATTTTCGTATAGTTTGTTTCTGTCTTCTTGAATTCTGTTCCAAATTCAGCCAATTTCTCATATGTCCTTAAGACAAAATTCGAACAGTCGTAGGACTCGAACCACGTCTGCGCCCCTTTTCCTGGGCCCGCCCGGACCGTCCATGTCTCGTAATAAATCCCAGTTTCATTGTCCTGCTTCACCCACTCGGCCACTTTGTTAAATGTGTTTCCTAGTTTAAAAAAAAAGCAACAAAATAAACTGCTTATGCAATGTTCTGATGCAATTAAGACCAAGATGGATGAGTAAGAAATACTTTAAAACTTCACAGCCTAGATAGATCCCATGACAGGACTGCAAGCGTGGCCACATTTTCTTCCATTCTTACAGCCTTTGAATTGCAAATACAAGATACAATGGGGATATAGAAAGGACTCCTAAAATTCTCTAAGTATTTAAGCTAAGGTCAGAGTGATACTCAAGAGTGTCAACATACATATACCAAAGCCATTCTTCTCTATTCAAGTCCCGGATTCAGAAGCATCAGAAGCAAAGGGAGTGGGGAAGGAGGAAAGACAAAGGCAGTGTAGGAACAAGGGAAGGGGGCAAATGGATGAACTGGCAAAAGCATGGGATGCTTGGTAGGAGTGACTGCTGAGGAGCCGTCCTGCCTCAGCTAAGCCACATGCATCCTCTCACATGAGAATACCAGCTTCCCCTTTCCCTGTAATGTGCTTGTTGGGGTGCTGCTGACAACGTACCACGCAAATTCCCCTAACCAAACTGGCCACTGTTTGGGCTGGCTTCACACACTACACAGACTCCTTGGTGGCTAAGTCTTCTCCTACCACCTCGAACCAGATCAGAGGAATCTCTTCAAATACTTAAGAGAATTCGGTTTTTCTGCACAGTGCAGCTCTTACCTGGGCATTTGTAGACACAACAGATCTAGGCCCCTGAATCTCACTACCAACAAACCATTCTTGGGTTACACCAGATTGAGTTCATGAAGTAAAAAACTCATCTGTCCCGTGAATCCACCGAATTCCTTTACTACTTTTAGGGACATAAAACTGAAGTGTTATAATAAAGTCTGCGTTAGGATTGGAGGCATGGATCTTAGGAGGTAACTTGGAAAAGCTGGACTTTCAAACACTGTCGGTAACATCCAGAGAAAGTCAGGGGAGGGGGTTAATCATAGGCAAGATGAAGAATGAACTTACAAGCTTAAAATTCTAGCAGATGAAAAGCATTTTTCAGAAAAAGAGTGATGTCCGATATGATTATCAGCTTACGTGAGGAGGAGAAAGGGGGATGTGGACTGGCCTGGATGTGATGCAGAAGCCACTGGGTTTACTGAGTATCGCTGAAAGGGACGGGCTTTCATGGTTGGGATATTTGGGTCATGTGGCAGGCAGGATTTTCCCTGTTCAATTACACTAAAACATTAGTGCAGCAGGAGGCCTGTGTTTGGACAGGGAAAGGGGAGGCGGAGCTAAAAGTTGCTGGGAGAGAGAACAGGACTGGAGAGAGAAGGAAGGAACCAAGATGGAGGACGGACAGGAAGAAGATCCCAATCCTGTGTGGTCTTAAATAACCACAGGTAGTTGTGTATATCATGTAGAGATAGAATAATTGGGAAAACTTGTCTAATCTAGTTGGGCAGCTTGCATCTTTATCAAATGGCCCTGAAATTATTGTGTGGGCATCTTGTGAATTGAGAATTTACCATATATAAATCCGACTGGTTAATTATAAGCTTCAAGAGTTTTGTTTTACTGGGTTACTGGAATGTGGGACTCCGACCAGAAGGGTTAGGGCTGGAGAGAAGGAACTAGTGGCTCCAGAGACAAGCAAACCAGAGCTGGGAATACTGTGACTGGCCCAGGGCTAGGCAGAGACAAAGGCGGCAGGACCATGCCAGGGCTGAGAGTTGCTGGCAATAGCACGGGAAGCTTTTTTTAAAATATTTCCTGCAACAGCGTCATGTGAATTAGAAAGCAGAAGGAAGACCAGAAACGTGGTGACCGTGTTAAAAGACTGCAGGTTACTGGGCTGGAGAGATGACTCGGTGGTTACGAGCACTGACTACTCTTCCAGAGGTCCTGAGTTCAATTCCCAGCAACCACACATGGTGGCTCACAACCATCTGTAATGGGATCTGATGCCCTCTTCTGGTGTGTCTGAAGACAGCGACAGCATACTCATACACATAAAATAAATAAAATATATAAAATATATACTCATACACATAAAATAAATAAAATATATACTTATACACATAAAATAAATAAAATCTTTATTTAAAAAAAAAAGACTGCAGGTTACATTTAAAAGACCACAACTATAGATGTGACCTGTTCTGTCCAGCTGTGACTAAAAGTCTCAATCAAGCCTCTGGGCTGGAATCGCCTGTATCAATTCCTTATCTGTAAAAGCATTAGCCTCCCCCACAAAATTTTGAGTCAGTACATCCTAAAGTGTTGTGTAAAAACCAACAAATACCCAGGTCTTTTCCTCCAGCCCTGGGGCGTCACAAAGAGTGATTCTGTTTCAGCACTTCCCTTTGGTGGACAACAGACACACATAAAGTAAGGTTCACACATGGTATGAGCAGGCCCTGAATTACCCAGAAGAGGCAATGGGCCAGTAAGGTCAATGTGACCTAAGGTCACATAATAAGCTACCAACAAAAGTTCTGATGGCAAAAGAATCAGCAGCGTGTAATGCAGCAAAGGCAAAATTAACTGCTCCATCAATTTCACAAAACCGCAGAAAATGTTAAGAGAAGAATGCTTAAACATCGTTCAAGGGGACTTGAAATTGTGGGACACAATGTACCGGAGTTCTTAAGAGAACTGCCCGTAAGGCTCTCCTGCAGGGCCAGAGTCCCACGTATTATCTGGATAGCTTTAACCTGTATCTCAGTTTCTCCATTTGAACAATGGAGAAGACTGTAATGAGTCTCTCAGGAGATGCTGGTACATGACCGAAGTGGAGTGCTCAGAAGACAGACAAACCCAGAAGCAGCAGGTCCTTAATATTTCTCCCCGTAAAAATAAGTTATAACCACAGTTCTTTTCAGATGCAGTTAAGAGGCCTCCCTAGTAGGACATTTTACGGATCCCCTAACTGTTAGCTGTTTGGATTCCAATTTAGCTATACGCGGCATTTGTTTCTCTCACGTTTATCATGGGCAGAGCAGATGAGGCACACATCTCCTAGCAAGGCTCTGCACCAGGATCAGTTGGCTCAATGTGTAACGGTACCAGCAGTACAGACTACAAATGATCACCATGAGGCAGGTGACTGAGATCTCAGTGAATGAATGGAATCCTCCACTTGCACATGGATGCAATCATCAAACCCTAACCCTATGAGGTTGTTGAAACTTACCGGATATGGTTGCAACTAGCGACAATGTCCCGTTTTCCTTCCAGTGTTTGTCCTGGATTCCTTCATAAAAGCAGGCTGCCCCTTGGTTACACCAGAAGGGAGCGTTCATTTCAGGCCGGAGGTGGGGAAACGTACAGTTGCCAAGCTGGAAAAGTTCATACCATTCAATTGTGTAGTTCTTGCCAGTCAGCTGACTTCTGAATCCCACGGCATCGTGCATAAGTTTCTGTGTAGGGATAACAGGTGTGAAATCCTCTGTGAGGTAACCGTGGGCCCAGGTCACCCAGGGGAGAGAGTTCCGTACACCACAAATGTGCACCAAGCACAACAACCACTTAAAGGGGCTACACTTCTGTGTCACTGTCCTGGTGATGACACCATGGCCCCTCAAGTTGCAGGCACCCATCACTTTGGTTCTGGCAACTAGGGTTCATTTCATCAGGGGTGTGGGCTGTGTAAAGACACTTGCAATCCTCTCGAAGCTAAGTAATACAGTGAGAAAAAAAAAAAAAAGCCTTCAGGATTGTTTCAGGAACGAGTGTGCCTACCTCCCAGGGTGGTTCACTGAGCTGGGAAAGAGCCTACGGCAGAACTTGGAGATCAAAAGGGATTCCTGCCTGTCAGGCCCTTCCTCTCATTCACAGGAGCTGAGTATGGAAGGGGAGTTTAGATGGTTGCAAGGCAGCTCCTCCTGAGAACACATGGATTCTTCAAGCCGACAGAAAGTCTTTCTTCACAGGCCAGAGGGCTAACATGGGAACTTGTCCAAGTGTGTAGTGTGTAGCCATGAGTCTAACCAACCTTGACTTTACACACACACACACACACACACACACACACACACACACACACACACACACACACACCATATCCTGGTTAATACACTTCAATTAGTAGTAAGTGAAGCTACAGATTTTTTAAAACAAGGTTCATACATTTAGAGACTTCCCTAGAATTATTTACTGTGATAGATTAGATCTTTGTTCTTGTTTCGGCCAGTGTTGGGGTCTACAGGCTGAACTTTTAGCTGAGATTTTAGGTCAGAAAGGAGCCTTGGTGCCTCTCACAAGGTATCAGCTGTGCTAAGGTCTGGGTGACAATTACAAGATCCTTCACAGCAAAACAGATGAAGGCCAGGGCACATGCTACTCGGGGCAACCTTTGCTCTGTTTTTGAGACAGTCACATCCTGTACCCCAGGTTGACTATGGAGTGGTAATTCTCTTGCTTAGACTTGGAAGCAAGTCCTGAGATTACAGTGGCACAGTGCCATGCAGACTCAGTGGTAACTCCTTCTGACTACCAACTTAAAGGTCTAAGAACTACATCATATGCTGCAGATATGGCTGGATGGACAAGGTGCTTGTTATGCAAGTATGAAGACCTGAGTTCAAATCCCTAGCATGTACCTAAAAGCCAGTCATTTGCACTTGTGTCTGTTACCCCAGTGTTGAGGGGAGGAGACAAGCTCACTAGCCAACCAGTTTAGACAAAAATGTAAGCTTCAGGTTAAATGCGAGACCCTGTCCCAAGGGAATAATATGAAGAGTGACAGCCAAGACCCTCCAACCCCTTCATGCTTGTGAATAGGTGCACACACACATAAACCACACAAAGTTATCGATAAATATGACCTAGTAACCATTTGATTACTCATGTACGTCAAAGGAATAACTAAGTTACTTAAGCAAAGTTACAAGATCGAGCTGCGCGCTTACAAAGTGTCCCAGGAGGTCTCCATATTTAAATTCCCAAATAGGGGCTTGTAGTCGTAAGACTTCGATGACGTCATTGTCCTTCATAACTGGGATGGGTGAGCCAGTGGGACAGAAAGTATACTTGGCTTGACAGTAAGGATCCGTCTTCGGACGGAAGGAGAAGCGCCTGGTAAGAAAGAGAACCATCAAATTACATCATAAAAGGAATTGCTCTTCGAATGCAATTTTCATTTCAGGCTCAGGCTCAGTCTCTCTCTCTCTCTCTCTCTCTCTCTCTCTCTCTCTCTCTCTCTCTCTCTCTGTGTGTGTGTGTGTGTGTGTGTGGTATGTTACATGTAGTATGTGCATATGTACAAGTGCCTTTCCTTAACTGCTTTAGACCTTTATGTCTTGAGACAGGGTCTGTCACTCACTAAACTTGGCAGCCAATGAGCTTCAAGAATCCGCCTTTCTCTGCGTCTCCTTCCACAAGGTCAGGGTTACAGGTATGCACTGCCATGCTGGTTTCTACACCTGCTATGGGCACTGAGCCATCTCCTCAGTCCTCAGCAGTTTTTTTTTTTTTTTTTTTTTAGGGAAAACATTCGAAGCTTAGATCACGGTGACTTGCTTTCATATAAACACCTCCAATGATGTGCTAAATATGAAACCATTCGCCAGATTTTGTATTTAAAAATAAACATTTACCTAATATTTACCGAGGTTCTACCATGTACAGAAGAACTACACTGAGGAGAAGGGGGACAAAAATTGTAACCCTTTCCCTTCCTCACCAGACTTGGGGTTGGAGCTTGGAAGACGTTAAACAAGTAGCTTCCGTAAGAACAAAACTGAGGAAACAGAGACCTAAGGCACAAGGGAGGAAGAGATCAGTTTCAGCTGTCGGAGACAGGTAGAACTATCAGGTGAAGATGCCAGAGAAGAAAGCTAGCCCAGGAAAGGAAGAATTAGTGTAAGACACGCAGGAAATACCTCAGTGGTTTTCCATCTTCCTGATGCTGCGATCCTTCAACACAGCCCCTCATGTGGTGACCCCAACCATAAAATTACTTCATTGCCACTTCATAACATAATTTAGCTACTGTCATAAATCATAATGTACATCCCTGATATGCAAGATGCTTTCCATGTGACCCTGTGAAAGGGTCGTTTGGCCCACAAGGTGAACGGCTGAAATACCTGAAAAGGCTACAGAGAGGGATTCAAGAGAAGAGCAGACATGGGACATAGTCTCTCATGGCAAGTATGAAATGGCATGGGGACCTTGAGCCCTGAATGCGCTCTGAGGGCTACAGCAGGGCTCAAAGGAAAAGACCCCAGAAGGACACCTCAACTGGAACAGACTGGGACCATGGCTTAACCCCCACCCCCACCCAATCCCCTGTCACCTCCGTGCCAGGCGGCACTTGTGCAAAGGAAAGAGGCAGAATTCTAAGATCCTAAAGGTTCCTGCCCAAGTATTCTTTACAGTCTTAACGCGGGGACAAAAACCTCCTGCTCTAACTAACATCTACATACCAGCTGTCAGCTGGGAATGTCAAGTCGGGGCTTCTTTAGAAACAAAAAAATCAGTCAGCCTCCGTCTCCTGGTATTAAATAAAATACTTTGAGATTTACAATCTCTTTTTTGTTTTATTGGGTATTTAAGGTTTTTTTTTCTTGTGAATATAGTTATGAAAAACAACTTCAACCCTAAACTTTTATTTTCTCATACACATTTAGCAGAACCACTTCATGAACAGAACACACGAATATTTAAGTTTGCCAACAGCTGGTTTTTACCAGAAATGAGGGTGCTACTATCATTTCCTGTTTTCTGTTCAGGGCATGTGAGCATGAAGATTCTGAGTAACTTTCCCAAGACCACACAGAGGATGAGCAGATGGAACCAGATTTGGTCTGCAGCCTTCAGAACTAAGAACTCCTTAGAGGAACACGCATCATGCCATGATCCTCTCCCCTTACGCTGTTATACAAAACATTTGTTTTCAAAAACTGCAGCTCTTTCCACTTCACGATGTCCACACCAGCCACCACCCCACCCACCCTTGTCCCCCGCAACCCCGAATCGCGTGCGCTTCGTGTTTCGCAATTCCCCACTGGTTGTCAAAACTCAGCTAGGTCAAAGACTGCAATCAGCTTCTCAGGTCCGGAGCCCTACCTACCTCCAGGGTGAAGTGGACCAACAAGGTGATCCTGACTGGCCCAGGGAGGAGATTCCCCGGGCTTGGTATTTAGATCAGTAAGGACACATCAGAGCAAGCAGCTCCCTGTAAATTCTGCCCAAATGTTATGCAAGGCAGGGTTTTAAACGTTTTAACTTGCTCTCCGAGTCAGTTAGTTGTACTTAAAAGTCACTCCGTGCAGTAATGTCACTGCATTCCTCCCAGGACTCTGAACTGCCTGGAACCGATGAGGACCGCCTATACTACTAATTAAGAACTACGCTCACAGTGTAGCCCGCCCTGTGCCCCGAGTCCCCGAGCGCGCTAGGGTATCCGATCTGCGCTCTCCAGGTCCCCTCCCCGCCCCTCTCCGTCTCACTCACTTGTAGGGCACCGGCCAGCGTTGCCCAGACGTCGGGGACGCGCCCAGAGTCGCCGCCAGCCCGAGCAGCGCCAGGGCGAGCGCCGGGCGCCAGTGCGCTCCGCGTGGCCCCGCGCGCGGCATCCGCGGCTCCCTGAGATCCCGGCGGCTCCCGGGCCCCGGCGTCGGCCTGGCGTGCGCGCCGCCGCGACGACGAGACAGCCCGGCGCGAGCGCAGGCTCCGGCGTGTGACCTCGGGCCGCGTGACGCCTCCACGGTCCTGGCCCAGGCGGAGCGCCTCTGCTCCACCGCGCGTGCGCCGGACGCTAAAAAGCTCACTCCTCCCGGAAGGAGCTTGAGCCTGGTGATGCGAACCTCACTCCAACCTGGTGGATGTTTGTTACCCCTGTAGCAAAGGTGCCTTCCGTCCTCCCTGCAGCCACCACCAGCCAAACCATAACAATAAAATACTTAGTAACTTTCTTGACCCACTTGGCCCAGGCCAGTCTCCAACACAAATCTTCTGCTTGGAGACACTGGGTGCCCAGAGGAAGAAAAAAAAAGGGGGTGGGGGGACATTACAGGAAATGATTGTCCTCACCTGACCGGAGAATGTTGCAAAAGTCAGCAATAACAATATGCTTTCTGTGCTGCCACTGGCATCACCAGACTTGGTCTGCTCTGCTCCGGTTTTGCCACACTCAGTATTAAGCTGTGCCCTCATGACTGTCAGCCCACAGTCAAGACTATTGTCGCCTGCACCCTCTTCACACTGAGGATGTCCCTTTAGTCCGTGACTTTCAAAGCTTAAGACACATCAATAGAGCTAGGTTTAATCCATTTATCCTCGGGTCCCCCTTGTCCAGTTAGTGTAAGATTATTAAAAGCATCACGCTAGACAATGGAATCGGGCTTATCAGACCACTGCACTGCGAGATAGCAGCCAGGAATACTCAGGGATGCTGGGGAAGGATGGAAAGAACGGAGATGAGACTGAATCAGGTAGTATTTTGGCGGTCTCCTAGCAAAGCCACTATGTATATACACAGAGGAGCTGCACGAGGTCTGAACTACAAAGCGAACATAGGATCCTCTTTGCTTGCAAATTCCGAAGCTCAAGAAAAGACAGAAATGTCATACCCAGAAACCCTTTATCGAAAGCTTTGGACCTATCTGGGTTATCGTGAGAAGCTGATTCTCAGAGATTCTCCTGCCAACGGTTCTAGCTGTTTCATCCTTGCTGATATATTTTCCAAAAGAAAAAAATTTAAAGTCTGTAAATTTTAGGAGACAACATTTCTCAGTGACTGAAAGAGCAGGATGTCATCATGATACTTTAACTTCTTCTAGGGTGGTGGGAGAATACAGATGCTAAAAAGTGCTGTCCTCCGGGAAGGAGCTTGAGACTGGTGAGGTCTTTTTACTCCAGGATGATAACTAGTCAGGCAAAGTTGTAAATTTCAAGCTCATCTTTACTTTCTCATTTCTAACTCTGTGAACTGAATGAATCCCTATTCTGAGAAGGGGCTCCAGGCTGCTAAAGGTTCTGTTGAGAACACCGCATACTTCACCCTAATACTAATTTTCTAACCACATTTTAACCAAAGAGCCAATGATATTTTAAGTAGGTTTGTAGGCCTTAGATATACTCACCTGTCTTATAGACGCTTAACTGCCCTAAGCAAATACATTAACTTTTTTTTTTTTTTTTTTTGGTTTTTCGAGACAGGGTTTCTCTGTGTAGCCCGGCTGTCCTGGAACTCACTTGGTAGACCAGGCTGGCCTCGAACTCAGAAATCTGCCTGCCTCTCCCTCCCAAGTGCTGGGATTAAAGGCATGCACCACCACCACCCAGCCATTAACTATTTTATAGCCTCTACTTTCAGATATTTTATTGACAGTTGCACTTGCCTATCACAGCATACCGTCAAAGACACTTCAAAAAAAAATAGGTCAAAGATGAATTTAAAAGTGCAATTTATGGTTGAATTTACTAAGGTTTTATTACAATAGTCACTCATGAGGAGAATTGATATATGATACTTAAACCCCTAATTCCAAATCTAGAAATTTATAATTTACAATCTTTGACCATTTACATCGAGTCTTTTAGATAGTCTTTAAGCTTGCACTAATTTATTGAATATAATTTTTACTTTCATTTTGAACAGTTAGGAGTTTTTCCTCAAGAAAACCAGCTTCATAACAAACGTTTCTCTCTTCTTTATATGATTTGCTAAAACATATTGTCTGGACATGGAGGAACATCTAAAATCCTAGCACTCTGGAAGCTGAGGCAGGAGGATCTGTAGTTTGAAGACACCCTGGTCTATAGAGCAATACCTCATCTCAGAACAAAACTTAAAAACAGCAACAAAGAAACCAATAAAAGTCCATTTGTCGGGACTCTGGACTCTCCTGCACTGAGCTTCAGCAGGTCAAACTAAAATGGAATTGCTTGTCCTATCCGTTGTGTAAACAAAGGGAATTAAATTTGTTCGTGTGTGGGTGCTTGGCCTGCATGTATGTCTATACATCATGTGCATGTGCTGCCCTCAAGGCAGAAGAGGTCGTCAGATCCCGGCAGAACTGGAGTTACAGACAGTTCTCAGCCGCCAGCTGAGTGCTGGGGATTGAACCTGTGTCCTCTGTAAAAGCATCCAGTGCTCTCAGCTGCTGAACCTTACCCCTGCCTAACCAGTGACACTGTAAACAGAGAAACCCCCTAAACTGGAGATTTATAGCAACCAATCAAAAGCAGCCTTAAGTCAGTCCATGTAACACAGCAGTCTTTGGAAGTGGTTAATCGTCAGGGTCAACCTGACTACACTTAAAATTACCACAGAAAACGCACTTATGAATGAATCTTCGGGAGTGTATCTGGAATGTTGGACTGAAGACAGAAGACCCACACTGAATGTGGGCAGAACCATCCAGTGGATCCTGGACTGAATAAAGAGGAGAAAGCAAGGTGAACACCAGCATTCATATCTCTCTCTCTCTCTCTCTCTCTCTCTCTCTCTCTCTCTGCTTGGTTACCTCCGTGGCCATATGTCCACATGCAATCTCCATGCCCCCCACCGTGATTAAGTATATCTTTAAACCTGAGCTAAAATAAACCCTTTCTTCCTTGAGCTGATTCTGTGAGGCATTTTGTCATAACAGATCAATCATTCTCTCTATCTGAACTCTTCCAAAGTAACCCGATGTTACTCTCTGAACTTCTCTTTTCATTCTCCTGCCGTAGTTACCTTACATAAACCAATCTCTGTGCCACAACAACAAATCCAGTCTATTTTGGATGGGCTGTTGGACAGTTTGTGAGTCACCAATAAAAGCCAAGTAGATTTTTGAGACAAATGTGTGGATATATATTCACACAAAGTTTGTTGGTATAATCTAATGAACATAGCTTAAAATTGAACTCCAATATACATAGTGATTCTGAAACTCTATCTCAGGGCCTTAGAGAATGTAAGTTAGAGCCTTTACCACTGAGCCACACCCTAATTTAACTACCCATATCAAAGAAACAAAAGGCACAACCATTCATCAAGCAAAAATATGTTAGTGTCAAGTTTTTAACAGAGATGGCACTTGCTAAACATACCCCACATCAAAACTGTATTGAAGGTGTTCCTTCCTGAATTCGGACTTAAGTGGTGTTGGCTCAGAGACACTGAGCAGGTTTTCAGAGTCACATCAGGCAGTGATGGAGACAGATCTGACCTCCAGCGCTCAGGACCAGGCCAGAGTATGTTGTTTCCCACACTCACTATTCTTTATTCTCCGTATCCTAACTATATCCATCAACACGAGTGTGTTTTTATGAACAGCTGCTCTTTCCTCTACTTGCTACAGATGTCATATGCACTTCTAATCTGGGCTTCTGGCACTGCTAACATTCACCCATGTGAATCTCTTGCCAGATCAAAGGCTAGAGGCAGCCTTCCAGGTGTGCATCCCACCAGGTATGCATCCCACCAGGTGTGCAGCCTTCCAGGTGTGCATCCTTCCAGGTGTGCATCCCACCAGGTGTGCATCCCACCAGGTGTGCTGCCTTCCAGGTGTGCATTCCACCAGGTGTGCATCCCATAAGGTATGCATCCTTTCAGGTGTGCATCCCATCAGGTGTGCATCCTTCCAGGTGTGCATCCTTCCAGGTGTGCATCCTTCCAGGTGTGCATCCTTCCAATTGTGCAGCCTTCCAGGTGGGCAGCCTCCTTCCTCCCATGGTTGTGAGCAGCTCAAGTTAGACTTCTGCTTGGGTGTAGGTTCAGATTGTTACTAAACATTGGAAACATAAGGCCACAGTGAATTTGTGCTGGAAGACATGGAGCTAATAATTTAACGGTCTGATAAGAGGCATCATTCCTGGAGACTGCAGATTTTATTAATAATAAAAGAACAAATTTCTTTCATATATCTTATGTACAGAAGAGATATAGTTTGTTCTAGCCAAACAAAACAAAAGGAAACAAACAAAAACCAAATTAAATCTATTTGTTACTATTTCCTGTGGTCACATAAAAAAAAAAAAAAACAAAACCATGAGACTTGTGTCTCTGGAATTGTTTTTATTATGAGACCCAAATCACAAATACAGAGTGCAACTGCATATTAACCAATACTACTTTTTCAAGACGTGGAACTGTTATAAGACTCCTAAGGCATTCTTTGCCTCCCAGTTTTGGTAAAGATGAAGCAGAGACATCCCTTTCCGTCTCCTGACTCGGTATTCTTAATTAAAAATACTTCAAGTTCCAGCTTTGGAACTTGAGCAATTCAAAATTGTATTGTGTAAAATTAAAAAAACAAAAACTAAAAAAAATGCTCGTGTACCAATATTGACATTCTTTTTTGAAATAAGTTTCGGGAAGTTACTATCTGCTAGTGCTCCAGAGGAGAGAGTTCATTTCTTTGCTTTGCCATTGCTTTCAAAGATTATCCTCCCTAACCCACGTCTTAAAAACTAGTTTATGCTTCTCTGGCGCCCTCTACCAGCAGAAGAGGAAATGACAGGCTCCGTAGAGTCCGTGAATTTCACTTGGCGTTAGGTGAGTAAAGCTGGAGGCATCCCCAGTTAGAGTTTGCAGGGACACTGTACTTCAGCCCCAGCCCCAGCCCCAGCCCCAGCCCCAGCCCCAGCTTACAAAGTGATAGCGAAGAGCAAGTAGCAGGGGCGGTGCAGGTGCATCTAGGGAGGCTGGACTGTGACAGAGCCGCTGGTTTCTGAAGGCTGCAGCCCCACCCACGTCTTTTATTTTTCTCTACTTGTCTTATTGACTGTAGCCAACACTTGGCCCACTGGCCACTCCCCTTGAGAACTGAGCTTTGGAGATAAAGCGGGTAGAAAGGAGTCCAGGGTCATTAAGAGCACAACCAGAAACCAGTCCCTGCCGCATTTCACACTCAGCAGCCACAACATACAGCCCTCTGTCTCCTCTCTGCCAACGCCCTTTCCCTTTTCTTTCTCTTCCTTCTTCTATTTCTTGTTGGTGAACTACACACAGCATGAAGCTCACCGCTGTCACTGTTTTAGGTATATAAGATCTAGTACGCTGTCACACCATCGCCTCCATTCAGCTTCAGAATTTTTTCCATTGCCCCCAAATGAAATTGCATTCACTGAACAATTACTTTGTCTTCTCTCATGTCAGCTCCAGGGACATCTATCTATTTTCTGTCTCCATGCATTTACCTCTTCTGGGTAATTCATAAACAGAGCCGTGCACTGTTTGTTTGTTTGTTTGTTTGGTGTCTAGCTTCTTTCTCCAAGTCTATGCCTTCATGGCACACTTATCTTCTAGTGTTTGCAAACGCTTGGTATTAATGTTTCCACAAACAAGTGTACAAATACAAATACTCACGCAGACATGTGCGAGCCTGTTTTTATTACTCTGTGTACATGCATGCCTCCTAATTCTATTGTAAATACTTATCTATATCTGAGGTCCTCATCCTTCATCAAAGAAACTTCTCTTTGCTACAGACTCAGGTCATTACGGAAAACCACAAGTGATCAACGTGTGTGGAGCCCAGTCCCATCTGACGCATCCACAACTACTGCACCGAAGCCTCAGGGGTCCCCATGGAAGAGGTGGTGGGACAGTTCCTAGGAATGCCGTGGAAGCTACACCCTGAGTGTCTTAAGGATGCTGCAACAAGACCTGAACGCAACCAGAGCCATACTGATAGTCACGTGACTGCGGGAGGGGGTGGCTCTCAAACAAAGAGCTACAGGTAACTTACTAATGACAACAGCAGGAGAGATCATTTTTTTTTTTCCTCCGGGGTAAAGATCATTTTCTCCAGGGTAAAGGACACTGATTGGTTATTCAGTACCAAGAAGTCAGCCCTGAAATTTGTATCCATATAAATAACGCCATACTGCCTGAACACGTGCATGTAAAACAACTAGAGAAAGAGGGGCTGAGAATTTGAGAGAGAACAAATGAGACAGATGGGAAGCGTTGGCTATCATTATATCTTAATTTAAAAAATAAACAATTATTTACAAAGCAGACCTATCTATTTATCTAGCAACCTCTCCGTGTAAAATCCACCCTTTTTGTGACCGTCTAGTCTCCGTTCTTTCTGGAGTTAGTATATATAGCTCTAATTTTCAGCTGCTCTGGAGTGCATTTCCACATTCTACCTTGTGGCTGGATTGTGATACTTACAGCTGGTATGGCCGTAAGACATTCATTATTATTTAGTGTTTCTGCTTGATTTACTTGGGTGTTTTAATACATGTATATTTCTCATTTTGAGGGTGAAGGCACTTATTCCCAAAGTCAAGCAGATACACCTCCTTAATCACTTGAAAGAGGGCCATGTAGAAGAGGAGAGCCATGTGTGGGAGAGCTGGTGGGAACGGAGCACAGGATTTGGCAGGTGTTAACTTCCCCGTGCTTGCTGCTGTTGCTGTACCTACCGGGTGAGTTAGCTTAAAGCTGTGGCGTATTCGTTTCAACTGATGCTCACTGACTTTAAAACCGTCTTCTGGGAAGTGCCCTGTGCTCACTTGCCATTTGTGGATCCTCTGTGTCCAGCCCAGGTCTGCAGTGCTCTGACTTTGTTGCGCCTGAGAACTAACTGGGGCCCTTAAAAAAGGAAAAGAAAAGAAAAGAAAAGAAAAAGAAAAAGAAAAAGAAAAAGAAAAAGAAAAAGAAAAAGAAAAAGAAAAAGAAAAAGAAAAAAAATGGGTTACAGAGATGTCTCAGTGGCTAAGAGTACTGACTGTTCTTCCAGAGTTTCTGAGTTCAAGTCCCAGCAACCACAGCTCACAACCATCTGTAGTGGGATCCGAAACCCTCCTGTGGTTTGTCAGAAGACAGCTACTGTATATATCCATCTTGGATGGACAACAATAGTAATGCTTTCTGATGAAGCCAAGGGGACTGATTCCTCAGTGCTCCAGCTGACAGGCTCCTGGTTTCCCTTGGCTTCCAAAACCAGCTGGAGAGGATGCATGCTGTCACCTGCAGATGCTGTCTGAGTACATAATGGTGGTGACATGAAGGCCACACTTTGAAGCCTTGAGGCTTTGGAAATCACAAGGAACATTTGAGTTTTGGGAGCCCTTTCAGTGCAAGCATCACCTTTTGATCTACGATGTGATGTCACTTCCTCAAATGAAAGATAGATTTATAAGTGTTTCAGATAATTTTTTGACTTATTTTCTTATTTTCTGATACAGGATCTGACTATGTAGTGCTGGGTAGCCTGCAACTCACAATGTAGATGAAGCTAGTCTTGAACTCCCAGAGATCCACCTCTGTGGTCTGTCTCTGCCTCTCAAGAGCAGGGTTTAAAGGGGTTAAAGTTACTTTAGAGCCTCATTCTTACACTTTTAAGATTCCCTGGATGTATCCCACAGTGAGAATTGGAACTTGTTATGCTGTTGTTGGTCTTATCAACTTTTAGAATCTCCTGGGATAGATCTCTCTGTGTGGGCATTTCCAGAGAGGCTCAACTGAGGTCAGGAAGACCTACCCTCAGAATAGAAAGCCTAAGGTCTGAGGAAAACTGGATGGACCTGCCTACTGCCTACCCTCTCTTTCCTGAGCAAAGGGGTTCACTGCAGACACTGCCTTCCTCTGCTGGCACCAGACTCCAGCTTCCTGGAACTTCAAATGAGTGGTCTGAACACCAGTGAACCCCAGGCCTTCGGCACCCACGGTGAGCCAGCTGCACAGTTATTCAGTCTCTTTTGCTGTTCTCTGCATGTGGCAGTGAATCTATATTCCAAGAGAGTTTCCCAAGGGCAAGGAAAATAGAAGGTTTAGTGGGACGCCACCTTAGAAGAATTACTCAACATTATGATACAAATATAATGTTAAATCTCACAAAGCCAGAGAGAGGTGGAGGGAGACAAAGTGCAATGAGATGTCTTGTTACTGGAGTTTTGAGTATTTCCCTCCACAGCAAATAGGATCTCTGCTGCTCTGCAGGTCAGATGCTGAGGTGCCTGCTTTTTTAGGACATAATATCTTGTAAGCCTCAAAACTAACCTTTAAAGTATTTTTATTCCAGCATGTAAACATAGCTCTTTGTTTTGGTTTGTTTTTATTTTATTTTATTTACAAAATATGAGGTTATCTTAAATGCTTTTAAAGAATATAGTTTTACTTTGTACTGAATTTGGACTATTTAGCATCTTGTTACCATGGGTAACCAAGCTTGTGGTTTCAGGGTTTTGCGTGGTTGATGAAGACTCGTTATTTCTTTCTTTGGGTTACAAAAGGTCTTTGTGTCTGTGGGGTCCACTCGGCACAGAAGCTGCACAGAAGCCATGGTGATACACAGTGTTTCCTGTCTTGTATTATGTGCCACCTTTATCAAAGGTCCTCAAGCCAATTCTGTGTATTATTGGTTGCTCTACTGACTTTTAGCTTTGAGATGATAATATAATGTAATTGCATTTTCTCCCTTGCCTTTCCTCTCTTCAAACTCTCCCCTGAACGCCCTTCCTCTGTCCTTCAAATTTATGGCTTCTTTTTTTCACTAACTGTTAAAGCAATCATATGTGTATGTGTGTATATATACACATATTTAGTCCTATATATAACTTGCTCGTTCTATATAATGTTACATGCATGTATGTCTTCAGGGCGCCACCATGTGGTATTTAATAATGATGTGTGTGTGTGTGCTCTTCCCTGGGGAAGGCCATTTCTCTAAGGAACTAAGGTGTTCCTTAGTTGCCTGTAGTTCTTGGTGTAGGGATGAAGCCTCCTGAATACTGACTTTTTTTTTTTTTTTTAAAGGGAATCAATTAATTCAAAGCTCTTGTCAGCTCTGGAAGACATTAAAGAAACGATATCTTATACTTTAATCACGGTATTGCCAGATACACTGATTCTTTTTAGATTAGGAATATGGATGTTTTTGCCTGCATGTGTGTCTGTATATCGTGTGTGTGTTTGGTGTCTAATGAATTTAGACCAGGGAGTCAGATCCTCTAGTACTGAAGGTACAGACAGCTATAATCGACCATGTGGATACCGGGAATTGAACCCAGATTCTCTGGAAGAGTAGCAAGTGCTCTTAACTGCTGAGCCATCTCTCCAATCCATTCCAGTTCTCATTATTTTCATTGTACATATTTATGAATCACAGAGCGGTACTCAACACGTGTATCTAGTATAGGAATCCCATCACATCCTCTCAGTTTTTGCCTTAAAATCTGGCTAGACGCTTCTCATCAGCTGCCTTCGATAACCCTGGCTCCTCCTGTCTTCTCTGGTGCAGTTGAAGTGAGTGTCCTAGAAGGCCATTGGCTGGCAACTGTTCACAGTTCCATGGAAGGTCCCTCACTCCTTCCTGGGCGCCAGAAAGCCCCTGGTAGCTCCAGCCCCGCAGCTGTGCACTTCCGGCTTTGAAGCCTTAACAGTGAGGACTGAGATATAGAAAAAGAGTCGCAAGTGGTTGAGTTTTCTAACAGGCAAGAAGCTTCACCATACTTTTTCCCTTCCTTCCTTTCCACACGTAAACATAACTGCTATTCAGCATGACCCATTAACTTCTCTTAGAGACAGAGTATAGGGATCGGTCTTGGGTGGGTGTGGCAATGGAGATGAACTGTGTTTTAAGGTGGTAAGAACTGGTGCACTCTTTCAAACTAAGCTGGCTTTCTCCGTAAGAAAAAACGTTTCCTCTAGTAAACCTTTTGTGTAAGCGAACTCGTGGTTGCTTTAACTTAGATTACTCTCTTCTGATAGGTTAAGGATCCTGGGCAGGCTAAAAGATGTCAGTAAACCCCAGAGGGATGCTACCAACGACATGGCACTGAAATATGTGTTCATGGCACGGGCCCTTTGGCATACTGTTTTTAGTGAGAGAGGAAAGAAGACGGATGTTTTACTTAGAAAATGATGTCTTAGAGGAAATAATTGGGAGAATCTGTTGAAGTAAAAATATCTTTGCTCTGACCACATGAACTGCACACTCTGTGGCTTCATAGGCACTTCACGTATGACCTCCATCAAACTTGGATAACCATCACTATTCAGTCTGTGCACTTTCTGCGTGAGCCTGTTTCATTTTGAGTTGTCACTTTTAAAGCTAAAAGCAACGCTGTCATATCACATTTGGAACAGGTGGGCTCCTGGCTCCTCTGGACTTGCCCCTGGAGATCCAGAGGTAACTGGTACTTGCTTTCTGATATAAGTTCCAATAAAAAGCAGGGAGAATTTACATGAGGCCAGGATGCAAACTTTTGAGTTTGTGAATGGGCTCAAAGGCTGAACTAATTTTAGTTATCTTGTGTTCTTCAGTGTTCACCCAAAGTCATGGCATTTTTAGAAGTAGTGTATCTTATATTGTTTCCTCATGCTGTACAGTTAGAGTCGATGCCCAGACTGTAGTAGGCACTGGGTGGGCTGCTGGTAAAATACTCAACTGTTTGGGAAATATACCAATTCTTACTTTTGTCAACTATCAGGCCAACAAGCCATCTTGACCCTCTATTCTCTCATTTTCACAAAGAGCTGAAGACAGGATCAATAAAAATCATTTTCTAAATGATTAAAAAAGATTCTCAACACGTGCAGTTGTGTGTGGCTTCCTATCGGTGGGGAAGAACCCCATACGTGTGCACAAAACTTGTCACTTCCCCAGCAGGAGTGCTGACTTCCTTCCTAGTTTGACTCCTCTCTAGCCTTGCCATCGACCAGGAAGCTACATTTCCAGGGTGTCCCGGGTTGTATCACAGTCACATCTCCTACCACCTTTAATTGAATTGAGGGAAAGCTCTCCTACTTTGGACCCCGAGCACACTCAGGTGCTGACAATCACACCAGGATGGGAAACCAGGCGGAGGAGCCCAAGCAGAACAGGCACAAAGCGGCTCCTCCAATCACACTGGAGTATAGGCTCCTGAGAACTGGAGGTTAGACCTGTTTCATTACCTGTACTTGGTACATCCCTGGGCACACATGAAGTTCTCACTGTCATGTGTTAGTTAAATAACAGGCTTGTGTTTATCTGTGTTTCCTGACGAGGTTTTCCACACAGGCTACTGTAGACCTTACAATGGTACACAGCAATCAAGGGAGGGGAATAAAGTGATCACCAGATGGAAAATGATCCAAACCACTTAAGTAACAGAAGCGGGTACATGTGCCTGTCCATTGTGGGGCTCTGATTGTTCAAAACCTGCTGAAGAGACAAAACTATATTTTAAAAGCTCACATTGGGCTAAGTGTTGGAGGTGGGCACCGGGACTTACGTCCAATAGATGTGGAGGAGCTTTTAGAGGTAATGGTAGCATCCCAAACGCAGTCGTGGCAATGTGACCACAAATTTACTATGCGTCCCTGAACGGTACACTTCACGTGATGAATAAAACATCAATAAAACTGCTAAGCATTTTTTAAAAGACGCATGTTCTAACAATCGTGATTTTACCTGGCTGGAGCATGCGTTGTTTGGATTTTGTTTTTGTTTTGTGGAATTGTAAATATACTCAAGATTCTATCAGTTGATGTGGTGATTTCCCAACATCGTATTTTTTTGTTTGTTTGTTTATCATTCTGCCTTTTTTTTTTCCTTTTCTACCATTGGATTATCATTTTTTCTAATTATATTTTCTACTCCTACGAACTGAGAGCTGATACATTCTCTGTTGGAGTTCTCAAATGGTTCGCCACAGTATTTCCCTGTGAACGCTTACAAGTCAGCATCTGGAACTAAGAGCCTGTTTCCTGGAACACACCAGGAATTCAGAAGACATTCAGCACAGTTGCTAATGTGACATCTGTATGCTTTGCAGTTAATATTTTTCATTACTCACACATTTACAACTTTCCCCTTTTCATTTTTATTGTGTCTTCAACTTGTCAAATTTTCTCAAAATATTTTTTTGTACTAACAGACTATCTAATATAAGGAGTGAAAGCAACCGTGAGTCTTAACCACACTGCTTCCCTGTCCCAGCTCAAGCTGTCTTATCTCTGCAGTAGAGAGGCTGAAGCAGAGGGATTCTTGGCTACATACTCAGGGCTATGTGTGGAAAGAAAAAGAGGCACCCACCACTCCCTCAAACCAGCCATTGCAGACAGGAGGGTTGGTCAGTGCCCAACTGCAGGCAAATTCCACTTCTTCTACATCTGTGAAGTTCCCAGAGTTAATAAATAATTCCTCGGAAACGATTACAAGCAGACAATAGGTGACTCAGACTTTACCCCTGCAAATACACATCAGATCCTGTGTTGGTTGTTTCTTTGATAATAACTTGAAGGTTGCAGGACTGGTTCTACCAAACTTATAGGACAAGACTCCTTCCCAATACACTCATCTCTGTTTCTGGACTCTGTCTTGCTGCTCTCATTGCTGGGCAGACAGAGCACTGAAGCAAACCATTATTGTCTCTTCCAGTGCAACCTCGTTTAGATAGTGGTAAGCCTGGGCAAAGTTGTTTGATGGAATGCGAACACGCTGGACAGTTCTGAAGCCTCTTCTTGGACAGAGGGTCCTTTCAGAAGTCTGGTTAGCGTGGCACAGTCTTCTAGGTCTTCTAGCTTTTCTACTACCTTTATAAGGCTTTCCACCGTGTCTCTGCATAGCATCTTTGAAGCATTGGCACGGAACTTCTTGTGCAGATCCTCCTGGCTCAGGGGTTTCCTCCAGTGACCATAGAAGGTGTCAGAGCGCTCTGTGAAAGTGGTTCCGTCCTTCAGAGTGATGCTTATTTCACAGTATAGCGTGTCGAAGCTTGGCAGGTTGTCAGGAGGATGTTCCAGCTCCACCTTCTTGAGCAACTCTTTCACCTGCGGCCTATTGACCTGCTGGCTGTAGAAGGATGGGACAGTGACGCTACCGTCGAGCAGCATGGCACAGGCTACGTACTGGAAGGAATGCCGGGCTTCATGCTCTGAGTCTGGCAAGGGTCTGTTTACGTACTGGACATCAGGGATCCTGAGCACGATTCTCTCAATGTGGTCAGCAGGAAGCTGGGCTCTTTCTGCAGTCACAAGGTGCTTTCTCACCGCTGAAGCTGCATCTGCCACCCAGTGGGTAGCCAGATGTGCCGGGAAGCTCTTAAAGGCCACATCCTGCTGTTCCAGCAGCCAGATGTGGGAATCCAGGCTTGGAAGGTCTTTGGGGGAGTAGTTGGCATAGAAGGCACCAAACCCTGACCCCAGGTCCAAGATCTGTTTGTTTCCTTGGAGGCCCAGCATCGCCAGAAACGTGGCTTCCATCCCATGCTTTGCCGCGTTACCAATATGGAGGGGCTTGGTCTGAGTGGCAGCGTTTGCTATGGGTGCCCCGGCGTGGGAGACAGCAATGGCCAAGGCCTCGCGGCACTTTGTCAAGCTGAGCCCCAGAAACTTGGATGCAGCAGCAGCGCTTCCCAGGGTCCCCACCACAGAGGGAGGATGGAACCTGGAAGCCAAAAGCAAGAAATTCAAGGGATGGGTAGAAGAATAAAAAAATGTCGTACACGTAGATGATGGGATATTACTCAGGTATGAAGAAAAAGATCGTTAATTTAAGGGTGATGGGTAGAAGTGGAGAAAATTATATTGCGTGAGACTACCCAGGCCAAGAAACACAAACACCACATATTTTCTCTTATATGTGGACCCTAGCTTTGAATCTCTTGGTTAGACCGCTTAACTTCGAGTATTTGTGGACACCAGGACACTAGAAACAGGCCACTGGGTATGGTTACCTTAAGGAAGAGAGGGTAGCGAACTACGGATAAAACAAAAGTAGAGAAGGAGACATTGGGGTTGGAAAGTTTCAAATATGGAAGCCCCGGGGAATGGGGGAAATAAGATGATAGTTGAAGAGGTAATAAAAAAGGAGGTTGCATGGAAAAGCTGTACGGAAACCGCCAGTCTTTCAACCCAAGGAGAACAGCCAATTAAAGAGGGCAGTGGAACCCAAGGGATGAGAGAAGTGAGGGGAAATACCCAGAGTCAAGTGGGGAAATGCAGGCTGGGGCTGCCTTAGCCAAAACTAAAGATACAGGAAGAAACCTTATGAGCATCCAATACTTTGTAAGCCAATTAGAATGTATAATATCTTATAAATAAAGGGAGTTTAAAAAGAAGTACTCAGCATGGGCAGGCAACGCTTCTTCCAGTAGACATGAGTAATCAAGTGAAAATCTCAGCGGCAGGCAAGGGATACCTCCCTATGAGTTGTTGGTCAGAGAGGCCACGAAGGGACCCAAAACAATTCAAGCTCTTGCTAATGCTCTTAGCTACCCATCATAACCACATTGTAAGACCCTATAGCTGAAGACATCACTCACTTTGGATGCAGGACACAGAGATATCAACCTCACACTGACCAGAAAACTAACTCTCTCTCTCTCTCTCTCTCTCTCTCTCTCTCTCTCTCTCTCTCTCTCTCTCTCTGCCAGATAGCTAGCCCCAGAAGGTGCTATGTGCATTGCTGGTGGAAAGAGACATTACTGGTTTTATCCAGCAGAGGACATTGCATGCTACAACACTAAGTGACCTGTTGGCAAGATTTGTCCATTTGGTGCAATGCATAAAAATTATGGGAGTAACCAGCTGCTCCACAGGTTTTATATCTGGAGCTGTAAGCCTGGTCAAAGCCCAAGATTGGGGAGAACCCACAACCGGGGAGATCATAGGCCCTGGGGAAGGTCAGTGGGCTGGGATGTACTACTGTTGTTTTGCTAAATGGTCACACCACTAAACTGCGCTCTAAGTATTCGTGTTCACACCTATAAGTTTACGCTGCTATCAGAGAAGCTTCTTTCTGAAGGAGGCAGCGGTTAATGCGGAGACTTGGGACTGGTCAATGTGATGATTATAAATAGCTCTGAGCACTCAGCTGTTGATGGGTTACCCATCTTCACCAACTTCCCACTGTCCAAGACTCAGAGAAGACGACGGGGGTGGGGGAGGGGAAAGAATATAAGAGCTGGCAGATGGGAGGAAAGCCATGGAACGTTGACTTGTAGGCACGACACGTCTGATGCACACATCAGCTCACAGTAGCTGAGCTACTCTCACAAGACCCCGCCCCTACTGGAGACACGTTGCAGTGAATAGGTGCTGAGGGGGAATCGCTCTCCTTTAATGTGCCTGTTGGTAGATCATCCTAGTGGTTGATTACACACCCATGCGCATATAAGTAGCACCAATTAGACGCAGGGTTACTAATAAAAAATAAAGATAGTCAGCTGAGAGGAAGATAAAGTGGGGGACATAATTAAGTGGGAGAACTGGACAGAGGGTGTGATCAACGCAATGAATACACGGTGAGATGGTCAGAGGATAAAGATCCAATTAAAAAAATTATGGGGAATGGTCCAACACTTAAGATGGTCCAGCACTTAAGAGAATGAACTGCTCTTGCAGAGGACCCGAGTTTGTTTCCAAGATGTACAACCTGTGGCTCACAACTGCCTGTAACTCCAGCTTGAGGGAGATCTAGTGATACCCAGAATACTCCTGCACGCAAGAGATAGGAGTTGCCTTGGAGTGATGGACCTGCAAGTCACCGCACGGTCTTTGTAGCTAGATTGGCTTTACAATCTCAAGGGAAGTTTTCGAGATCATTTCCAAATCATATCTTTCTATGGAGACACGGGGCTTGTTATGTGGCTGAAAATGGCGTATCTTTCGGAGGTAAGGGTAACAATTTCAGAGCTAGTCTCTAAGGCAGACAGCTCTACACAGATGGCTGCTGACAGGCAGGGGGCAGTGTGGCCCACAGCTCTGCACAGACAGCTGCTGACAGGCAGGGGGCAGTGTGGCCCACAGCTCTACACAGACTGCTACTGACAGGCAGGGGGCAGTGGCACAGGCACTCTCTGTACCTCTTTGGTATGTCCTTGGCTTCCCTGGAGAAGTGCATTAATCGTCCTTGTACTTCAATACCAACGTTGAACGCCAGCAGCAGGTCGAGGCCAGAAAACTTTGGAGTCTGAGGCAGGGCTTCCGATAAAGCTGTGAGGACAGGTAGGACAGCCCCAGAAGGGTGGGTGGCAGGGTGCCATGTGTCATCAAAATCCATGGAATGAACCTGCATGAATAGATACAAACAACCCTCTTCAGAAATACCCTTAAACGCGCTGGCTTTTGGACTGGCTTTTAATTTAGCAATGATCTTGAGAATCTGGGGGAATCTCATTCTCTGAAATTATACCTTAAAAATTGGCTGTGACTATTTTAAATTTTTAATTATGTATTTAAATACTTTAAGTATTTAATTATTTTAATTAATTTTATTGAAAAAATTTGTAGAATATATTTTGATCATAATTCCCCTCCCCACCCACTCCCAGATTCTCCCTAACTCCCAACCTATCCAATTTCATTCTCTCTTCCCCCCTCTCTTTTTCTCTCTCTCTCTCCCTCCCTCCCTCTCTCCAGCAAACAAACTGACAAACACAAAAACCAAACAAACTAGAATTTAAAAAGTAAGAAAGAAAAAAAACCAAGATATGTGTATGTTAGCCACACTTAAGGGTAAGCCCCATGCCCAGCAGTAACTGGTTGAGTTTCTTAACCTCATGGTGGGACAACAGTTGTCCCTGCTCCTCTGTCAAAGAATAGCAGGACCTTGGAGAGTAGCTAGTGATTTCCTGGAGGACGCTGAGCCCATCCCTGGAGACCAGAGCTCCTGGGAAGGTCTATACTCTTCCTCACAAGGCTGCTCTTCCTTCTCCCTTTACCTTTGAAACAGGACATACCAAAAATTTAATATTGTTTATTATATTTTAGGCCATATATTTTTTGTGTATCAGTCATGGAGTGATCTAAAAGTTTTATCGAAGCTGCAAGAACAGCAAAGAGCTCTCAAGCCCACATGAACTATTAAGCTGTATTTTTAAATGATTATTTTATGGCCTAAGGTTTGGTCCTTTCTTATCTAAGCCTTTTAATTTTATTATATGTGAGACAGTTAGTAATAATCAGAAAGTTATTTAAACATAGATTTTTATGTCTATCTGATGTGACTGGTGTGTTTTGTATGCCTGAAGGAAAGCTAGAACTTTTCATCTGATAGATAATTTCCACGTTGTTTCCTGTGTATTAGGGTTTTCCTGTGTATCTAGAGTTTTCCTCCATGAGACCGAACCCTGCCTGATGTAACTGAGTTTCCTTTCTACAAAGCACTGCATATTGTGGCTGTACTTCCATTAGTCTGAGCTGCTGTCCCCACAAAGTGAGCTGCTGTCCCCACAAAGAAGTCAAAATAACTCTTGAATCCCAATATTCTCTTTCTCTCTCTTACACACATACTTACACACACATACACACACAAACACACACATACACACACATATTGTCTTGTAAGCATTCCCTGATACACAGGAAATAACATGAAAATTATCTATCAGATGAAAAGTAACTTTTCAGTGAGAAAATAGAAACAGTATGTGGCCATTTTTTCTTTCTGAATAAATACCTGGTGATTGATACTGTACAGATACTGGGAGCCACAACACAAGGAATCAAGAAGGCATTATGTTTGGATATCAAATTATATACACATCATATTTGGGGGGGGCTATGTCCATTCAAGGTCCAGAATTATAATACTTTATGTGTATTTTTTTAATCCTCCGTTTCTTCTACTTTATAATCGGTAGGGAAAGTACCACTTTATTGTAGAGGCAGGAAAATGAGGAGGAAGGACGGATCACCTCAGATTTCTGAACCTCAGTGATCTCTCTCCTGCCTCTGGAGCTATGATGATTTAATGAAAGAAAAGACTGACAAATTTTCTTACAGCAACACCGTTAACAAAAGCAGCATATGTCGGTGGGAGCCTGAAGTCTGGTCGACCCCAAACAGTGCCGGAGGTGTTGGAACTGTAGATCTGGAACAGAAGAGCACCGGTTAACGCGAGGATATGCTGAGTTGGCATTCCAAGAGCTACTCTTCATTTTGGAGGCATTGAGCCCTATGAGGGCAACTCAGCTAGTGGGACATTTCTCTTCCTCTCTTCCTTGCAGAGGAATAAACAACATTAACCTTGTCAGGGAGAGGACGTAGATCTGCTTATCCCCGAGTCACGGTCTAGAAGCTCCATGCAAGCAAGTCTGAATTCACTCTCATTTGATCTTGGGGTAAATATTGGGGGTGGGAGACGGGATGAGGCACACCCGAGACATGCCACCGAGAGTACCAGCTGTGTCCCCCATGGATATGACCACCTTCTGCTCAGAGCACTTAAATAGACTTTTCTCCAGAGAATAGTTGCATGAAGAAGCTGTCTGTGGTAATTTCAGAAGTGGAAATGTTCACTTCTGAAACTTTCGGGTTGAAATGTACTTTTTAGTCACACAAATAAATAGCTGTGAGATATTGACAAAGGATGGCATTAAGACTGACTTAATAGTGGATAGGAATACACTTTTAAAATGAGATTATAAGAAAGTACATTTGTACTGATACAAATGTACAGGACAATGCTACACACAGATGCAGTCAAACTCAGCGGAGTGAGTTGAAAAGAGGCACAGACTTCAGGAGTACATCTGAGCATGCGTGTTTGTTTTATCTTTGGACTCCTTACTTTACTATATTGGGTGACTTTATGGAACACTTCTGTGTCTGTTCCCAGGAATCCAACACCCAGAGAATCCAAGATCATCCTCTTGCTCCTCTGAATGATACCGTCTGTCAGGTGGTTCACTTTCAAGCCGTGAATCATACTGGCGAAGCTCTCTGTGACAGACTTCAAAGAGAAGAAGGTTAGAACAGTGCGCCCACTCTGTATCCACTCGCTTCTCTTGAGACCTTCTGGTAAAGAGGTTTCCTCCATGAGGTGAAACCTGCCTGATATAATTGAGTTTCCTTTCTACAAAGTGCTATATACTAGGCACCTACTACGTTAGGTATGAGGAGATGGAAACCCGCAGTAACGAAGTTCTTTGCCCAGTCACACTGATAACGCGGGCTGCTTGGCAGATGATGTCAGCAAAGCATGATGGGAGCTTAGACAGAAGGCAAGATAGAATAACAACTGTGCACGAAGTGGGGACATCTGGACGGGAGGTGCGTTTGGATAGCTGAGCACTGCCCTTACTTGGTTTGCGTCAGGTACAGTAGTGAGTGTCCCACGTACATTGTGCATTGTCACCCATGGGGATGTGGAAATATGCAGGCTGGCAAGCGCATGACAACAGAGGTGATGGAGAACAGTGAAGGGAAGCCTAGACCAAGGTGGGAGGAGGAAGGAAGGACATTGTGGTTTAGGACTGTTGCGCTTAGAAAGTGATCAAACCAGATACGAGCCCTTGGGGGCAGGAGGGTTAGTGTCTCCAGCCATTATCAGAGGACTCAGCCATTCCTTTAATTATCAAGCTCTTCCATGCACAGGAAATAATTTTGGTTCTATGTCCCTTCGCAGGAAAATATAATTTAAAAATAGCCAGCTGGGAGGGACTCTCGCACGCGTAACGTGAAGTTCTTCAGTGAACTATTTAGTAATTTTCCTTTATACGTCTGATATTCACATTATTGCTTAACTTCCTTTTCATCCCTGACTGTAACATTGCTCATGTACAAATAATAGCCAGAAGACTTATCAGATTGGAGAATCTGAAGGATCTAAGGTCTCTCACACTGGGATCACTGTCAAAGTAGGGACACAAAACAGAACCAGCACCTACAATAAAACTACAATAAAATCTTCCACCATCGCTACCCACCAGCCTTTTTTCTCTTCTTTTTCTTTTCTTTCTGAGGAAGGGTTTTTCTACTTGCTGTCCTGGACTCACTAGCTACCTCAGGCTGGCCTTGAACTTGTGACAATTCTGTCTCAGCTCTAATCCTGTTCTTAGAGTCTTCAGATTTATAGGTCAGATAATGACTGTCATTTTCAAAAGAATGGAACATTTGTTAAAGTTTGTAAAGCTTTAACAGAAAAACCAAGAGTACTTGGAGTTGGAGAAAGCAGAAGAGGAGATGGCCTGGAGAGAAAAAGGGTACTGCAACGGATGTTTCTGGTTAGGGCCTAGGAAGACAATAATACTGCTTTTCATACTGGTAAATATTTTGATAAACATTTCTATGCAGTAGAGGAGGGAAGAAGGGAAAAGAAATGACTTAATAATAGTCACCTGGCTTGATTTCCAAGCCCCAGTTGAACACTGGGTCAATAGCAGGTAAGGAGCAGCAGCACAGACCCTAAAGTATGAGGATGGCATTGCTTATGTGATTTATGATGGACCAGTGGGCTCCCCTGACCTGAGAGTGCTGCACACACTCTGTGAGCCAAAGAACAAGTGGCCCTCCCCACCCTCGAAGGGAAAGATCATAAGGGGGATGATACCTCTGCTCAGATTCCTGTGTCAAACTTCATCTACAAATCAAATGTCTTGCTGGTGTACTTGACTTTATAGGGACATTTGTGTATCTTTTTAGTAAGACTCTGCTGGTTATGGTGGTGCACGCCAGTAGGATTTGCTGAAGGAGGCTGAGGCAGGAGGATCATGAGTTCAAGTAAGATCCTGTGACTAACGTATAGATTAAAGCAGAGTATGGAGTCATTTTATAACAAGTGTCAGGAGTCCTTGTGAGCTCCCTGTGCACAGCTCTCTAAACTGCCACACCAGTAAGTGAGGCCATCCAACTTAAAAAACCTATCAGGAGACCTACAGGGAACATGAGAGCAAATAGGTAATTACAGATGTGATGTGCTCCTATCCCACAGAGGACACACACAAAACCAAGAGATGGAGGTTCAGTGACCTTACAGTGCCTTAGTTTCTTGCTAGGATTAAGCAACGGGCATCCAGTGTGTTATCTGTCAGACACTGACGAGAACCAGGAGGTAGGTCATCAGGTAGCTCAGAGTCTAGGAGAAAAGTTAAGATGTCCTTTCTGCAGCAGAGCAGAAAGCTAGTAAAAGACCAGCTGATTGCAAGAAAGAAAGAAAAAAAGAAAGACAGACAGAAAGAGAGAAAGAGAGAAAGAATCAAACCAGAAAAGCAACTTAGACAAGCTCCATCAAATGTTACAATACCTTGAGCGCCATGTTGTTGCTCTGGAGGCTAACTGGCTCAGGAGTGAACAGCAGGAGCAGCTGCTGGCTGTGTGCCTTTGGTGGCCCTGTGCCTTTATATGCTGTCATTCCCTCTAGTTTCTTCCCTTTCACTTTTGTTTTAACCATGGAATTTCCACCATTTCAACACCTCCCCAGTGACCTCACTTCAACTTCCTTTGTAATGTTGTGTAGCGCTCCCTTACAGACAAAGGATTGATGAGAGGGGTGTTATAGTAGCCATACTCTGAAGATTCCTCACAGATAAAAGAAAAGGTTAATTTATAATTAAAGGGGATGGGCTGTCCGAGCTAGATGCCATAGGTGAGAAGACTGACCACGCTCTACGAGGTATCCTACTCCTGAAAACGTACAAGGAAATGTCAAGAATATGATAGAAGAAGAAATGTCCCCAGATCTAGAAGGGCAAGGAATAACTCACAGTGGCCTCCTCACTGACAGCCCATTGTCACCATCCAACCATGAATCATCTTCTAAAAATGATGCAAAAACCCCTGGCTGTGTCTTATCAAACTTAGAGCCTGCTTGCCAGAAGGAAATTCATACCTGGTACTGTGAATGAAGCCACTAATTACATCATAATTTCAGAGGAGCTAACTGAGAGGTCACTAACGTAGTCACTAAATATGCCATAACCCTAGAGGTCATGAACCCTAGAGGAGAGCCTACTACCTCTGTTTTCCTAAACCTAGTTGCATTCTAAATACTTATCCTCAGATAAGTGTAGCTCTCGCCCCTCATCAAAGATGCTTCTTTTTACAGTAGATGGCGACTACCACAACTATCTACAACTAATGAAAATGCAATCAGTAAGTGAGCATGGGGTGCCCAACCCTAACTGGTATACCAACAATGAGACCTCTACACCCAAGGCTCAGAGACAGTTGAGAAAGAGGAGGTGGTTATAGTGTAAGGGCCCGAGAACCAGGGTGCTTGCTATAAGACAGTTCTGTCTAGATGTAACAGAGAAACCGCACCCAAGAAATGTCAACAATGTATTTGTCCAAACAAGATCTATACACTAATAACACCAATGGACATGCTAGCACAGATGGGGAAATCTTCTAAGATTCTCCCCAAATGAAGAGTTACAAGCAGTCAGTAGCTTCTGCGAGCAGGGGCATTGGTTGTCTCCAGGGATGAGCTCCTTGTTGCCAGCCAGTGAGAAGTGGTCAATCCTAAACACATGAACATGCAAGTAACATTTAATGGTTTCATTAGGATACATATGTATATGCATGAATTATATATTATATATGTGTACATATGGGTGTGTGTGTGCATGTGTGTGTATGTGAATAATAACTAAAGAAGAGGCCATGAATTTGTGAGGAATGGTAGCTAGAGTTAGGAGAAGGAGGGGAGGTGGAAATACATAAAGAAAAATCTCAAAAAATTAATTAAAAATATTTAGATACATGCCACACAGACACACGTGCAGGCAGACACACACACACACACACACACACACACACACACACACACACACCATTCAGGTATACACACTTCAACAATCAGAGACCACTTGGTTCAGTGTAATAGAGGAAAGCTGGAAAATAAGCCTTCACAGATTGTTCTTTGGAGAAGAGACAGAGGGAGAGAGAGAGAGAGAGAGAGAGAGAGAGAGAGAGAGAGAGAGAGAGAGAGAGAGAGAGAGAGGTAATTTGTTCATGCAACTTCTTGGACTGCCCAAGATGCATTGCTCCAGAGACTTGTAGAGATTTGAAACTCAAGCCTTCAAGACCTGCCAGAGACAGGAGTTATGCTATGCCTGTTACTCCTGTCAATAACCACTCTGCAGAACTGCTCTGCCAGGGATTGCTGTTGGCTAGCACTCCAAAGCCCCCAAGAGTGTTCAAACTGTAATAGTTGCCAACAGTCTTTTGGCTGTCACCATGAAGCCTGGTAAGAGCACAGGGCTATAACACTTGTAACTTTTGGGCTAGGTACCCTGAGGCCTGTTGAGGACATGCAGCTATAACACTCACAATCTTTCTTAACTTGCACCCTGAAGACTATTGAGAGCATAGAGCTGTAGCTCTGACATGGAATCTTGGTTGGCATCCTGCTGCCACCAAGAATCTCAGAGGACCCACTTCTGTGTTTGAGTTTTTGCTGACCTCTTTGAATTGCCTCAACATGGCAAATACAGCTTTCTAATTTTCCATTTGCTGAATACTTACTTCATTATTGCAAGGTGTGCAAGTCAGGAACATGATACTGGAGAATTAACCATCTCAGCTGGTGAACTGGCTGGAAATTCAACAAAAATTCAATGGTGGGAAGCCACGGCAAGTCAACAGGAATCATTGCAATGAAAGGAACATCTTTGGGATGCTGAGAGAGAGAGACTGACTTTGCGATGCTTTTGTTGTTTGGAGCATCTATGTTTTATGCTTCACTGAACTTCTTTAGAGCAGATCTTGGGCTTTGACTCTACTAGGACTGTTCATGTGTTCACTGGTGTTTTAGGTATTTAGCTCAGGCTGAGAGGGACTGTAGGATAAAGAAAGAACTTGGTGACCAAAAACGATCAACAGCTTGCCTATGAGAAACAGTTGTGGTTGCTATTGTTTGGTCCTAGAAACCACAAACTATTGATTGGTATGACAAGAGGGTGATGAACTTATCCACTTGTTCATAATTCAGGAATATTTCCATCTGGAGATGCTGGGGATTTTCTTCTCATTGACCCCCATAATTGATGTAGCTCTTAATAACCCACTTTTATTGAAGAGTCTTAAATTTAAAATTTAATTACACCTTTTTTTCCCTAACTCCTCCCACACATTTCTCAGTCCTCAGATTTATGGCCTCTTTTTCCTTCAATTATTATTGTTTTACACACATACACACACACACACACACACACATACACACACTCACATATGAATAAATACATCAATACAACCTACAGGGTATGTCTATTGGTGCTTATATGTATGTTTTTCGGGCCTTCCATTTGATATTTTATCTTGGATAAACATCCAAAAGGCTAATCTCAGGGGAGACTAAGACCTCCTCTCTCAGCAGTCATTAGTAACCCACATTTGACTACTCCTTCACAGTAGATGTCAGGGCCAAGCAGAGCATCCCTCTTGTCTCTTCTGCACTGGCATTGAGCCTTGACACAGGAGGATGCATCACACCCCTGATAGCCTGCACCAGATTGCAAAACTATGGTTGCCATGCAAGGCCAGATAGATTCTTTGGCAGTGGTAACTCTCCAAAATGGAAGGAGAGACCTGCTAACTGCCGAGGACAGGGCTATTCTTCCTCCTAGAAGAGGGTGGGGACACTGCATAAAGGAAGAAAGAGTAATGCTTGGTGCCCTTCCCTAAGAGTGGGTTTGACTTATGAAGAGTTGTGCTGTTCTAATCTAGTTGTCACCCGAAACAGTCTAACGTAAAAGTCATTCTGAATGAGAATCATCTTTGTTGAACGGCATAGCAAATAAAGTAACGTACAGGAATAGGGAACTTTTGTCTTAACCAATCTTTTTACAGGAATCTCACAGGAGAAAAATTTGTTTCTCTGCTGTTCTGAGTCAGAATAGCACACAAAGTCACAATCAGATATCAACCTGTGCATTGTTTCCAACATATTTCATGGGGGTGTGTGCAGGGACATTTTCAATTCCTAGTTTTTGTCAACAAACGATCTTAGATCTGCTCACTGCATCTCTCACACACATACATTGTTCTGAGCCAAAGGCATGAAAGCCTCACAAAGGAGAAGTGGGAAACACGATACAATGAAGGCTGTGCATTCAGCTGAACTTGTTGGCATTGATTACATCGCAAATCCAAAGTATAGTCAGATTGATTACAAGGCTCTCTTATAGGTGAGTTAATTCCGAATGGATTGAATTTACAGGAAGAATGAGTCTATAGTCTCAAGGCGCATGTGATTTATTACAGAAGAGAATTGTCTGTGTGAATCAAGGAGGAATAATTGGGGATATAGCACAAAAACTGACAGAGCCTGCTTCCTCGATTTACCGCTTCCTTGATTTACCGACAACTAGCAGAACCATGGGGTTCACGGTTCAAAACGTGGCGTTGAATGTCCTGGCTGCCTCCCCTCACAGGGCTTTAGAAAATACTCTTTAGAATTACTCTTTAGTAACCCTATTTATTAAGCTTTAAAAAAAAACATCTCTTCTTGCCTAGAATAGTATAAACTTGAAATGGTTATACAGATTCAACCTCTACAGAAGAGATGTTTGGAAGATCCCCAACTGCTAACCCCTTAACTACACCTTGTCCTAACAGCAGATAGGGTTATTTCTTCAGAATGGGAATTGAAGAGGTTGCAAGAAACCCAGGACCCTTAGAACAAGGTGCTGTTGGCAATAGACTGTCATTATCAGGCCATCTTGTAGTCCTAGCTGTTGGTAAAGTGGCTTTAGGGAATGAAGCAAAAAATCTCAGTTGAACAAAAGCTGACAGGAATTCCTCAAGCACACTTGGGGCAGGGAAACAGATGGCAGCCCACAGGATTGATGGTCAGGCCAGATAACAGCCACAGTATGGCTTCTGGTAGAGATTCTAGGAACAGCCTGGGTGCAGAGTCGATGAAGTGTCTCCATAGCTACCAGAAGCTGATAGGAATTCCCAGAGTGGGTACAAAGGTAACCACTTCTCTCCCTTTGCAAGGGCAGAAAGCAGTGCCTTGGTGGGCTCAGTGCTCCCCTTCCTTTTGTGTCTCATTTGGGGGCGCACACATTCACTTAAGGGCCACCTGGTTCTACCCAATGAAGAGAGGAACTGGGGAATTTATTAGTCCAGATTGTTCAGTAGATGAAGAAGAGAAAGAAGGCTTTACAGGGAGGAAGCCTGAGAATGAAATCTGACTCCTACCCAGCTGCTGGCTAGGGCCTTATCTGTTGGATGCTCTTTAGAGGAGGAAGATGACCTTCAAGACTCACGGGTGACAATTTCTGCCTCAGGCAGGGCCTCAGCCAGCCTCCAGGACTCAACCCGAAGGGAGAGTCTATATCCCCATAGCTTTCCAGGTCCTAAGACTCACCACATCAGAAACCTGTGGCTTCAGACTTTTGAAACCTGCTTCCCAGAGCCTTACAGCTCCAATGTCCATTCCAGAGATGGGACACCTGTACTCTTGCTGCCATCATAGGTAACCATTTTTTTTTTCAGAATTTCTCTGATAAGAGCTGATCTTCCCTGATGCCTTGAAGCCTTCTGAGAATCTTCAATTTGCAATGCGTTTCAATAATCATTTGGATGTCACCCAGACACTTTGTGGGAACATAGGGCTATCACACTTGGAACCCTGAAGCTGCTGAAGACTGAATGCTGTGGTGTTCACACTCCCCGCCCAGCCCTTCCCTAAAGGCTGCTCAGATCACAGCGCATGTGCCAAACACATTCTTGGTTTTCATCCTGATGCCTAGGCATGCACAGAGCAAAATGGGTAAGAGAAAGAAGCTTGGAGAACAATCAGATAAGAGTAGGTATTCTGATTATCTTAAGAAGTTAATGAAGAGTCAAAGAAAAGGATTTGTGGTCATAGGTAGAGGACCTGGCCATGTTTAGATGCTGTTTGCAAGTCTTAATTGGCATTCCCAACCATGGTCCAGATTGGGGAAGCCCAATATCTGCTCCAATGGTAGTTGTGTACATCAAAGAATCATCTCAGGTAGGATTTGTGTAATAGAGGTAGACTCCATACATCTTTCTGTGGAAAGGTAAGTTCTTGCTCTCAATAAACAAATAAACGTTTGGGGTGGCTGTGGGCAGAGATTATGTTTAGAGGTCCCTGAGTAGTGCACCACACTCTATGATTCTAGAATATACTGTTGGAGAGTTGATGTAGCTGGTGTTCAGAGTGACCTTGATCCATTGAAAGAAAACAGACATCTATGTTTTTTACATTAATTTTGTATATGTGGATGTTTCTGTGTGTGTCTCTGTGTGCACATGTGTATGAGTGCAGACATGCCATGGCTCTTGTATGGAGGTTAGAGAACAACTTTTGGAAGTTGGTTCTTTCTTTCCATCCTTCATGTGGGTCCCTGGTATCAAAATCAAGTTGTCAGGCTTGGTAGCCAGTGCCTTTTCCTGTGAGCCACCTCCTTACCCCTGCTTTCACAGTAGATTAAAAACAGGCAGGGATGAAGGGAAAAAAAGGAAAAGGGAAATGATGTAATTACATTAAAATTTTTTTTTAAAGCTAAGAAAAAAAAACTCTAACATTTCAGTTTGAAATTCTAACTTTTCCCAGCTTAAGTCCCTACATTTACTCCATTTATTTCCATACAGTAATGTAGATAATTTCATTTTTATGAAGCAACTCCGCGAATGTTTACCATGAACATTTTTGGTTGACTTTTGAGACAAGGTCTTGCACTGTGGCCTAGGCTATCCTCAAACTCCCAGTCCCTCTATCTCGGCTTTCTCCGTCCTGGAGTTAGACGTGCGTCTCCGCTACGTTTGGCTGATACTATCAAGTTGAATAGGAGAAAGCCAAAACTCTGAGTGGTAATTACTTTTGTGGTGGTTAGTCTTAACTCCCAACTTGACACATCCTAGAGAGAGTCTCTAGGGGAATCATTTAGATAAGGTTGGCCTGTGGGGATGTCAGTGGGGGGTTGGTTGTTAATTGAGAGGAGAAGACACCCCCCCCCCCAATGTGGGCTGTACCATTTCATAGGTTGGGCCCTAGACTGGATTAGAGTACACAAAGCTAGCTGGGTCCTAAGCCAGTTCCCCAGCCATCAAGTGAGTTCTAGGTTTCTTTCTTTCTTTGCTTTTCTTGGATTTGAATGTATCACAGCTGCTTGAGTTTTTACAAGAAATGAGGGACTGTAGTGTGGAATTGTAAGCAAAATAAACCCTCTCCTGCCCTAAGCTGCTTTTGATCAGAGCGTTTTATTGCAACAGAGATGATGAAACAAAAGCAGGGAGGTTGGAGATGGTACTTGCAAGGCAAACTTTCCATGAAAATGGAGAAGTGACTACAACGGTCTTAGTTATCTCAGCACAGACAGGCTTCATAAAGAAAGCGATGGATGTGCATTAGAGAAGGGAGTCTTTTCATGAAGCAGCTCTAGCAAATTAGATCCATGCAGATGTGCCTATCTCAGAGGAAGTTAGACAATAGCCAACTGATATATAAAAGGATGCTCAACCTCAGAAATGGGACAAATATACATTGAGGATGGCCATTATTAAGAACACAGGGAGGAGGTGTTGGTAAGGGTGTGGGACAAAGGAGAACTTGCACATGGTTGGTGGGAGGGCAAATTCATAAAGCCATCATGAAAAACAAGATGGGGTGGTTTGAAAGTAGAATTACTATATGATTTGCCAAACTCACTAGGGGGGTTGATACCCAAAAGAAATGGTCAGTCCACTAGAGAGCTATCAAACTCCTATGCTCACTGTTTTCCTATCACAATGGCCAAGGAGTGGAAACAACCTGGGTCCATTAAGTGATGAATGTGCACAGAGAATGGTACATATACAAAGAGCAATGTTAGTCAATCACCAAGAATTCACTCCTCTCAAAAGGGCCGAATGGATGCAGCTGGAGACCATTTTGTTTTCTGAAATGATAAAGGCCCTGAAGGACAAATACAGCATGCCCTCAAGTATCTGTGGAATGGTAAGAGCTGACCTCACAGGAATTGGTTTCCAGAAGCTGGAGAGAGAGAGAGAGAGAGAGAGAGAGAGAGAGAGAGAGAGAGAGAGAGAGAGAGAGAGAGAGAGAAGCTACAGGGACAGCTTGATCACTGGGAACTAAATTAGTTAGGTAGGCCCAAAAAAGTTCTGGCATAAAAGAAAACAGACAACACCAGAAATAAACACCAGAAAACCTCAACAAAAAAAAAAAACCCAAGCTAACACACCAGTAAGCAAATATAAGCAAATTCTCACAAACACAAGCTCTGGTCTGCTGTTGAACAGTGAGGTGACTATAGACAACAACAATAGATTATATATTTCAAAAACCCAGAGAAAGGATTGAAATGGTTTTTTTAACCATAAGTACATGATATTATTGGAAACTGCTTTGTCAGTAACATGCCTGCCATACAAGCATGAGGTCGTGGGTTTGGATCCCCAGCACCCACATAGAAATCAGAGTATGGTGGTACAGGCTTGTAGCCTCAGCGCAGGAGGTGGAGATAGGAGGATCCCCAGAGCTTGCTGGCCAGACAATCTAGCCAATCAGAAAGCTACAGGTTAGGGAGTTCTTATCTCAAAAACTAAGGTGAAGGACAACTGAGTAAAGACACCCAAAGTCAATCTCTTTCCTCTATGTGCACATGGACACCCATGCATGCACCCCTACATACACCAAAGAGATCAGTGTTTGAGGAGATGGATATATTTAATTAATTTTAACACTGCACATGTATATTTATGTCAAAACATTATCCCACCAATATTTGCCATTTAATGTTTTTATACAGTCACAGTCATTATGAATAAACATGGTTTAAACATTTAAACATTTTGATAAATGCCATTTTTTTTTTTTGTTCTTCCAGAGCAAAGAATCAGCCAGAGCTCTTGTTTTCCAGAAAAACCATCATGCTGCTCAGTCCCCTGGACAAAGTAGTGTTGGTTGCAGTCCTGTGGGGACCCACAGAGAGTGGAACTGAAACTGCCCATAGCCACTGCTGGTCACATCTTCAGAGATCTTGGCTGGCTGGCAGCTCCATTGTAAGCCCCATGAATGACTTTACAGAGCCACATGGCTCAGAGTCTCCAGGTTTTCTGATCCTTGGAAGCTTTTTTTCAGAGTGTTTTAGAATTCTTTAGAGAAACAGAACTGAATGTATGTATGCATGCATGCGTGTGTGTTTGAGTGTACGTGTTTGAGTGTATGTGTGTGAGATATACACACACACACACACACACACACACACATATATATATATATATATATATATATATATATATATATATATAGAGAGAGAGAGAGAGAGAGAGAGAGAGAGAGAGAGAGGCAAGAAGGAAGAGAGAGACAGAAACAGAGAAAGAGAAACAGAGAGAATGTGAGTGTATGTGGGGGAGTAGAGAGGAAAGAGGAAAGAGGGAGGGGCATGTTATTTACTCATTACAGTGGTTGGTTCACAACACTGTGGTGGCTGACTGGCCCTGGGAGAGGCAGTTGATACACTGGAGACCCAGTGGATCTCTTGGGTGTGGCCAGGATGAATCTGAAGGCTAGAGAATATAGAGCCAGTACAGAAGCACCAACCCAAACCCTGGCAAGAATGAGACCTAGGAAGGGCAGATATTTTCCACTCCATCCCCACCCCAAGATCCTTTCATGCCAGCTCAAGGTCAATGTGGAGGAAGAACTCCCATCTGTCCTAGAGTGCCTGCTACTGTCTGGGTAAGAGCTTCTCATACCGGGCGGGTGTTAGGCAGTCCTCAGTCTATCCGTTGAAAAAGTCACGTGTTTAATTTTCTAGCAGTCAGAATTACTGCCCTGGGGCAGGGTGCTGCCTTTTCAGTTTCCTTTCTCTGACCCTGCCCTTCTTTCCTGTGATGGAATTGAGTAAAACCCGATGAGTCAACCTCTGCATTACCCTTGTTTCAGTTCGCAGCAAGGAGCTGACATCTTAGTAGAAGCTTAGTGGTATCAACCGCCCTCACGCCCTGGGTTATTTATTTGTTGTTCATGTGGAGCAAAGTCTCTATGAAAATACTTTTGAAGATGGTGAGAATACAGGTATGCATGTTGGCTTCCCTAAGACGACGGTGGTCACAACCTGCATCCCAGCTCTCTCTCTTTCTTCCGTTGTTCTGGCTCTACACTCCCCTTATGGAGGAAAACGGAACCAGATTTTAACAAAGACGATAAAAATAAAAATGACTGAATCACTGCAGAGTTGATATTTTCTATAAGTCACTCACAATAGCATGAATAAAGTTTAGTGTTCTTCATTCCCAGTACAAATGAGTCATATGTGTGTGCACATGTACATGTATGGGATTGCACATGTGCATGGGTGTGTGTGTGGTGTATGAACGTGCATATTCAGGAAAATGTTCAGGAAAAAATGTTCAAAAACAACATTTGGGTTATATTATTTTTTATTCCCCCAGTATGTACAGTTTATATGTACCAGAGAAAAATATAGTTAAAACATGAACTTACTTTGAATTAAGTTTTGCGTTGCTAGAAATCATGAGTCTGTTTGCTTTGCATGTATATGTGTCCCTTTTGCATTCGTTACCAATTCGTTAAAATTTGGGTGGAATTTTATAGGCTTTCAGAAAATAACAGTCCTCAGACCATAAAGTGAAGAATAGGAACCACTGAATGAATGCCTGGCTATAAAATCATCTGAGGTGGAATCAGCTTAGCACAGTGTTTAGTGATACCTTCTGATAATCCATCAGAATTATTCTAAAATAATTTAATAATTTAATAAAATAATTCTAAATAATATTCTTAAAGAAAGGTACTGTGTGTGGTTCTCTCAGGGGCATGCAATAGCGTGGTGTTGAGTCCGAGTTAACTACTGACTGTTCAGGGATGATAATATTTGCAGACTGAATCCCAGTTGACTATTAATAGTTGAGGGATTATCTGCAGCTGACTACACTGCTTTATACTGGATACAAAAACAAGATAAAATAGATTTTTTTGCTTATTTAAACAAACTTAGTGTCTAAATAGTGTATGCAGCAATGCTTTGTGTACTGATGGCGGGCAGAATAGGAGTAGTGCTTGTTACGACCATTTGAGCCGTATGTAAATTTACAGCGTTAGTGTAGCGCATGAGGAGTATTGGTAGGGATCTCCTAAGGGAGGCCTGGGTTCATCCTTTTGACATTTCCACATCCCACTGCAGACCTTGTTAAAAAGTCAAGTCTTTTTCCTTCACCAAGGATTTCTTCATCGAATTTCAAGGAAATTTCTTTTTACTAATTGTAGATTTAGTTCCTCATCTATTTCTTTCTGCAGACGTGAGATAGATTGTATGGCTGTGTGCTCGTCCTCCACATCTCGACGGTTGAGTCTTTCCAGCTGATTCTTTTCCACGTTTCTGTCCAGTTTTCTGATAGGATTAGTGTTCTAATCAGTCCACTGTGTTCGTTCTGCCGTTTAGTTCTTTAAATGAGTTTCCTGCTTTGGTGATGCCGACTCTTCATCACAGTATCAAAATACGTGAGCTCATTAACTCACAAAGACAAAAAGGTTCTGTTGGAATCTTGAGTTGGTGTCATGTTTTGCTGACCCTGTTTCTTTGGGTCAGGGAGCAAAAACACCTTCACATGGGTGGTTAAAGGATGTCATCAGGCATAGATGCATAAAATCCAGTACTGGTGTTAGATGTCTGTTTGCATTAGGTGTCTACAAAAGTGACTCCATTTTGATTCTGACAACTTGTACAAGCTTGTGAGGCCTGTCCTGGTCAAGGAATAAGAAAAATTTTCAGTCAGCTAAAGTGAGAGACACACTAGCCAGGATACAAAAATAGCCAGGCTGCCATGGTCAGCACCACTTTCATTTTACACTCACATGTCACAGAGTATATATTACACTTCCAAAGAGTATTTAAAAGGCTTTCAGGTCACACGGCTTCTGAGGAGTCTCCAGTTTACCCATTGTCATCTAATTACATTTATTTTACTAACTTTAGTTACCGTGAGTACGTGTAAATTACCTATATCTTATTGACCCTTTAGTTTTTTTTTTTTTTTTTTTTTTTTTAAGGAAACATGATAATAACTTACATCACAATGCAATCAGGTATTCTTTAGTTTTATGTTTTACACTTTAAAAAATACAGCTTCATTTCATTAATGAGTGAGATTTGTACCTGCCAAAGCCTGTGAAATTCGTTACACGGTCAAACTCAGTCTATGAGAGGCATGGGAACGATAGTTGTGTTGTTGTACATGACAATCTTCGGACTCCAATAGATGCCATCTTTAAGAGTTTAGGTGTATTGAGCAGGTCTGCTGAGCTTGCTTGATGAGTAGATACACCAAGGCTGTGTATTCTGCAATATACAATTCACAAAACAAATTTTAGTATCAAGATAATTTTTAAAGAGGCCTGACATTTTATTAACCTCATTCCCCCCACCACCCAGGAACCCCTTATCCCATCCCCCCTCCTCCTGCTTCAATGAGGGTGTGCACCCACCTATCCCCCACTCCCCCCTCCCCACCCTCAGATTCCCCCACCCACTCAGTGTTCAGCCTTCATGGGACCAAAGATCTCCACTCCCACCTATGCTCAACAAGGCCATCCTCCCCTACATATACAGCTGGAGTCATGTGTCCCTACATATGTGCTCCTAGGCTGGTGGTTTAGACCCGGGGAGCTCTGTCTGGTTGGTATTGTTGCTCTCCTCATGAAACCAACCACCCCTCTTCTAATATCTCAACACCCATAATCAGCTTGAAGAAGTTAATGAAGAGTTTATTCCCTATTCCCTGGGCTTGGGGACTAAGGTGGTAAATGTTGGGCTGTCTTTCTAGGGAAAAGTAGTGGTTTTGTGGGAATAGGGAGGACTAGCTAGGATTTATTGCATAGCCATAACCTATTGGTAGAAATCTGTACAATTATTATCAAGATGAAGTTATAATTTCTTAAATGGCACAAAGTTACTTTGATTACAAATTTAAGGTTTTCATTGGTACGAGTTTCTTATTGATATAAAAGTGAGATGAATATTGATACTCTCATAGGCATTGTACCTGTATAACACATTTAGGAATACAAGGCTTAGACCCAGTCCTTCTTTAACTTTTTAAACAGATTTGAGATGGTTAGCCTGTGAGGTAAGGGACCATAGCAAATTCATGGCTTTGAGTTTATTGTTAGGGTGTTTTCTATATTTTATTTAGAAATAGCTGAGTGGAGTTAACAGACAACAGTCCAGATTACCTTGCATGGATAGTTGGTTTTCAAAACATCAGAAGTCCACAGAATTGACGTTACAAACATTTCTGTAGTAATGTTCATTTTGATTAGAGACCTGTCTGCTCCTGACAGCTTCCTGTATTGAATTCTAAGAAGAAATTGAGCATCTTTGGAGTTACTCCAGTTGTGGTGAGACAGCCACTAGACAAGAATTGCCTCTTTCCATCTACAGACAAATCACTGTCCAGAAAAGGACACACTTGCAGAATAGTCGATTGATTATATCTGCCTAGACAGAGTAATCAGCCCTTAATAATTCTGCAGCACTAAGGTCTGTCAGATGATCCTGGGCCAGAAGGCGGAGGAACAGATACTCCAACGTTTTGTAGTATAGGAAGTGTCCAGTATTCAGAGGTCTCTATAAATTGGCTAAGTTTTAGAAGCTATGCTTTGTTCTTCCCACAATTTTAGTTAGCTCAGTCATTCTGGATTTCTGACGGGATTGAAGACCTATAGTCTCATAGCCAATCCTGGCTATTTACCTTGAGATAGAAGATTTGAGTGGATGGTTTTCAGCTGACATTCATTCTAAAGCCAAGGAAAAAGCCAGGTTCAGAACTAAGTGTTTTAGTTAGGAGAGATGACAGAGGTTTGGGTTAGTCAACAAAAGGATGGACTGGGTATTAGGACTATCTTGTACCTCACTGGTACAAATTGGCATAATTATGCTCTAATTGTATTTTGAGAGAAAAGTTTTATTTTAACAGGAAGGATGATACGTAGGAGGAGCTAAGGTGGGAGAAGTACTGAGAGGAAGAGAAGGAGTAAGGAGAGGAGGAGAAGAAGGAGAGGAAAAGCTAGGTGATGAGAGAAAGAGAGAGAAAGAGGGTCGAGACAGGGAGGCAGATGTTTGTGTGTCTCCACCAGTCAAGGATGGTTGATATATCTAGGTTGTGTATTGGGTTACACTTCTGATTGAGCAATACCAAACTTATAAAGCCTTTGATTAACATGTTTAAAAAGTGTATAAATGCAAAAAGGAAAAAGGGGCATGGGATAGGTGTTTTCTGGGAGGGGGGAAGGGGATGGCGACTGAAATGTAAATAAAATATCCAATAAAAATAATAAAAAAAAGAGTTTAGGTGTATGTGCTTGGAAAAGGTCACCTTAGCTGGGTGTGGTGGTTTGAATAAGCTAAGAAACTGGGCCTGCTCACTGCTGATCTCCCCACATAGAACAAGGACAAGGTGAGGGTCAATGGATTCTCACTGACCATCCAACCACTGTTCACAACCAACTCTATACAGCTATACCCCAAATGAATGTGGCCCCAGTCTTGGGGAGGGGCTAGTGTATGTCGGCTGGGGAAGATTAGAGAAAGGGGGCTTTATCTTTGTAGCTATGGGGAAGCCACCATCCATGATGGATAAAGACTTTTATGGTACAATTGCTCTTGTGGGGGAGGGGGTCACTCATTACTCCTATCAGTAGCCCTGCACCCACGCTCTGTAAATAAGACCAGGAAACTCACTGGTTTCCTGGAGGAAACTCTGGTTTGTCCTTGGAATCCTATAAAGACATGGCTGAGTATTTCCCCATCCATTGCCAGGGAGAAAATTCTTACAAGCTGATTTGCACAGCTCCCAGTTACCATGTTCCAGGCAGAGATGTTCCCATCTGTTGGGATGTTTGTTGTCACTACTCGAAATGCTTACACAGGCTATGTGTTTATTTAATGCTGTCTTAGTATTTCCTCATACTTCTAGAAAAACAGACATGATAATCTGATCTCTCACGATGGTTTAGAGCCTTGGTACTTTCCACAAGATTATTTTGATAATGATTTACAGAATTCTCAATTAGCTCTGTCCTCCTTCCTCTTGTGACTTTCCCTGCTGTTCACAGAGAATAGCCTCCTCTGTCCTTTCAAGGCATTAAAAATATGTTTATTTTTAACAGTAATACAATGATAACATTATTGTATATAATGCATCTTCGTCATTTTCATGGCTCATTGAGTTGCTTCCTTTTTCTTAAGAAGTTCTCCTTTTACATATTTTCTTTTGTGTGTGACCCATTGAGTTTTATCAGAGTTTCCTATATGAGCTTGGTGGGAAGTTATCAGTGGGCAACCTATGTGAGGCTATATCACTGAAGAAAGTAGCATCTTCTACCTCCACCATTATCTGTCAGTCATCTACCAGGAAGGAACAGATATCACGAGCTCTTCTCTTCTCCATGAAGAAATACTGACAGACAGAGTCAGTCTTGTGCAAGTCTTGTGCGGATAACCACAGCCATATAGAGTTCATGAGGGTAATGGTGACTTCTCACCTAGAAGGCATCTGCAGGACATTCCCCATCTTCTGTCTTCCATCAGATGTCCCCTGAGCCTTAGAGTGTGTGCTATGATGATTCATGTGGGGCTGAGTATTTTACCGGCCCTTGTTCTAGGCGGCAACTGATACTCATTACAGAGAAGGGGAAGAATGTTATTCTTTTTTCCCTTCAGTTTAACAGAATCCATAGTTTAGGCTAGTTTGCAAACATTTTGAATTTTCTGGCTATGGTTTTATTTCTTGAATTGGTACACTGCTATTTTTGTTTTAGTCAACTGAAGTATTTACCCTGCTCTTGGATTTGGGAAAATAGGGATGGTTGAAACCATCTAAGAACATTCTGTATGTGAGAAAACACTGCACAAAGAATTCTGGGTATGGATGATAGGACATTGGCAGCATCTGACTATAATGAAAGCTCCCAACATAGACGCCCTATGTATAGGCACAAGGAGAAAGTATGAAGTTGGAATGTGATGCACATCATAGACAATCTACCAAGAGAGCAAAGACAGAAAAACAATTTTACTCCTTTGTACAAGCAAGTAGAATGTCCTTTTGCACACACACACACTGTCAAGATAACAACTAGTCCTCAAGAAAGAGGACTTCACACAGCATGTGTTACACTGTCCATCTTAACCCCACTAGAGTATGGAGGCAACCAACATTTTTAGGTAATTGGCTTTGTCCAGAGGGAAAACAAGCTCCTCAGATTTTTATGGCAGCTGGTAGTTTTGCAGTTTGTAGTCAGTCTTGCAAGTTAGGTTCCTGCTTTTCCACAGAAAGAGATGGGGGGGAAAGGAGAAATGGAGAGAGGGAGGAAGAGTGAGAGAGTGAGACACACACACATACACACACACACACACACACACACACACACACACAGAGAGAGAGAGAGAGAGAGAGAGAGAGAGAGAGAGAGAGAGAGCTCTGAAATTCTAGTTTCTAAAATGAGTGAGTTAAGGAAAAGGAGGGAAGGGGAGAGGAACCTTTCTGTACTTTCAATAAAATAAGTAATCCTCCTCATTGCCTCTGAGACAGCAACAGAGGAGAAAGGGGTGGTTCAAAACTCACTCACTGTGCTCCCCAGATGGGATGGTGAAGACCTAGAGGAAGTGCTCAAGAGATTCACTGTGCTCCCAGGATGGAATAGACACCAAGGAGACGTGCTCAGGCATTCAAATGGAAAGCTGGCTTTGGGTTGAACAATTCCTGTGGGTCGGGGTTAAGAGTCAGGGGAGTAAGTCTGGCTCAGGGGACTATGGAAGCCAGCTTCAGTCCTTTGGTATCTATTTCCATGGAAACAGGTACTACTGGGCCTTAGCATTCTGGTGGGTGGGGGCTGGAGCTTTCTTTAGGCAAAGCGTTTGAGGTTAGGGGAGGGAAAGCTGAAGAGAAAACCAATCTCCTGTCCATCTTTTCTTCCTTTCTTCCTTCTTTTCTTCTTTCTCCTCTCATTCTTAACCAAGGAATCCTTAATGCCAATAGATGCTATAACAGCAGGCATTTCCTAAAAGGAAGCAGAAGGTTCACAAGTTTATACTTGTATGTATATGTATCTTCCTTTTCTGGAAACTTCTTGGTTGAATATTTTTGGCAGTGAAGTGGTATGGCACAGCAAGCAGATTTTTAAATTAATCATGTTTTGGTTGACATATGAAATAGTTGGTGTTATGGTTTGAATATACTTGGCCAAGGGAGTGGCACTATTTGGAGGTGTGGCCTTGTTGGAGTAAGTGTATCACTGTGGGCATGGGCTTTAAGACCCTCATCTTAGCTGCCGGGAGGTCAGAATTCTGCTAGCAGCCTTCAGATGAAGTTGTAGAACTACCAGCTCCTCCTGCACCATGCCTGCCTGGATTCTGCCTTGTCCTGCCTTGGTGATAAAGAACTGAATCTCTGAACCCATAAGCCAGCCCCAGTTAAGTGCTGTCCTTATAAGAGTTGCCTTGGTCATGCTGTCCACAGCAGTAAAACCCCAACTAAGACAACTGGTTTCATTGATATATATTCATTCATATATATGTATATATATATGAATATATCTATCTATATCTATCTATATCTATATCTATAAATTATATCTTTATCCTTGCAGCATTCTTCCAAAATAGAAAAATAAATCTCAAGTAGAAGCTGTAGTGTGTTGCAGTGTGTTACAGAGTCTACCCTTTGGTCCACATTTCTTTACTTACATGTGCTCATTGCAATAACTCACTGGTGTATTTCAAGGCCTTCAGCTTCTGCTACATAATCAATACTGGGACCCCTCAGATAATCTCTTGGATAAGTTTGGATAACCACTAGGATGTCCTGTTGTTGCCCTGTGTCGTGGAGATCCTATTGTTTTGGATCTGTAGAACTGGTTCTTTTATGTACTCCAGCAGTTCATCAATGGGAAGATGCTGAGGTAGGCCTGGATCTGGGCCTGAGAGGTATCTTGAGCTGGTTAGACAGCCAACCCTATTGCACCTGTACTACCTGGTTGAAGTCTTCTGTCCTGCCCCTGTTGGCCCATCTATGCAGCCAGCAAGGGACAGAGCCAGGTCTCCTGCTCTGATGACCCCAGTGGGTCCAGAAAAGTGGGCCTTTCCTAACCAGCTGAAGGGCTTATAAAAAAAGATGAAGTTCCCTATAGAGCAAGACATTTCCCTTCCTGACTGCCTTTGGAATGAGATGTGACACATCAACTCTTTTCTGATCCTCTACCCTGTTGGGTTCTACTGAAGTTTTTGGACTTCCCGTGATTGTGTAAGATAGTGCCTTGAAAAAAAAAAGAATTTGTTCTGTACATACATACACACATTCACACCACCATGACTTCTGATTTTCTGAAGAACCCTGGCTAGTGCAAAACTCTGATGAGTAAATGGGTTCCATATCCCCTCTCTGTCTTTGAGTCTCTAGTTCCTGTTACCAGTTACATTCCAGTTGCTGATTGGACAGGAGTGTTAATGAATACATGTGGACTCTAGGAGAGTATAGGAATTGCAAGTCCTACCTTATTTTGGACTTTGGACAATTGAGAAATCTTGAAAAATTGAGAAATCACATTTCAGTCATGGGAGTAGCATTTCTGCCTGCACATCTTTCTTTTTTTTTTTGATTTTAAGAATTTTTTTTAAAATTAAAATTTAATTATCTTAGTTTGGGTTTTACTGCTGTGAACAGACACCACAACCAAGTCAAGTCTTATTAAGAACAACATTTAACTGGGGCTGGCTTACAGGTTCAGAGGTTCAGTCCATTATCATCAAGGTGGGAGCATGGCAGCATCCAGGCAGGCATGGTGCAGGCAGAGTTGAGAGTTCTACATCTTCATCTGAAGGCTGCTAGCAGAATACTGACTTCCAGGCAGCTAGGAGAAGGTCTTAAAGCCCAAGCCCATAGTGACATACCTACTCCAACAAGTCCATACCTGCTAATGGTACCAGTCCCTGGGCCAAGCATGTACAAACCATCACAATAATTAAAACATTTCTTTCTCTGTCTTTTCCTTCTTCCAACTCCTCCCACACCATAACCACTCTCTCTCAAATTGTTTTTTAAAATTGTTTTTCTTATATACATGTGTGTAAATATGAAAATACAATCTGCTAACCACTTAGTACTGACCAATCAACTAGGGGGCTCCTCCTTGGGGAAAGAATGTTTCTGTTCTCAATCTCTCAGTGTTCCTTACTTTGCTGTAGTTACTTGTGTAGGGCTGGATCTCCATGAAATTTAATCTTGTCTACATTTGCATATATTCATGTTTAACTTGTTTCAGTCTTGTTTACCTTGCCTGCATATCCTTTTCAACATGAAAAACATTTTTAATTATATGAAATAGAGAGAGGAACACATACAGATATATACTCTCCTTTATACTAGCAAGTTATTTATTCTTTAATTTTTATTTATTTAATTTTACTTATTCACTTTACATCCTGCTCACTGCCCCCTTCCTGTTCACCCCCGCTTCTCCTCTGAGCAGGTGGGCACTCTCACTCCCAGGTATCTCCCAACCCTGGCACATCACGTCTCTGTGACACTACTGTCTGCATATCTTAAACTGAGAAATTAGAACCTCACTCAGGAATTTTCTGTCTCCATAGGTGCATGGAATTTTAAGGACCACTTTCATCCTAAGAAAATGCCTGGAGAGTGCAGCCATTTGACATCAGAAATGATAAGAGGGGCTCAGACCAGGTGAGCAGCTGCTCCAGCAAGGATGACCCCAGAAAACGTCTTCCTAAGACACCTGCATGGCTGGGCTGGGCACAGCTCTGAGTAACGAGGCTCCAGAGGTGCTCTGTCACCAGAGTAAGGGCTCAGGCAGGTGAGTATATAAAGGGGATGTCAATGTATTTTTATACTTTAGATATTTCTTTTCAGTGGAGGTTAAATGCTTTCATTGTGTTCCCCCCAATAGACATGTAGTTGGGAAACCATATGAGTAGTTAGATGTCGGTTGCTAGGGATGTAAACAGAACAAAATAGTTAGAGGGTTTATTAGGCAGCGTTATGCAGACAAATAGAATCAATAGAACATATCAATGCTGATGACATGATGTCTGATTCGTGTTGTTATAACAAGATACGCGAGGCTCAGTACCTGATAGAGAACATTATTTAGTTAACAGTTATAGAAAATCAAGAGCTTGGCACTATGCATCAGTTTATTTCTGTTGAAGACCTCATGGAAGATAGTACTACAATTGAGAGTCAATATGAGGACGAGGGCCCAAATGGCTCAGTAGAAAGCCAGAGAGCAATTACTGGAACTGCATCAGTCCTTTATAAGGGCCCCTAATGTCTTTCCTATAATCCCGCCTTTGAAAGGTCACATGTCTTCTCAGCACTGTCACACCTCTGGGGAGCTTATGCCTTAGCAGTAGATGTATAAGAGATTTAGTATGGGGATGGTCTCATGTGATTAGGGAGGCTAAGTAGCCTTTGCAAACTAGAAAACCAGAAAAGGGGGTGGTGTCAGTATGGGCCTCTGATTACTACCTTTTCTTTGTTCCCTTTTGAAATTCCCATAGTAATCATTTATCTTCAAGTTCTTGCAACATTTGGGACATGTCAGCCAGCACATACTTATGAGGCTACTATTTCAGTGAACATCTGATACAATGTTAAATTTGAGTCAGAAAATAGATTGCTTTAGGTTTGTCTTCAGACATGATGGTATAGGATATGTTTCTGGGTTCATGGTATACTTTTAGAATTTTGGAGTAGTCATTAGGAAGTTTGTGCCATTCCTATGTTGAATCAATATCTTATGCTTTGAATTAAGCCTAGGACTATATGACTGATCAGATGTAAAAGTAGACCCTTAAGGTAAATAGTAAAAGGCTAGAGTTGATGTAGCAATGAGATGATAAAAAAAATCAAACAAACTCTGTGATAGTTAGCTTTGATTGTCAACTTAACCTAATCTAGATTCATAAGAAGAAAGTCTCAGTGAGGGACTGACAATGGGCATGTCTGTGGAAGATTATCACAAGTTAATTCATGTGGAAAAACCTAGCCCACTGTGGGTGGCATCATTCCCTCCATAGTGGGTTCAGAAGTATATAAGAGTGAGAGACAGAGATGAGCACAAGAAATAAAGCTAGTGAGTATGCATGTGCTCACTTCTCTATGCGAACATACTTGTCAGCACAAGAAATAAAGCAAGCATATGTGCTAATTTCTCTGATGACGCATGCTCTTGACTATGGACAGGCTATGACTGGCTGTTTGAAGTTCTTGCCTTGGCGTCCTGTGATGGCTATTCTTGGTTGTCAACGTGACTACATCTGGAATGCACTAAAACCTGAATGGCTGGGATCACCTGTGAGAGATTTTTTTTAAAAAAAATTAAATAATTGGAAATGGGAAGACCCACTTTTAATCTGAATCTTCGAGGTGAGAAGATACACCTTTAATCTGGGCCACACCTTCTGTTGGCAGTCTATATAAAAGACATGGAGGAAGGAAGCTTTCTTTCTTTGCCTGCTTGTTTTTACTCTTGCTGGCAAGTCCATTTGTTCACTATTATTAGAGCCTACTTCTTTGGGATTTTAGTATGACTGAAGACTACTGGAGACACCCAGCCTTGTGGACTGAACAACTACTGGATTCTTGAACATTCCATTAGTACTCAGCCATTGTTGGACTAGCTGGACCATAGCCTGTAGGCCATTCTAATAACTCTCTCGCTCTCTCTCTCTCTCTCTCTCTCTCTCTCTCTCTCTCTCTCTCTCTCTCTCTCTCTCTCATCACAGTAGCTCCTGTAACTAGCCTCAAAAAATATGAAAATATGAGTTCAACAAACTAGACCTAGTAGAATTGTATCTTTAGTCTGTCAGTACCTGACTTGTGATGAGCAGATGTCTCTTCAAATCTCCCCCTCCCCAAAGCAACAGAACAGAAAAGGAAGCAGTATAGCCAAGACATTAGTTTAGGAACCTTATATACAGTAATGTCTTGTGTGATTTTTTTTCCCCCAGGGACATATAAAACTAACATCTGCCTCAGACTGGGATAGCATCAATAGCTAAAGAATGATTCATACCAGTTCATCTTGATGAGTAAAGCTAGTTTATTAGGACTTATTTATAGAGCTGTGGGTGACTAGGAAGACTTACATTTTCCCCAAAGTTGCCAATCTCCCCTCCATCCTGCCTATTATGTTCTTAATTTAAATGACTTTAAATCCAGAGAAGAAGTAATAAATTCCTGGACTTGGAGGAGGTTGCTCATATTAAACACTACAGGCTCAGATGGATACACAGAGAAACTCAGACGCTGGGAACGTTACATGCTCGTAGGTGTTCTGTACTCACCTTCAGTCAGGGATCTTGCTAATCTCAAAACACATTGTCTGATTGCAGGAAGGATAGTGTGTGTGGCTGCCATCTGTCATGTAGACCATCTCAGTGCAAGACAGAGTTAGAACTTGGAGGACTGGTTTTGGTACATAACAGAATGTCAATCCATCATTATCCCTGCTTCACTGATGAAGAAACCAACCAGACAATGAAAGACTAGTAACTTGCCCAAAGTTACAATTGAAGAGCCTGTCTAGAGACAGATAATCTCTCTCCAGGGACCACACATAGTCACAATGAGCACTAAAATATGTATGAAGATGTTGATAGTGTGATTTTCCTAATTGCTTTGACTTTTTAGAAAATGTCAATTATTTTTTCAAAAAATTTTAAAATTATTTTAGTGTCCTCTGCTGCTATGGTTAAGAACCTAAATGTTTCCCAAAGGTCATGTGTTGAGGGTGTGGTCCCCAGTTGATGTCATTGATGGGGGATGATGGAGGCTTGAGGAGCTGAGCTGCTGGACAAGGAAGTTACGTCACTTATCTGTGATGCAGATGCCTTCTGCACATGACCGTACCTCTGCAGGGCAGTCAGGTGCTTCTGGGTAACATGGGCCAGTCTTTCCAAGGCTGAATGCTGCCTTTAGTGTCATTGTGCATAGCATGGGGACTGATGACATTTTATCCAGCATGGACTATAGGGGTGACCTTCCCAGGGTTCACTCCTCAGGGTGGGCAGATTTATTAAGTGCTTCTTTCTCTAGAGGCATGGTCTGAAAGTCATAGTTTCTTCAGGTCAAGGTAGCCTTGACCTTGGCATTCAGAAAGCTTTTACTCATTTGGCATACACACAAGACTTTTCATTGGAAAGTTAAGGGTAATGTCTCTCCCTGGTAGGGAAATGTTGCAGAGTTGGTTTTCAGTTGGTCATATGAACAGGGGTTTCCCAGACTAGAGCTCTTGGCTAGACCCATGGGCTCTGCAGCACTCAACTTGGATCTCCTGTGATTTGCCTCCATGGCAGCCAAGGAGCAAAGGGAACCTACCCACGAAAACATGGCTCTCATGCTACCTGTATGTTGTAACACACTGTCTAAACAACAACAACAACAAACAATAAAAACAAGGGTCTTTGGAAGAGCCTGACAATTTGCATTTTTTCAAAGTTCCTTAATGGTGCCCTTGTGGAGACTCCAGAATAGCACCCTAAGATTGTTATCTTAGGGTGTGTTACAGAAGAATGGGCCTCAAACAATTCAAAAGATTCCTAATATGCATCTTCGCAGGGTAGCCTAATGCCAGGGGAGAAAGAAAGACTCTGAAACATCTCTTACACTTTTCCTGTTAGACTGGCACAATGGAAGGGCTAGAGTTTGAGTATTTTAATAACCAACAGTTAATGGAGGCTCAAGAAGCCTGTCACTCTTCCATGAAAAGCTGAGACTTCCATTTAGAGGTGAGCACCTCCACGTCCTTCATCCTCAGCAATGTGACCTGTTACAAGTCTCTGCACTAACTGTCGCCCACTGCAATCAGTGAGAAGCATCTTTGGTGGTCAACACATTTTGAAACAATCAAATAGTAACCAAGCAATGACAGCAAAGCTACTATTTCAAATGGAGCGTGGGATATGAAAGCCCAGAATGCTACTCCAACATATGATACGCTAACATACTCTGAGTGTTTGGAAAGTTTAAAATGTAGTACGACTGTCTCATGAGCACACGCAGGAACTAACCTGTGTTTTGTCTGATCCACCAAATTCTCACTCAAGCTTGATGGCCATGGCTGTTAACTTTCACACAAAGAAACTGAGCTTAGAAGTGAAGAGATATATTTATACATATGGATCTCAATTATGGATACTCTGCATAATCTACCCCCTTGAAGACAGAATTGTTGGTTTATTTGACTTGGATGTTGCTGATAGGATGGGAAAGACAAAACCATGCACAGAGAATGTTTAACTTCCTTGTTCTGCCCAGGACTGAGGCTGAAATGCCTGTGTTGTGCCCGACCACCAAGGAGCCAATTTCGATGCAATTGCACTAGGATCTTTTTATTCAAGCTTGTGCTTGGGCTCACCGCCAACCCTGATGTAGCAGGATGGGAGGGTGAATGCCCAAGCCCAGTTTCAAGCACGGATTTATAGAGGCAAGCAAACAAGTAATGGGGTTTCAACACTGGCACACATCTGATTGGGGAGGGGTTATGGAATGTTGTTGCCCTTTAAAATGATTGGTGCTGGGAGCCAAACCATAAACTTAACTTCTGCTTTCCTCTAGATTGGCAGTTGTTAGGAAGTGAAGTGCCAAGGGCAGGCTCTGTGTCTTAGTTAGGGTTTTACTGCTGTGAACAGACACCATGACTGTGATGGTTTGAATATGCTTGGCCCAGAGAGTGGCAGGATTAGAAGGTGTGGTTTGTTGGAGTAGGTGTGTCACTGTGGGTGTGGGCTTTAAGAGCCTAGTCCAAGCTGCCTGGAAGTCAATATTCTGCTAACAGCCTTCAGATGAAGATGTAGAACTCTCAGCTCAGCCTGCATCATGCCTGCCTGGATGCTGTCATGCTCCTGCCTTGATGATAATGGACTGAACCTCTGAATCTATAAGCCAGCCCCAAGTAAATGTTGTCTTTTATAAGATTTTCCTTGGTTGTGGTGTCTGTTCACAGCAGTAAAACCTTACTAAGACAATGACCAAAGGAACTCTTGTAAGGACAACATTTAATTGGGGCTATCTTACAGGTTCAGAGGTTCAGTTCATTATCATTAAGGTGAAAACATGGTGGCATCCAGGCAGTCATGGTGCATCTGGAGCTGAGAGTTCTACATCTTTATCTGAAGGCTTCCAGGTAGCTAGGATGAGGGTCTTATAGCCCATACCCACAGTGACACACCTACTCCAACAAGGCCACACCTTCTAATCCTGCCACTCCCTGGGTTAAGCATATATAAAGCATCACACTTTGTTAGAGACTATCCTGAAAACTAGTGCTAGGTGCAGGTTTGTTGGTTCACTCACATTCAACCTTAGGTCAGGTTCTCTAAGATGGAGTCTGAACCCAAGATCTGGTCTCACACTTGAGGTTCTGGGGAAGTAGAAGGGTGACTATTTTCTTAGGATTTCATGTCAGTGAAGCATTGAGGCAAAGTGTTAAGAGCAGTTGTCTCCCATCTCCCCTGGATTTAGTTAACAGTTGGCTTTCATGACTAAAGAGGATTAAAGCTCTTAAATACCTTAAGTTCCTAGTGGACTAAGGGCAGCTGCAGCTCCCTTCACTGGAATGGGCTCTTCATTCTTGTTTTTGCTGGCGAGCACTGATGGGTCTGTGGGAGATGGTATGGTCAGAGGAAAATCACAGTAAATCCAACACTTTGCCCATCGAAGGGAACACAGAGATGACCCCACTACAGATCATCTCAAGACATTCAGACCCTTTGAGCTGAAGTGAACCCATGTCAACCTAAACAATATGCAGAGAATAGTTCTGTCAAGGTCAGTAGGCTCATTTGAGAACACGGGAACTATGATGGGAAAGAACCTGCTACAGCAAAGGTTGGGGGTTGTCGCTTGAATAGGTTTGATTCTCACAGATTCATGTGTTTCAATGCTGTGCCACAGGGAGTGGCATTATTAGGAGATGTGGCCTGGCTCAAGGAAGTGTGTAGTTGTGTAGCTTTGAAATCTGATATTCTCAGGCTTTGCCCAGTGCAGAAGAGGGCCTCCTCCTGGCTATCTTTGGATCATATTGTAAAATCTTAGCTCCTTCTCCAGGACCATGTCTCCCTGCACACTTCCATGCTTCTTGCCATGATGATAATGGACTGAGCCTCTGAAACTGTAAGCCAGCCCCAATTAAATGTTTGCCTTTATAAGAGTTACCTTGGTCATGGTGTCTCTTCACAACAGTAAGACCTTAACTAAGATAGGAGTACTCTAGGAAGTTAAGTCTGGAGTCCAAGGGGTCATTTTAATAAAATGGAGAAATTCAAGTAAGTTGTATAGATATGGATACAGAGGTCATAGGTCTTATATTGGAGACTCAAGGATTGGAGGTTCACATCAGTTCATCTTCAGCAAACATTTGCAGTGACCATTTTTCTGAACTGTTACAGTCTTAAAAAACTTTAAATTTTGCCACAGATATACAGATGCATAATAATCCACATATATATCAACACATACATATAAAAACATATCCCCACACATCCACACATTCATAAGCGCACACACACACACACACACACACACACACACACACACACACACACACACACACACACACATACATATATTCACACATAGACACAAGCATACTTTTGGAGGACCAGCCTCAGCTTGGGAGAGGGTCCTGAGAATGGGGTGTCAGAGAGTGTCTGATGGGTGCAAGCTGACAGCTCTGTGTTCTGCTGGAGATCACTCACTCTCACAGACCAAAGCCCAGTCTCTTATTTTGCATCAGCTGCTTCCCTAGGAACTGCATGTCAATCCAATCATTTACTCCAGGCTCTCTTTCAATTATCCTGTAAATCAGCATTTTGTGACCTTAGCCCCTTGACTCTAAAGACAGAGCCGCATGGCCAAAACTTCCAAGTTGTACTGCTTCCTGGAGCTGGAACATGGCCCCATCATTATTACATTATCACTAGCTTTCTGCTTTCCAACTCCTTCACTGCCTAAGCTTGGCTGTCCTGGAACATACTCTGTAGATTGACCTCAACTCAGAGATCTGCATGGCTCTGACTCCTGAATGCTGGCATTAATTCTGGAATAGTGAAGGGGAGAGTGTGTTAGCCTTGTGGAGGTTTGGGAGTGGCCCAGCCATTGAGCTGTTTAAGGCATATTAAATAGAAGGCTCTGGTGTGTGTGTGTGTGTGTCTTTTATATGGGAACCTAGAACACTGAAACGGGTAGTGAGAACAATGCAGCCACTGACACCAGGGCTATTTGAGTAGCATTAATTGCCTACTGCAACACAGGCTCTTGCACATGCTAGGTGTTAGCATTCTGTCTAAACTCCACCCTCACAGTTACCTGACAACAACCAGGTAGGCCTGGCCCACTATAAAAGGGGCTGCTTGCCCCCTCCTCTCTCTTGCTTTCTTTTACTCTTGCTTTCTTGATCCCTCTGTCCCCTTTCCCCTTCCCTTCCCCCTCTTTCCATGTGGTCATGTGGTCATGACCAGCCTCTATTTCTCCTCTCTCTCTCTCTTTCCCTCTCTGACTCTCTCTGTCTCTACTATCCTCTTAACTCCCCTCCTCATGCATTGAATAAACTCTATATTATACCATCATCTGGCTGGTTCCTCAGAGGGAAGAGATGCCTCGGCATGGGCCCGCTGAGACATCCCCTTCCCCTATACTTCACCACACACCCACAGAACATATTCTCTTTCTCTTTAACATTTTATAAACAGATCACTAGGCAAGTGCTGTACCACTGAACCATATCCTCAGCCCATTGGGTCTGAAAGACTCAAAGTGCTCTTGTTGACAGAGGAATGCTTCTACCAGAGGAGAACCTAGAACACTTGGTTTCACTCAGCACAGAGTAAAGATACAGATGGCCAGTTGTAATTCACTCAAGTCTCTCTCTGTCTCTCTCTGTCTCTCTCTGTCTCTCTCTGTCTCTCTCTGTCTCTCTCTGTCTCTCTCTGTCTCTCTCTGTCTCTCTCTCTCTCTCTCTCTCTCTCTCTCTCTCTAGCTGGTTCAGGAGTGACATAAGTCTGAACACAGGCCCGTGTGACTGTAGAAGGGACTGTACCTCATTTCTCTTGACTTCTGTAGCAGGTACACATCCACACCCACAAACTCAGGTATAATAAGAGATGCAATTTTGGTAACTCTGGTACAACTGAATGTATTTCTCACTGAATCTCCATTCTGCTAAATAACAGAAGTTAAATTTCAGTTGGCCGCAGGACCCCTCCATCTTTTGCGTTCCTGTACTTTGGGGAGAGGAAGGAAGCAATTGTGTTATCCCAGGTTAGGGGATGTCAAATACCAAGTCTCGGGTTTTTTTTTTTTTTTTTTTTTTTTTTTTTTTTTTTTTTTTATCCAAGCAAAGACATCTGCCTTCTGGTATATGGTCTCTGGCATCAGATTGTCTTGGCAGCATCAGCCTCTTGCCATGAAAAGGTCCCAAGAGTTATATTCTTTCTTGTGTTAACCATTGTCCTTGGTTCGTAAGCCCTTGACTCCTGTCCCCGCTGGGTTTAGTAGTCTGCAACGATGCAATGATGTTCCAGGCTTTTCTGCCTAAAGAGTCATCTATTTTTTCTTTCCTCTGTGGAGGAACAGTCCCTCCATGCCTTTTTCTGAAATGGTGACAAAAAATGATGCTGGAGGAAATGCTTGTCTCATGGAGATTCTTAGTCTCACAGATAAGAGGATTTAAAAAGTGGTCACAGTAGAGAAACTTGAGGATCGTTTATTAAACATACACAGAAGAAAATGCATCCCAAGAGACACGGCAGGCAGGTTGATGAGCTTCCCAGAGGAGAGATCTGGAGAGTGCCCAGAGAGGAGCAAGAGCAGAAGATGGAACAATGAGAATCCATGAGTGACAGCTCTGAGGGGGGTTTCTGGGGATCATGAGAATAGTTCATTAAAGTAAGTTATCCTTCTATTTTCTTCCCATGTCATCAAGCCTGCTTCTCTCCATCACTCTCTGGCATAGATTTGCTTCCTCTCCCTTCCCTGTCCCATGTGTGTGTGCATTCATGTGTGCATGTGTGTGTGTGTAGGTGTAGGTGTGTGTGTGTGTGTGTGTGTGCATGCGTGTACTGGTATCCATACAAAGGCTAGAGGCATATGTGAACTGTCCTGCTTTAATACTCTCCCCCTTGTTCTCTTGCCACAGGGTCTCTTGAACCTGGGACTAGAATGGCAGCTAGCAAGTCCTACTAGTCTATCTTCCTGTCTCCACTTTGCCCAGCATTGGGGCTACACATGTGCAAAGCCATGCCTGTAGTTTTATGTTGGTGCACTTTACCGACTGAGACATTTCCCAGCCCTCAGCAGAACTTTTTCATACTCGTATAGTCTTTTGCTGTCTCCCTCCCCATCATTATCTTCCCTTGGTCTCCTTTACCTCTCTTGCTGATTGATCTCCTCTTTCTCCTCAGATAGTCCCCTTTCTGTTCTTACTCGCCCAGTTCTTCCTAGACTGTTTAACAGTGTACCATTAGAGGATGCTGCCAAAGTAGCCAAAATGTGGAAGTGTTTGCTGTTTCTATCAAAGGGTGCTCTATCATTGCTCTGATTCGGAAGGTGTTCAGTGTTACATCAAAGGATACCCTGAAGTATGCACCAGCTGATATTAACAGCAAAAGGCAGGTGGGGTCATTGATGGTGTAGTGTTATTGCTGTAACACCCAAAGTGCCCAGGGAACAGATGTCTGTGGAGGTCGTTTGCTTTCTCTTTATCTGTCTGTTATCAACACATACACACAGACATCAAAATGGGCGATCCATTTGGAGGTTCTGTTATTCATCCTCTCCCACTGCTGGTGGGGCAGGAGCTGGGCTTCACTTGAGAGGTAACTCAGTGCTTTGGCTCTTTTCCCCTCATTTGTCTCTTATAGGAGAATCTTTGGCTAATTTTGGGATAGATCTGGACATGAAGCTGTTTAATTAGACATCCGAATACAGTGCTTATGGCATATACTTCAGGCATTAAGCCTTTCTGTATATTTTCAAAGACTTTGATATTGAAATGCTTAGAGTTTGAGTCTTGATTCAGTTGTAAAATTTTACAGACTACAGACACTGACTTTCACAGTTTTGGTGAAACTGTGTTTTTTGGATCTCTTTGATAATTTGTAAAAACTATAAATACTTTCTCCATATAATATTCATTCCTACAAAACTAGGTTTGTAATGCATGACGATTTCAATACAAGCCTCTGGGATAGATTGTTTCTGACTGTACAGAGAGGCTTCCAAATGGTTAGACATTTCCCGTTTTAACCTTAGCTTTAAAGATGGGTATCAACAGAGATCAAGGGGAGGACATGGCTTCCTGGATAGCATACAGATTGCTGCTGTTTTCTAGAGTCTTGGATGAAATTTTAGCAACCATTCTAGTCAAATTTACAGAAGCAACAAACCAAGTAACAAACCCAGCTGAGCTGGGTGTGGTGGCACATGCCTGCTTAGCACTTGGGAGCTAGAGGCAGGAAGGTCAGATAGATATTCAAGGGTAGCCTCAGCTACATAGTGAGTCTGAGGGTAACCTGAGTTATACGAGAGCCATCTCAACAAGAAAATCAACCAACCAACCAAGCACACCACTGCGGTAATTGTTTCCAGATTAATCTGTGAAAAGTCTGTGACCTTGGGAGGCTAAAGGGTACTCAGAAAATAAGAGGATAAGGGTTAAATCCTGGTCAGTTTCCTGTTCGAGTTGTCTTATTAGGTTATTGGGAAGTAGTATACAAACACACTTGGTGTGTCAGTTGTCCACAGGCGGAACTTATTGCTGTCACTTCCTTTACATGAATACCACAATTTCTAAATCCCTTAGGTGGCTGATTGCATTTCTGGGCAGGTTAGTCTGGGAATGTCCTCCTTCGTGAAAATCAGTAGAGACCTCAGACAGTTGATGGTCTGGACTGTACACTCTAGCACCTCCACTGGCATCAGAATAATTTGTGATTGGTTCTTTGTTTGACACAGGCTCTCACAGTATCTGATTCTTATAGCCAAGGGTGATCTTGAACTTCCAGTCCTCCTGAGTGCTGGATTACAGGCATTTAACATTATATCTGGTTTATACAATGCTGGAATCTAATCTAGGGCCTCCTGAAAGCTAGGCAAGTTCTTCCCTAACGGAATTGTATTCCCAGCCTAGAGATGGCTCTTCTGATAGCCCGTTGAGTTTGAACTTGCTGGCCTTGAGAACTGGGGGGAAAAATCCATATGCACTTTAATAAGGCTCAGTGTTCTTTTACGGAAGTCTGAGTTAACTGGTTACAGTGTTAGGTTTTTTATCTCAGACTTCCATAAAAGAACACCACAGACTGAGCCATTAAAGTACATATTCCCAGTTCTTACAGAAGAGCCATCTCTGGGCTGGGAATACAACTCAATTAGGACAGAGTTTGCCTAGCTTTTACAAGGCCCTAGATTAGATTCCAGCATTGTATAAAACAGGTATGATGCAACTGTCTTCCTTAACTTCAAGGACTGCTTGCTCCTCAAAGGGATAGAAGCAGCTGTTCAGGCTGTGGTTCCAAAAAGTTAGAATTAGGGCCAGGTGATGAAATGATAAGGGGTGGGTGGAGGGTGGTTTCTTATTCACAACATTAAAAACTATAGGCCTGGAAAGAAACCCAGAGGGGCTGGTGCCACTACCATGAACACAGAAGTGGTGGGGAGATGGGAGATAGAGAAGAGGAATGGTTAGTGTAGTATGAAGAGAGGAGGAGCTGGAAAAATGAGGGTGATGAGAAACAGTCTGATGTGAGTAGCCTGAGCTGCTACCAGAGGCCATGGTGAAGTCCTGGCCTGCTCTGCTGCTGCTGCTGGCCATATCTGTGTTTGTGTTCTTGCAATAGCAGGGGTCTGTGTCTGGCCATGAAAGGCCATGAGGATATCTTTGGTCTGGGCTGCCTTCTATGGCCATGTTGATGTCCAAGGGCTATGCAAGCTGGCTATCACTTTACCAGCTGCCACACTTGGGAGAAATGGGCCTGGCTCCCACCACCTTAGGCAATGTGGGAGAGCTGGCTTTGGTGGTGTGGGTGTGTGCCAGCTCCCGCTAATGCAGAGTGGGAAGGCTGGCTCTGGTGGTGTCTGCAAAGAAGAGCTGTTAGGCTGAACAACTTGGCTACCACCCAGGCCCAGATCCAGGCCTTTGAGTTGGCCCACCCCAACATCTATCCCGTCTATAAACTGCTGGAGTGCTTGAAGGGGCGGGTTCTGCTGAACTAAAGCTGCAGGGTCTCCATGACACAGGGTACCTGAGTGGAGTTCCTGTGAGGATCCAGTATTGATAGTGTAGCAGACGCCAGAGGCCTCGAACCAGACCAACCCACAGCAATGAACATTTGCAGGTAAAGCTGTTTGGGCAAAAGGGCCTACTGTGTGACACACCGTGACAGACAGTGACACACCGCAGCTTCCACAGTGAGATGTTTTATTTATTCATTTTTGTTGTTTGTACTTTTGGTTTTTGTTTCTTTTCTGGGAGGGGGTAGCTTGCAAGGGCAGAGGGAGGTTGTGAAGAGATGGGGAGATGAGTGGGATTGAGGGGCATGGTGTGAAATTCACAACAAATCAATAAAAAGCGACAAACAAACAAAACCGAAAAACAGTCCCCCCCAAACTAAAGGCCTGTGTTGATGGAGAACTGAGTTAAAGGTGAGTTGGCTTTTCCCAAAATGTTACAGCAGAGCTGAGCACCACAGAGGTTGGACAGGCTCTTACGTTAATAAAGACATTGGACTGGATGACTGACACAGCCTTGTCACCTCTAGGGTTTTGTGAGTACTCGGAATAACAAAACGAGGTTTTTCTCATGTTAGAGGGAAACAAAATCAAACCTGAGACTCACTGGGTCAGAACTCCAACTGATTAGCACTGCAACAGCCCGTCCAACCACGTGGGAATCCCCTGTAGAGATTTGTGTTCTGCACATATTTTGGGTATGCCTATTAGAAATTATATGCTAGGGTTAGGTGTTGAAGATGCAGAGAGTTAAAAAAGTGGCCTGTCTCCAGGAAGCTGAAAACAGCCCATACTGGACTCCCCTGATTTCCTTCCCCAGCCTCTCTCTAGTTTCCTGTAGGTTTCTGTTCTAGTCTCTCCATGGTTTCTGTTCCTCAGACACCACATCACCATGTGCTCTCTAATGGTCTACCTGGGCTTCCGTGGTGAGTCCTTTCCATGGGTCTTCCTAGGTCCTGCGGTTCACAGACCACAGGCTCATAGTTGTCTCTGGCTTAGACATTTAGCTGCCTCTCAGTATATCTCTACCTGGATGTCTATAGGCTCCTGGTACTCTACATAACACTGACTGGATGCATCATTCTCCCTGAAATGTTCTCCTCTTGGGTGTGCTCCGTGTCTGACAGGAGTCCCCATATATGTTGGAAAACTCAGTTGTATTTGACTTTGTATTCACCTCCACAGCATGTCCCATTGCTTACAATGTTGTCCCGTGTTTCTACCTTCCCTTCTAGCTTTTAAGCTTGTTAACAACATGTCCTGTGTGCCAATTGTCATTCCATTCCCAGAACTGGAATGATTGGATACAGCCTGTAGTAAGTGCCCCTTAAGGGTTTATCAAGGTGAATGAACTTAAAGTGTAATTGATTTGCAGTACAGAGTACTGAGGAATCACTGAGAGGGCTTCTACATCTTCTTAGAAGATCCCAGAAGAGGTCTCAGGAGACACAACATTATGTAGAGATATCGAGAGAAAGGAACCAGGAGAAATGTATCAGGTGGGGCACAGGAGGAACGGGTGCTGCTGGCTGGGGGAATTTCCAGGGAGAGAGGGGACAGACTTGGTATTGTTCTACCTAGGGTGACTTGAGGGAGTGGCCTTGGTGAGTTGGAAGGAAGGGCAACACAGGACTCTGACACCAAGGAAGGCTCCTTCAGACCCACAGTTCCTGAGAACTTGGGGGACCAGTGCCACCAAGGAGGTGACTTTCCCATCCACTGAGTGCAAAGAGCTGGGTGAGTCACTAGTCAAGACTCTGGGCATTTTGAGCTAAAATTTCCCTTAGTGAGTGACAAAGGAAAAATGTTCAACAAGTAGAAATGAATGTTATGAAATGTGTGACATATTTTTTTCCCACAAAGAGCTTATAAAAGGGTCTCATTCTTATCACAAAAACAACCTGGCGAGGAGACAACTTATACATTTAGAGCAAATGTCTGTAAACCATAGTGTGGCAGGGGCCTAGTGTCCACAGTTCACAATTCACAGTCTACTCATCAACGAGAAAGTGAATGTCAGAAAGTGACTTTGACAGATTTTTTTTTTTCAAAAGAAAACATAAGAGTGACCAATAGATCTATGGGAAAAAAGTAGCCTTCATCTGTATTTGTCAGAGTGATGAAAACTACAACCCCATTGAGATGTTTCCTCAGTCATATCAGATGGAATCCCATCAAAAAGCTGACTGTTATCAGTGAGGATGTGGAGGGGACAGGGTGCCTCTGTGCTGCTGAAGTTATTGAAAATTAGTGCAGAGATTCTGGGAAACAGCAATATTTTTTTTTTAAAGACCTAAAATAACATTACCACATGAGTGTGGCATCCCAGAGAATTGAAATCAGTATGCCAAAGATGTGTGTGCACTCTTCCCTTTATTACAGCAGTATTTACAATAGCCAACGTATACAAAACAATCCATCAACTGATGTGTCCATCAACTGATGAAAACGTAGGGGCGGGGCTGGAGAGATGGCTCAGCAGTTAAGAGAGCATGCTGCTTATCCAGAGGATGAGATGCCCTCTTCTGGCGTCTGAGGGTACTGCACTCAATCATACAAACAGATGACACACATTCCCATGGTTAAAAATACATGAAATCTTATAAAAAAGCAAAATGTACTACATATCAAACTGGATGTTAATCGGCCTGAAAGAGTAAATTCCCGTCATGCATACCGAGATGGACAGACCTAGGGATTATATTAACTGAAATGGACCAGGCACAGACGGACAAACCTTGTAGATCTCACACACATGTGGAATTCCTGGTGTTGGACTCATTGAAATGGTAGGACAGTGTGGCAGAAACTAGTGGCTGAGGGGGCTCAGTCGGGGGGAAAACTGGGAGACCTTGAGCAGTGAGTGCTTTCAATTCATAGAGGAATACATCCTGGTGTTCTGTTGCATAGCATGGGGATTATAGATAAAACTAATGTAGCATATATTTCAAAAATAGTGAAAATAGGTATTTTAAGTGGTGTGTGTGTGTTAGGAGGTTAGTTATTTGCACATGATTACAAATGCCGTGGAGAGCAGAAGAAGGCATTGGATCTCCGTAAACTGGAGTTACAGGAGGTTGTGACCTGTCCAATGTGGGTGCTGGGACCTAATCTCTGGTTTTCCGCATGAGCTGTATGTGTTCTTAACCTTAAGCCACCCTCTGACCTCTGCAGGCATGCCAGGCCATGCACATGCACATGCACTCACAAATATATAATGTAAAAAAACATAAATAAAACAATAAAGCTTTAAAAGAGGGAGACTGTCTTAGTCAGGGTTTGTATTCCTGCACGAGCATCATGACCAAGAAGCAAGTTGGGGAGGAAAGGGTTTATTCAGCTTACACTTCCACATGGCTGTTCATCACCATAGGAAGTCAGGACTGGAACTCAAGCAGGTCAGGAAGCAGGAGCTGATGCAGAGGCCATGGAGGGATGTTACTTACTGGCTTGCTTCCCATGGCTTGCTCAGCTTGGTTTCTTATAGAACCCAAGACTATTAGCCCAGGGGTGGCACCACCCATAATGGGCCCTTCTCCCTTGATCCTTACAGCTGGATCTCATGGAGGCATTTCCTCAAGGGTGTGGGGCCTAACACAAGGTCTAATCTCCATTCCACCTTCAACCTTCAGTCACATACACAGGAGGGCGTGATCCAGGCCCTAGAGAGATTTACATACTAATAAGGTACCTGAAAGCCAGAGGATGGAGCTGATTAAACATTCCTCCCCAGCCCCTCCCCCCTCTTCCCCTCCCTATTTAACTCAGGTCTGTCCTGGGTTTTATGGGGTATGCATCCAGATCCATCCACCATCCGCCATGTCAATAAACCGGTTTTGGAAACCCAAGGACTACCTCGTGTCCTCGTGTGTTGGGGCCGTGAGGAACTGTGGAGAGGCTTTTAGTTAATGAGCATCCGGGTCCAACTTCCAGCTGGAGGAACCCAGAGCGTTCCCAGCCGACTGCCCACAGCATGGCGGGAGGAACCCTGGGTTCGCCAGTCATATTTATTCCTACACAAGGGAGGCTCCTTTCTCTGTGATAACTCTAGCGTGTGTCTAGTTGACACACAGAACCAGCCAGTACAGAGGCCCAATGCTGAGTTATTTGGTGGAACGCATCTCTCTCAGGTTTCCTTCCTTCTCCTGCCTGAGAGTGTCATCCTAAAGTTATACACGAATCTCAGGCTAAAACCCTCACTGTTTGCCTTCCCGTGCTGTAGAGATTTTTCCTTATCCATAATCACGATACACTTAAGAAGGAGGGCACAGACACTCCTGAAGTTAATTGGTGTGCAGCCTCTTAGCATGTCTTATAGCTGTAGACTAGAGGGCTTAAGAGCACTCTTTTCCACACTGCTTTATTTAAGGTGATTTTCCCTCCAAATTTCACAGGTCTTTTAAAAAGAGAGTAAGAGGCAACTGGCCCAGTCCGCCATCCTGCCTAGGTATTTACAGTCTAATGTCCCAAAGGACATTTCCTTTTTACACTGTAATGATGGATTGGGTGGTACAGTGGTCAGTCTTGGCTGTTAAATTGACTGACTCTGAAAGGGCAAGCCTTATTAAAGTCAAATTATTTTAAGTTGGATGACACACATAGATAAATTGTGAGTGATACCTTCTGGTGACAGCCCCAATGAAACAGGATCTGAGAAAAGCGCTTTGCTTTTTGCCTGCTGGTAGCATGCGGACACCCCTAGGGGAGATCTCAGAAGCATAGTATTTGTCCCAGACCCACACTTTCCCCTTCTGGTTTGGTGTCTGATACCTTGAAGGGAAACACAGGCTTCAGACTACCCATTCTGGACTTGGCCCTGCCTTCTCCAGGTGGGCTTATTGGCAGTGCCCGGACACCCCTAGCAGAGAGGCAGAATTTAGTACCACAGAATCCCAGTGATGAGAGTCAGAAAAACCTGGATCCTTGCAGCTTGCTAACCAACTAGCCTAGCCTACTTGGCAAGTTCAAGAGTGAGGGACCTCACCTCAAAAAAGAAAACAAAACAAACAAAAAGATAGATGGTACATAAGCAAATACACCCCAGGTTATTTATACACACGTACATATACTCACCTGTACACAGATGCACACATATGTATTTATAATGCACATACATTATGTGACTGAAACTATCAGTAACACTGAGGTTGAGAAATGCACGTGCAAACAGAGAGAGGAAACTGGCAGGGGTTTGTAATGGAGGCAGGAGCTACTGAATGTGGTGTCCCAGGGAGAGGGGAAGGTGGTTCATCCTGGCTCTTAGGTTTCTGATAAGGTGAGCAGACGTGGACCTTAAGAGGAGAAACAACTGTTGCAGAAAAGAGAACACATATATGCATGCTACAGTTTAAGTACTTGTGGGAGATGAAAGTGGAGAGGAAGGTGATGCATACAGAACAGGGGTTTCTGGAGATTTTTGTTGGAGGAGATTTGTGGGTTGGCTCTAAATCTGATGAAAGGTGGAGCTTCCTTCATTTCCCTATATGGTAGTTAGCGGTGCTTACTGCCTGCGCAGAATTTCTCTACACACCTCACCTCCTATATGGCTAGGGACATACAGCCAGGCCTGGCTAACATGATGTTGGCATCACTTTCCAAATTAAGGTGTGGCCCCTCCTTCCTCTTCCCTGTGAGGCCATGTGACCATTTGACTCAGGGGTGAACTTGTGGGTCAGGGAGTAGGACAGCCGCTGGAATTTCATGGAATATTTTGTGATGATGAAGGCAACACATTCTTCTTTGTCTCTGAGTGGGACCCCATGAAAAAACTTCCCCTTCTACAGCAGCCTGCCCGTGGTATTGTCACTGTCCCAGTCTTGTTTGTACAGCCATTTTGGGAGAGACTGGTTCACAGCACACTTCCTTGTATTCTGACTTATGATCTTTCTGCCTCTTCTTTTGCGATGTTCCCAGATGCTGGAGCCATGATGCAGATGTTGACCTTGGAGCTGGGCTTCCCACTGCTTTGCCTACAATTGTGGTTCTCTGTGATGGTCTCTGTTTGCTGTAGAGAAGGTTCTGTGATGAGGGGTGGAAAAAGTACAATCAGCCTTTCTGAGGGATGAACTGCCTTATAGGATGTCCAAGGTTGAGTGTCAGCCTTGAAACCATATACACACAAAAAGCAGATTCTGCTAATATATAATATATATATGTAAATATGTATGTAATAAACAATAAAAAGAAGCTATTAACTGGAAAGTGGGAGGGGCCCCAGGGATGGTAACTGGTTGTCTAGAAGGGAGAAAGTGAAGGGAGGAGTCATCTCAGACCATTTCAATTAAAAACATTAAAATAAATAATAAGGAAGCTTGACTTCGGTGTTTAGATTTCAGAATGTGATGTAGATTTTGACTTTTATTTTTCTGAGTAAAATGACATGTTTCTGTATCATTTATTTCATTTTAAGATTTTACCATCCCTTTACTTTAGTATTGATATATAGAAGACAGTTGTCCTTGCAAGGAAACTCAACCAACTCCTTCAGAAGGTGGAATCCTCCTGTGAAGGCACAGAGGTGGTCGTACACCTGTGTTGTTATCCACCTCAGAAGACGTGGAGCCCCTGAGAGGCCAGAACAGCCTTCTGTCCAGATCGATAAATAACTCTCTTTAAAACAACAACAACAACAACAACAACAACACCACCCCCAACCAAGCCTCTTCCCTCATATGTTACATCCGCAGTGGTTCTCCCTCCCTGCTGTCCTCCCACATCTCCACCTCTGACTCTTCCCAGATCCATTACTCGTCCATTTCCCTCCAGAAAAGGGCAGGCCTCCCAGGGACATCCACCAAACATAGCATATCAAGTTTCAATAAGCTAGGCACCTCCCCTCAAATTAAGGCTGAATAAGGCAGCTGACTTTTATTTATTTATTTTAGTTTTTTTTTTTTTTTTTTAATCTCCAGGGATAAACCTTGAGATGGATGGAGTCAGGTCCACGATGCATGGAATATGCCTGATTGCAACTGAACACACACATACAGCAAGCACACATACAAGCATACACACATACATCAAGGTGGAACTTATATGAATCTGAGCAGACTCTACCTCTCTGCTCAGGGCTGGTAGATGTCAGCATTATAATTCATCTGCTTGAAGAAGAGTGTTTGCCCAGAGTAACTTCTACTACCCTTGGTTACTATTGTTACAAAGCAGAAAGACGTGTGTGTGTGTGTGTGTGTGTGTGTGTGTGTGTGTGTGTGTGTTCACTGACAACTTCTGTGTGCTACCTATTTTTTTCTCTTTTTATATAACTTATTCTTTGAGGTCCCCTTTCATGTTTGTGTAGCTCTTGCTTGTCCACACAAATGTGTATGAGTGCTTGCTCTGGGTTTGCATATTGAGGCTATAGGTTAACATCCAAACATCTTCCTCAAGCCCTTTTTCTCTCCCAACTCCTTCCACATTCTCCTCACCTCCCCACCTCCACACCTTCTTCTCTCTCTTTAGGAGACAAACAAGCAAAAGCAAAACAAAACAAAAACCCCAAACAAAAACAAAAATAACAAAGAGAAAGCACAAGAAACACAGAAAGACACACAGACACAGACAACATAGATATAAGCATGCATATGTATGTGGGCATGAACACACACAGACACACAGACACACAAGACACAACCCGCAAAAATATAAAGTTTGAAATAATAATATAAAGCAAAAGACAAGTAAGCAAAACATGCCTCCAAACAAAGCAATACAAGACAAAAAGTCTACAAAAATAGCAAAGTCTACAAAAGTTGTATGGGCCACCTACTGCTGTGCATGGGGCTTGCCCTTAGCTATGGCTAATAACCCCAGTGAGACTCCACTGGAGAAAATAAAATTTTATTTTTCAAGCAGTTTCTGCTCTTGACCCCTCCCAGGCTTTTCTAAGAAAAGTTTGGAGAAAACAAAAATCATAAAACTGTAGACTGATAACCTCTACCTCTAACACTGCCCCCTGCTGGAAGTTCCTGGAAGTGTTGACTTTGAAATGGAGTTGAGCTGCCTGAATAGTAAGATCTGGTGACAAACTGGCATCTTTTGTTGTAGGGGGAGGGGCACGCAATACCCATTTCATTAGCAGATTTGGAGAAGTGTATTTCTTTAAACAAATAAAAAGTATTTTGCCACTTTAGTAACTATCTGTTGCTATTAAGGTTTTAATTTGTGTAATTTTGGGAGAGGGAGGGGTGCTGTGGTGTGTGTGTGTGTGTGTGTGTGTGTGTGTGTGTGTGTGTGTGCGTGCGCATGCACATGCATGTGGTAATAAGATAGATGCAGGTAGAGTTGAATTTTTCAGTTCTGTCACTTCACATCAGGGCCTTAAGGGCAGATAACAACACAACACAGGGTTTTTTACCTCTGTTAATGGTTTATTTAAAAAAAAAAAATACCACTATCAATGTAAACAAAGCTACAAGCTCTACAATTAATTGGTTCCTATTACAAAAGTTTAAAAATTCTCACTGTTGGCTTAGTGCATGTCCAACATGTACAAAATACTGTGACACGCTTGACATCTGCCACCAGGACAAATGAGAAGCCACTTACGGTGACTCCCGAGTTTGAAGTACTTCAGCGAAATTTGGATACAACACCTTTTCTCAAGAGAGCTAGCCTCTTAGACAGACTTGTTATGGTCTGTAAGAAGCATTTAAATGTCATATAAAAAGCACTTTATGGTTACTCCCACTGTTCATTTTCCCACATGCAATTCAATATTTGGGGAATTCAAGTTCTTATCTGAATTCCTGTATATATTTCTATCTGCAAATATGAATCACATAAAGTAAGTCAACATTATATAAGTATCTATTATTACAGACACTAACACTGAGACGCTAAGGATGGGCTTTAAAACATGTCATTCAGTTCAGACTTTTCTTTAGCTCCCTGGTGGCTGTAGTTGATAGCTTATAACACTAGGTGGCAGTATTCCTCCATCACGAATGATTCCGGACTCAAGTGACCAGCGTGCAAAGCAACTCCCAGATGCTCTTAGCTTTAGAAGTGGGAGTGTTTAGTACACGAGCCTTTTAGACTGGGCTCCTCGAGTCTGTATTTTGATGGTTGTGGTTTTCTGTAGTGATCTCGATATGTTGTAAAGAGAGCTTTCCTTGATAAGGGGTGGCCACTGCATGCATAGATGCAAGTATGATTGTATGGACTCAGCAGGTTATATTTAGGAATACAAATACATCTGTGACTACAATAGCAATCAGTGGGAAAAGAGGCCACAAACTTGAAGGAGAGAAAGGAGGGACATAGGGGAGCGTTTGGAGAGAGAAATATCATTAACGTACAACCTTAAAAATAAAGAACAACAGTCTGGGTGGTGGTGATGGCTCACACTTTTAACAGAGAAACTCTGTCTCAAACAACAACCAACCAATCAACCAAGCAAACAAACAAAATGAAAGACAGTTACTATGCTTACAATCTCTCCTCCACAGGCTGGCATGTTGTAATATCTAGATAACATCTTATGCAAGATAGTCAAAACATAAGTAAGTTATTAGCTATAACCTCACCCAAGGGTATTATCAGTGCTATCAAATTGTTTATGAAGAATGAATGTATGGAGCCTGTTTGTTGTTCGTGACAAATGCTCCAAAACAGTTTGGAAGTACCCAAGAGATGGGACCTCAAGAGATGGGACCCCTATTTAACTTGCCTGGGGGGAGAGTTGTCTCTGTACCCTTCTGTTATGAATACATGGTGACCATTTTAAACATGAAGAAAACAAAGACACTTTCATGTTTATGCCCACTGGTTTGTTTAGGGAGAAACTTATACATTATTGCCAAGCGGCCTGATTTTAAATTCAGAGACCCTAAATATTGAAACTTTAAAACTTCTCTCCCCAGTGTCTTAAAAAAAATATGACTGAAAATAAAAGGTTTCATAACTCGTGATTTAAAAATTGAAACCAGTCAACAAAGCAATTTAGCAAACTTTTACTGGCTAAGATTAAGTTTTCAGATACAAAAATTAATGGAATGATCTGTTTTATGGAAACTTAAAGTTTAAAGTAAAGAAGCCACTATAGTTTGAATGTAGCTCATTTACAGGGCTTCCTGTGCTAGAAGCTTAGTCTCAAACATAGTAATATTAAGAGGTTTGAGGCTTCTATGTAGTGGGGTCTAGTTTGAAGTAGCTGAGTCACTGGGGAGGCTCCCTGGGAGGGGATTTTTATAGCTCTCCCATAGTTCCTCAGTAGAGTGAGTTGTCAAAAATCAAGACCATCCATAGAGCTTTCTCTTTGACCGCTGTCTATTTTCTTCCTGGTTACTCTGTTACATTGTAAAGTAGTCAAAGAATCCTTAGCAGAGGCCAAAGAGATGAGATTGAGCCATCTTAGACTTCGATCTCCCACACAGCCCTCTACATTATTCTGATGACTATGTTCCATCACAACAAAAAGCAACTAGGGGAGCAAGAGGTTCACTTTGCTTTACAACTTACACATCTGTCACCGAGGGAAGCCACTGCAGAAACTCAGGGCAGGGCCGGAGGCAGGAGCTGATGCAGAAGCCATGGAGACACGCTGCTTACCGACTTGCTCAGCCTGCTTTCTTAGAGCATCCAGCACCACCACCAGCTCAGCCTAGGGGTGACCCCATCCATAATGGGCCTGAGTCCTCCCTCATTAATCAGTAATTAAGAAAACTCCAACAGGTTAGCCTACAGCCTGATTTTATAGAGGTAGTTTCTTAGTTGAGGTTCCCGCCTCTCAAATGACTTCAGCTTGTGTCAAGTTGACATAAAACTAGTCAATATAATCTTTTCTTAATACCTGGTCTAGTTTGTTTTGTTGTACTGTCAGAAAACAGTTCAGAGAGGCTGGCGAGGAAGAGACCTGGTCAGAAGTGTAAACAGGAAGTGCAGACAGTTACTGCTCACGGGTTCACTGTTCATTTGGGTGTGATGACTGAAATGTACAGCTATTTGGATGATTTTTACATACCTTATGTTTAAATGGACAAGATTATTCCACCGTCACTAGATGTGTGGCTGAATCTGGAAATGACTTGTTTGTCATCCCTCTGGAAATACTGTACTTATCTGCTCATTGTGATAGTTGCATCATAAGACCTCATGACAACCGGCCACTTAAATAAGCTTTGGCTGGTGAGATTAGCATGACAATAACGGGACTTTAGGACAGGTGGGTGCTACATGCCTGCTTCCTGGTTGGCAGCACATGCCGCCTTCATGCATAGTGACATCTAGTTCCACTCCTTGTAATTGTGTCAAAAGAAAGGGAGAGATAGAACCAATACTCCGCTTTTGTTTTACCTCTGTTGAGTCAAGTTTCCCAATTAAGGTCCTTTCTGACATCAAGAGTAAACCCCTGCTTTTAATTAGAACCCTGGGAGTAAGAGATTTATCTTTAGGCGGACAGAAATAGGTAGAGATACTATAATGGTCAAGTCTAGCAATTGGACCCCTTTCCCACAAACAGGAGTACAAGCCACCAACAAAAGTGACTTTGAAGGTCGAAAAAGAATTTAGGTGAAAGGAGTATTGATTAATCCAGAGAAGTGGAAAGGCTTTGCTCCAGTGGCAGACTCTGAGCTGCAGGATGCAGACCTGTGTTGTTGACAAAGGAGGCCAACGGGGCACTGGAGTAGACAGAAAAGGCTAGGGCCGGAAAGGATCCATTATCTCTCTTTGCTAGAAACCCCACTGAATGCACTGCTGGCTCCTGAACTCTTCCTTTGAGAAGAGAAGAATATCAAGGAGGAATCCACACGCACTACTATTTTGAGAAAGCCACACGCTGCCCTCCTTTCCCTCACAGCTAGGACGTATTCCATCATTTTAATTACTCCTTGTCTACCCCCTTGGTGCTCTCCCTCAGGGAAACCCAACTCTTAGTTTCTTCTGAGAATCTGAAAATCGAGCTGGAGGAAAAAAAAGTGTCTTTTGATGTGTTTTTATCACCTTACCTGTGACACAGGGGTGAGAGTGGGGGTGGGGGAGCTCTGTTTTCTCCATTGAGTGAGCATCTGAAGCTTTGTTGGAGCATTGGAAATGCATGTCAGCGCATGTTAGTATATATTTAGACTTCTGTAAGTGCTCTGATGAAGAACTCAAGTATAATTATTTGATTATTTATAACTGCAGTCTAACTGGAGCCTAAAATATTACTGTTAACTAAAAGATAGGCAGAGTTTATTTGAAACATGTATCAATCAATAAGTGACAATATAAATATTTTAAACATATGCAGATTAGGCAGGTTGAATATGCATTCACCATCTCACGTCATCATGGACACCAGGCAAGTTCTATGTGACGAAAAGGAAAAACTGAACAAAGACGAGCTTATTTTCCTAAACAGACAAGTATATTTCTTCAACCAATATTTGTTGCTTGAAAAGTACAGTATAGTCAACAAAGGGTTGTCAACTGTGAAAAGTGTCTAGTGTCTGACACTTCTCCCTGTCTGACTGAGATGCATATGAGTTCCCAGCACCCAACACGGGACCTGCACTATACCATAGTCAATGGTCCAGAAGCAATTACACAATGGCTACCACGCAAGAGGTGCTCAACACGAGACTACGAGAGTGTCCCTGAATTCTCAGAACAGCTTTGCAATGGTCACTGGAAGAGCCGAAAGGAGGTTGGTGATAGTTAAGGACAGAGGGTTGGCTAACAAACGCACCATACTCTTGACCACAACAGCTACCCAACTGCCCTGGAATGTTTTATGGGCATCTGGTCTCAGATGAAGTGAGTTAAGATTAACTTCTAGATTGTGTCATTGCACTGGCTGTGATGATTTCTGCAACACACGGAAGTCTCTTACTTCTGTCTGTGGTATGTCTCCATCTCTGTGATAAAATATTTACAAACACATATGAATGCATAGTGCTCGTCTCCATGGCCTTCGGGCCAATGGCTAGACAGCTGATGAAAAATCTGGCTACTTTAACTTTTAAAAAATTAATGATTATTTCTTAAAGCTTGTTTAGGTCCTCGGAAAACTGGCCAGAAAGTGAGGGGTTGTCACTTATCATTTCCATCCTTTGCCAGGCAAAATGACTCTAAGATTATGTTGTTTAACATGTGTCAGGCAAGAAATGTCACTTATCAGTCATTATGTTTCTATAATTGTATTTTCAGCCTTGATCTATTAAGACTGTGATGTTGATCTTGAATAGTTCCCAAAGTTTAAAAGCTGCTGTAGAGCTGGGGTTATGGCTTAGCCTACAAAGTACTTTAGATGTAGTTTACAAGCATGCTGACTTGAATTCAGATCTCTGACACCCACATGAAAAGCTGGGCATGTTGACTGGTGCCCATCACAGTCCCAGTGCTGGAGACGCAGAGCTCAGAGGATCCCTGGAGCTTTCTGAGCAGCTAGTCCAGCCAACGAGTGAGCTCCAGGTTCAGTGACAGACTCTCAAACAAATGAGTTGAGTGTGATAGAGAAAGACATTCACATATGTACACATGTGTATGCACTCCTGCACACACATGAACATATACACACATAGGAAAACACATACATGAACATGCATATCTGAATATACCACACTGGTGTATTTTATACACACACACACATATATATACATATAATATATATTATATGCTGTAGCAGGATATTTCCCCCTCTGCTCTATTTTACGATAAAGCTCAGTAATTTGGGAGGAGTTAATGTGGGAGGAGCGAGGAGAGGAAGAGGAGGAGCCAGGAGGAGGAGGCGAGATATAGCAGCCATGGAGAACCACGCATTGGTCCAGAACAGTCCTGGGTAATGATTTATATCTTAAGGTTAAATATTGGGAAACAACTTTAATTGTGTGGGCAGATTGTTAATTAAGCATTTCTAAATATATACAGCCATTAGATAATCTTTAAGCATGAGAGTCTTTATTCTACCGGGAGCCGTGGGCATGGCGGGTTTTGTCTGGGGTTCAGTTGAGCACTGTGGACAGTGTGGTGGATTTACAGATCTAACCACCATGCTGGTGCTTCTGGTCGGCCTGAGCCATGGGTCTGAGCGGAGCAGCGGTGGGAGCATGCCGCTGCTCTTGGCCTCAGGCCTTGTCTAGTCGGGAATATGGTAGCTGCTTAAGAACAAGCCAGATCGAGTGCTGCCGTTTATTAAATATGAACCACAACAATATGCTGTTAATAACATATGTGTATCACTGTCCAGGCACTATATTTTATTGGTTTAATGAACTTACGAAGTCTTGGATAATATGTCCCTGACTTACAGGGAGGTAACTTCCTTGCCTATGATTGTGTGTGTGTGTGTGTGTGTGTGTGTGTGTGTGTATTTCAGAGCACATGGACCAAGGCATGCATGTTGTCAGAGATAACTTTTAGGAGTTAGTTCTTTCCTTCTAACATATGGTTTCTGGGACTCAAACTCAGATGGTCAGGGTAGGTGGCAAGCATCTTTACCCACTGACCCACCAGCCCTGCCTAATATTCTTATGGGCCAAGGACTCGTGGTGGTCCATCCATGACTTCCAGCAGATCAGGCCCATAGCATGTGCTCCATAAATATTCAGATGGTTGTTGGCCACATGTGAGGATGGCTAATGCTCTCCTGAACTGCTGGCTCCCATGCAGTAACATCTGCTGCAGCCATCAGAAATTAGCTTCCTTTGCAGTAAGCATGTGCAGTCTTTCTCTATGCCACGGCTCCAGCCATGGCAGCTTGCATGTAATGTGAAAAACCCACAGTTGCTTGGGAGGGTACTTTTGCTACCTCGAAGATTAATTCTTCATCATCTCCTGTCCAAGGCTCCCAGATTAGGCAGAAAGAAAGCCATTGTATTTGGTTCATCCAGACTTCTGATGTTGTTTTCATGGGTCAGACATTGTGGAATTAGACACTTTGTGTTATCTCATGAGTCTGAGATATGTTCATGAGTCTGAGATATTTCTTACGAGTATGAGAAATGTTCTCAAGATGAACATTTTTGCTCAACTTAATATACATCATAATTGAGAATATTTAAACAAATT